>NW_024424675.1:25805566-25827654 GCF_017311325.1 Ursus maritimus | reverse complement strand
AGGAATGTGACACCAAGGAGATAAGCCTGCATTGCAGCTGTGGGTGCCATGCAGACACCTATAGTCTATGACCCATGTAAGACAGAGAGCCAAAGGAGTCAGGGATCATTCTGCAGAAATGATGGACCCGGAAAGGCCTATAACACTGAAGAAAGGGTGATTAAAAAAAAAAAAATCCTGCCTCACAGAAGCAAGCAGCAAAGAAAATTGTCTGTTTTAGTCTAGGGTCCAATAGGATTACAGAAAAACCTCCTCTGAGAAGGTGTGGACACTGACTGGCCCTCACATAGGTTTTACACATGAATTGTAAGTATTGATGAGGTATCAAAAAAATTGAAGTTGAGAATTTCAATTTAAAGTGGACCCCAGGGGTGCCTGGGTAGCTCAGTAGGTTAACCATCTGACTCTTGATTTTGGCTCAGGTCATGACCTCAGGGTCCTGAAATCAAGCCCCACGTCGGGCTCTGTGTTCAGTGGGGAATCTGCTTAGGATTCTCTCTCTCCCTTTCCCTCTGCCCCTCCCTCCATTCATGTGTTCTCTCTCTAAAATAAATAAATCAATCTTTAAAAAAATAAAGTGGACCCCAAAATTAACAAAGCCAAAAATCAGTTCTTTGAAAAAAGATCAAGAAGAGAAATAGAAAGGTAACACAAATTAGATAACACAAGTTATCAACACCAGGAATGAAGAAAGGACATCAGTACAGATGCTACAGACATTCAAAAGGTAATAAGAGAATATAACACTTTTATGTCAAAAATTGGATAATTTCATTGAAATGGACAAATTCCCTGAAAAACATTACTTATCAAAACGATACAAGAAGAAATAAACATTTTGAATAGTCCTGTATGTACTAAAGAAATTTAATCTGTAATTTAAAACCTTCCCATAAAGGAAATTCTAAGCCCTGATGATTTCACTGGTGAATCTTTTTAAATGTTTAGAGAATAAAAAACATCAATCCTACAAATTCTTCTAGAGAACAGGAAAGGAGGGAATATTTTCTGACTTGGTTTATTACTTCAGCCTAAACTTATTAGCAAATTCTGAGAACATTACAAGAAGGGAAAATTGTAAGCCAATATCTCCATGAATGTAAAAATGTTAAATATTACAATGGTAATACTAAATGCTGTAATATTAATACTATATACTATCTAGTGATATATAAAAAACATTGTACATTGTGACCAAATATAATTTATTCCGTGAACACAAAGTTGGTTTGATTAAAAAAATCTATCAATATAATTCACCACTTTAACAGATTTTTTTAAATGATCATCTCAAAAGATGTGGAAAACGAATTTCAAAGTCAACATCCACTCATAATAAAAACTCTCAGCAAACTAGGAATAGAAGACATCTTCATTAATCTTACAAAGGGCATCTAGAAAACCCTACAGCTAACATCATACTTACTGGTGAAAATTTGAATACTTTTTCCTTTAGATTAATTGTCCACTATTACTTTTGTTTATTCAATGTTACAGGCTAGCCAGTGCAATAAGGCAGGGGGAAAATGTGCAAAATTGGAACAGAAAAAGTAAAAACGTCACTATTCACAGATGACATATTGTACATGTGAAAAATCCCAAAGAATCTACAAACTATTAGGATTAATAAGTGAATTTAACAAGGTCTCTATATACAGTCAATATTCAAAAATTAATTATATTTTCATATGTGAGCAAGAAATAATTAAAAATAAAATTTTAGGGGCACCTAGGTGGCACAGCGGTTAAGCGTCTGCCTTCGGCTCAGGGCGTGATCCCGGCGTTATGGGATCGAGCCCCACATCAGGCTCCTCCGCTAGGAGCCTGCTTCTTCCTCTCCCACTCCCCCTGCTTGTGTTCCCTCTCTCGCTGGCTGTCTCTATCTCTGTCGAATAAATAAATAAAATCTTTAAAAAAAATAAAATAAAATAAAAATTTAATAATGCCAGTTACAATAACCAAAACTCATCAAATACAAAGGAATAACTCTAATAAAAGATGTGCGAGTCTTCTACACTGAAAATGACAAAACCATGCAGACAAAAATCAAATAAGACTCTAACAAATGGAGAATTACTATGTTCTTGGATTGGAGGACTCACCATTTGAGAGACGTCAGTTCTCCCTATGTGGATCCACAGATCCCAATCCCAATCAAAACCCTCTAGAGGTTTTGATACTCTCATTCTAAAACTTACATGAAAATTCAAAGGACTTTCAATTGTAGAGATTATATTGAAGAATAATAAAGCTGTAAGACTAACAATACTAGATTTTAGGGTCTACTGAAAACTATAGCTCAGAGGACTAGTATCTAGAACATATGAAGAGCTCTCAAAACTTAACAGTAAAAAAAAAAAATTCAACCAGAAATAAACCACATAAATAGAATTAACTAATCTTTGACAAAGGAGCAAAGGCAATACAACAGAGCAAAGATAGTATTTTCAACAAATGGTGCTGTAACAACTGGACACCCACATGCAAAAAAAAAAAAAAAAAAGAACTTAGACACAATCCTTACACCTTTTACAAAAATTAAGTCAAAATGGATCATAAACATAAATATAAAACACAAAACTATAAAACTCCTAGAAGACAACATAGAGAAAACTCAGATGACCTTGAGTGATGACTTTGTAGATACAACACCAAAGACACAATATATAAAAGAAATAATTGATAAGCTGGTTCATTAAAATTAAAAACTTTTGTTCTGGGAAAGACAAATGTCAAGAGAATGAGAAGACAAGCTTCAGGCTGGGAGGAAATATTTTCAAAAGATACATCTGATAAAGGACTCTTATCCAAAATATATAAAGAAAAATCTTAAAATGCAACAATATGAAAACAAACAACCTAATTTTAAAAATGGTCAAAAGGGGCGCCTGGGTGGCACAGCGGTTAAGCATCTGCCTTCGGCTCAGGGCGTGATCCCGGCGTTATGGGATCGAGCCCCACATCAGGCTCCTCTGCTATGAGCCTGCTTCTTCCTCTCCCACTCCCCCTGCTTGTGTTCCCTCTTTCGCTGGCTGTCTCTATCTCTGTCAAATAAATAAATAAAATCTTTAAAAAAAATTAATAAAAATAAAAAATAAATAAAAATGGTCAAAAGACCAAAGAAGATATAGAGATGGCAAGTAAGCATTTGAAAAGATGCTCGGCATCATTTGTCATTAGGGAGATGCTAACTAAAACAACAATGAGATACCACTACCCACCTATTAGAATGGCCCAAATTTCAAACACTGAAAGCACCAAATGCTGGTGAACATGGGGCAGCAGGCACTCTGGTTTCACCGCTAGTGGGAATGCAAAATGGGACAGCCCCTTTGGAAGACAGTTTCTTAGTAAACTAAACATACTCTTAAATTGCATGATCCAGCAATTGTGCTCCTTGGCATTTACTCAGATAAGTTGAAAACTTAGGTTCACACGAACACTTTATGCACAGATGTTCTCAGCAGCCTTATTCATGATTGCCCAAACCGGGAAGCAACCAAGATGTCCCTCAGTAGGTGAAGAGATAAACTGTGGTACAACCAGGCAGTGGACTATTATTCAGTGCAAAAAGGAAATGAACAGTCAAGCCCTGAAAAGACATGGAGGAAACTGAAGAGAACGTTACTAAATGACAGAAGCCAATCGCAAAAGGCTTCCTAGTGTATAATTCCAAGTATGTGACATTCTGGAGCAGGCAAAACTATGGAGAGCATAAAAAGGATCAGTGCCAGAGGTTGGGGGTAGGAAGAGACGAACAGGCAGAGCACAGAGGATTTTTACAGCAGTGAAACCGTTCTGTACGATGCTATAATGGTGGAAACATGCCATACATTTGTCTAAACCCATGGAACGTACAACAACAGGAGTAAATCCTAATGTAAACTATGGGCTTTAGGTGATAATGACGTGTCAACGTAGATTCATAGATTTTAACAAACTACTCTGTACAATTATACCACTCTTGTGGAGGATTTTGATGATGGGGAAGGCTGTCCAAATGTTGGGGCAGCAGGTATATAGAAACTCTCTGTAGTTCCTACTCAGTTTTGCTGTGAATCTGAAACTGCTCTAAAAACTAAAGTCTTGGGGCACCTGGGTGGCTCAGTTGGTTAAGCGTCTGCCTTCGGCTTAGGTCATGATCTCAAGGTCCTGGGACCAAGCCCCACATCGGGCTCCCTGCTCAGCACAGAGCCTGCTTCTCCCTCTCCCTCTGCTGCTCCCCCTGCTTGTGCCCTCTCTCTCTGTCAAATAAATAAAACTAAAAAATTAAAAATAAAAATAAAAACTAAAGTCTTCATTTAAAACAAACCTAAACATGCTATTACCACACAACCCAGACATTGCACTCTTGGTCATTTATCCAAGACATACGAAAACTTGTGTTCACACAAAAACTTGTACATAAATGTTCACAGCAACTGTATTAATAATAGCCAAACACTGGAAACAGCTCAGATTTTCACCGGTGAATTGTTTGTTTTTCAATATTTTATTTATTTATTTGAGAGAGCGTAAGTTCCAGCAGGGAGAGGGGCAGAAAGAGAGGGAGAAGGAGACACCCTGCTGAGTGCAGAGCTGGATGGGGGCTCCATCCCAAGACCCTGAGATCCTGACCTGAGCCGAAGTCAGACGATTAACCACTTAACTGACTGAGCCTGCCAGGCGCCCCTACTGGAGGAACGGTTCAACAAACTGGTACATCCACAGCATGAAATATACTAACTACTTACTAGTGAAAAGGAACAAACTATTGATATCATAGCAGCTTGGGTGAATCTCAAGGGAATTTATGGTGAGAGAAAGAATCCAATCCTAAAAGGCTACATACTATGCAATTCCATTATCTAATATTTTTGAAATGACAGAATTACAGACAGACATGGGGGACAGACTAGCAAGGGGTTAGGGATGATCCATACGGTGGGGGAGAACGTGTGGGAGGGAGGTGGGTATGGCTGCAAAAGGGAAATACACACATGTGGTAATGAAACTGTTCTGTATCTTGACTATGGTGGTGGATACATGAATCTACCTATGTAATAAAACTGAACTAACTACACACACACACACACACCCCAATAAGTACAAGTAAAACAGGGGAATTCTGAATAAGATTAGTAGATTGTATCAATATCAATATCCTGGTTGTAATATTGTACTCTAGTTTTGCAAGATGTTATCACTGGGAGAAGTTGGGTAAAGAACACACAGGCTCTCTGCTATTTCTTACAACTATATGGGAATCTACAATTATCTTTTTTTAAATCAATTAATTAACATATAGTGTATTATTAGTTTCAGAGGTAGACTTCAGTTATTCATCAGTTGCATATAACACCCAGTGCTCATTACATGAAGTACCCTTAGCCCATCACCTAGTTACCCCATCTTCCTTTCCCGTATGTTCATCTGTTTTATTTCTTAAATCCCATGGGAATCTACGATTATCTTAAAATTAAAAGTTTAATTATTTCACAATGCATACAAATATCAAATCATTATGTTGTACACCTGAAACTAATATAATGTTATATCAGTTATACCTCAATAAAAAAGTGAATTAAAAAACCTTAATTAACAGAATAAACTAATTTAAAAAATAGTAATTAAGACAGTGTGGGGTTAGTATACAGATAGACAAATAGATCAGGAGTACAGAACAGAGTATCCAAAAACAGACCCACAGATGTGTGATCACCTGGCTAATGAGGTGCTTCTGAAATTCAGGGAAAGGATATGTATTTTTGTAGGTTATTTTCCTTTGGTTTTTTTTTTTGAGAGAGAGAGAGCACACACGTGTGGGTGCAAGCAGGATGGGGGAGGGGCAGGCGGAGAGGGAGAGAGGGTCTCCAGCAACTCCCTGCTGAGCAGGAGGCTTGATCTTAGGACACTGAGATCATGACCTGAGCAGAAACCATGAGTCAGGGGGCGCCTGGGTGGCGCAGCGGTTAAGTGTCTGCCTTCGGCTCAGGGCGTGATCCCAGTGCTCTGGGATCGAGCCCCACATCAGGCTCCTCCGCTGTGAGCCTGCTTCTTCCTCTCCCACTCCCCCTGCTTGTGTTCCCTCTCTCGCTAGCTGTCTCTATCTCTGTCAAATAAATAAATAAAATCTTTAAAAAAAAAAAAAAGAAAAAGAAACCATGGGTCAGATGCTTAACCGACTGAAGTACCCAGATGCCCTGGGAGAGAGAATCTCCAGCAGGCTCCATGCCCAGCATGGAGCCCAACACAGGGCTCAATCTCACAACCCTGAGATCATGTCTCCAGCCCAAATCAAGAGTCCAATGCTTAACTGACTGAGCCACCCAGGCACCCCTTTTGTAGTTTTCAATTAAAAAAATTTATAAAATTTACTTATTTTGTATTTTTCTATTTTCAATAAATAGTGCAATTAAAACTGTATACCAATATGAAAAAAAAAAGAATTTTGACCCTTACCTTGCACTATACACAAAAATTAATTCAAGACAGGATTGTAGATCTGTACATGGAAACTAAAACAATAAAGGTTCTAAAGAAAACGTGAATAAATATCTTCATTTCTTAAAAATTTCTTGAAAGATACAAAATGTTAATGATAAAATAAAAGAATGACAAATTAGACTCATTAAAATTGAACTCTTCATTTAGGAGACATGAAAGGCAAGCCTCAGACTGGGAGAGGTTATGCTTTGAATACATGCATACAACTAAGGGCTCATATCCAGAATATACAAAAAGCTCCTACAAGTCGATAAGAAATAGACAACCCAAGTTCAAGAAAACATCTCAGAACAGCTGAATGATGAAGGCCTAATTAGAGGGGCCACTGGCCTGTTCACACAGGCACAGCCTCAAAGGCTTAGCCACCACCCCCTACCTCCTGAGCAGAAGGGCTCCCCTTGGGCTGGGTAGCACAAGACGTGAGCTCCAACACAGCTTCCCCTGCCCTTCAGCAAGAGAAGATGGAGTTAAATCATGATGCTCCAGACAGGCTCTCGAGGAAGAAAAAGACTGAAGAAAGTGAGTCTGAGATAGCTTACAGTGGTGGATTTCAAACTTTTGTCAGGATTGGGGGAGGTCTGGGATTGGATATTTCTCGGGAAGGCACAGGATTTCCTGAGGGAGGGGACTGACCTCGGGCCTGAGCACCATCGGCCCAGCCCCTGCCCAAACCAGCCACCGTGGGCACAGACTATCAAGGCGGTAACAACCAAGTGTGGGCAATGTTAGGTCTTCTTGTTCAAACTGTCTGCCCTGCTCCCACCAACACTGTCTGATCCAAGACACTTGACACAATCTGGGGTCCCAGGTATGAGGAACTCCCCCAAGCAATTTGGGGACAGTTCCCAGCAATTCTATTTTTTGTAACCTTGGTTTTCATGATCAGATGAGGAAACTGAAGCACAGAGAGATTTAAGGTGATTTGCCCCAAATCAAAGAGAAAGTGCTAGCGCCAAGATTCTAATCTAGACAGCCTGACCCCAGAACTTTCTATGGAATGAGCAATGTGGTCTCTGAGTTCACTAGCTCTAGAAGTTGTGTTTCGAAAGACTCTATTCCACAGCAGTGCTAAAATAAATTTATTTTTAAAATAAAGTGGACAATTTGTGGAAAATTTCTTGAATTTTTAGCTACAGACTTCTAGGACTAGAAGGGACCCTGGAGGTCAGTTAGCCCAAATTCACTGTTTGCTGCTGTGCACACAAGTTCAAGAGGATTTCTTGAAGTGCCCCAACAGCACCAGCAAATCTGCAAACAGTGGGCTAGAAGCAGACACAGACCCACATCTTTTAAGTGCAATGTGAAGGTCCAGAGAGCTGTGTGAACTGGAAGTTCCTTCACAGTTAATTGGTAGTTGACTCATTTGCAGGCAAAAATCTGACCTCAACTGGTGTCAGGCTGTTACATACCAATTAGTGTGATTATTTACATATTTTGCTGCAGAAATATCAATTAGTTTCATTAGAGGATCTACCCCAGACTCAGTGGTGTCCCAGAGCTGATCCATACTGGCTCATGGGAACCGTTTGTTAAATATTTGGGAATTTGTAAGCCATTCGGTTGGTAGCTTGAAATGGGATGTGGTTGGAGTATTTACACCATGTGTCCGTAAATAGAAGAATGGATAAATGAATTTGTGGTGTGTGAATATATAAAGGAATACTACACGAATTATCACCACATACAATAACATGAATGAATCACATATTACATCCAGATAAGGAATCCTGCATTACTGCATTTGTATCAAGTTTCACAACTCACCAGTGATGGCAGAAGTCAGAATATCAGTTCTCTCAAAAGTCTTGTGGATTTTACTTTTCATAAGAAATAGCTCAATTTTTGAAAGTATAAAAAATACAAAAATAAATTCTGTGGAACTCCCGGGTGCTCGACAGAAGCAAAGTCAAATCTTCCCTGGGAAGGAACATCCTTAATCTAGCCTTCAGTGAATTCTCACAGACACAGGACCGACTGACAACTAAAAAATTTCAAAGCATTCAAAAAACATGCTACCCTGAGCAATACAGAAGAAACAGCAGACGACAGAATTGGATCCCCCAAAGAGTTCAGATATTTGTATTATCAGATTCAAAATGTAAAACAAATGCACTTAATATGTTTAGGGCAATAACAGAGGAGGTTGAAAACAAAAATGAGGAACAAGAGACTCTCTAAAAAGAACAAGTCAATTGGAAAGACAATCAAGTCAGACTTCCAGAAATGAAAAATATAATAATTGGAACTTAAAAATTCTTGGAAAGGTTTAATAGCAGGTTAGCCTCAGGTGAAGAGGAAAAAGTGTGACCTGGAATGTGAAGAAATTATCCTGAACAAAGCAGAGAGAGAAGGAGAGGGAGAGGGAAGAAGGAAAATACGAGACACAGAGGCCATATTGAAAAGGAATACTTAGAGTTCCAAGAAGAGAAAATAGAAGAGGAGAGAGAGAATATTCAAAGAATTTTCCAGGCCTGATGAAAGAAATGAGTCTTCAGATTTAGGGTCACAATAAGCCCAGGATAAATATAAACAAACACCCAAAAAAAACCAGCAGACCACCAAAGACAACGAGAAGATGTTAACAGCTATGTGTCCAATGGGAGAACTTTCCAGCACCAGGTATGCTTCAAAGGACCCAGGACCAAAGCTTTACAGCTGACACCTGGAAGCGCTCATTTGTTACTCTGACTTAGAGACTTGTGAGGCAATGTCTGTCAAACCCAAAGTGGAAATGTGCCCAATAACTGGGCCCACGCCTGGTGGAGAAGGCAGTTCACTCTCTCCAGGGCTATTTACAACAAGGTCTTTTCCTTGGCAGCCACACCTTCTGGAAATCCCTGGAAACTGAGTGGGGCTCAGCCTTCCTCACTGGTCTCCCTGCTTCCAGACTCCTCTTCTCCTGTCCATTCTTCATGTAGGAGCCAGAATGATCAATTCAAAACACAACTCTGACTCTTACACTCCTTTACCTAAGCTTCCTCCATACACTACTCCCCCCAACTCCCTGCACATGCAGAAGAAAAGTCCAAGCTTCCTTACCTGGCAGTCGAGGCCCTTAGGATCCAACCCCGATGACTTCTACAGACTTACCTATCTCCTCCCACCTCTGCCTACTCACGGTACTCTGCCTTTTCTCAATACCTTGTGTTCTTTAATATCTCTGAATAATGTGCTGTTCCTTCTCTCTGCCTGGCAGGCCCCTCTCCCTCTTGAGTGTCTTGAAATTTTAAACCCATCATTTTGGATTTTGTTTAAATGTCATACAGTCACAAAGGACTCCGTGATGCTCTTCCTATCCCACCACCAGTGGCTATTTGCTCCCTGATGCTTCTGCAATTTTTTACTGACTTGTATTTTAATAAAGTCATGGTATTTTTCATATTACACTGTAATGATCTGTTTATATGTGTGTCCTGTTGCACTTGCCATATGCTTGAGCACAGTGAGGTCAGGGACCAGGTCTTACCCTCTCTGCCACCAGGGACCAGCCAGGGCCCATCCTGGAGACGTGGATCCCATCCCGCACCCAAGGTAGACGAGTATGAAAGGGGAAACATGAACAGTTTAAATTGCCCTATGAGATCTAATAAATTGCCCCTGAAATGCAGCACTTGTGGTTTTGTTTTAACAAGCCTATTTAGTAACTTGTTCCTATAGAATGATTTGCAAAGTCACATGGCTCAACTCATACTCCCTCTGGGACACACACCCACTGACTGGAATGGCAGGTAGAGTCAACTGGGCTTTTTTTTTTTTTTTAAGATTTTATGTATTTATTTGAAAGACAGAGGAAGAAAGAGAGATAGCACAAGCAGGGGGAGCGGCAGGCAGAGGGAAAGGGAGAAGCGGGCTCTCTGGAGCAGAGAGCCCGACACAGGGCTCCATCCCAGGACCCCGGGATCATGACCCGAGCTGAAGGCAGACGCTTCACCAATGAGCCACCCAGGCATCCCTCAACTGTGCTTTTAAAATCAGTTTTCTCTCACTCTATTTTGCTAAGAATATGGTAAAATTCATATAAGATAAATGTGCACATAATTCAACTGTACTATTGAATAAATTGAAGGACACACAGACAGAAGAGTGGGTAAATGTATGCTGGATAACAATAGCACTAATGCTAATCCTAATAGGTGATATTTACTGTGTACTTAATATGTGCTGGGCACTACTTAGACACTTTACACCTATTAATTCATTGAATCTTCAAACAGCTCTATGAGGTTTATACTATCACCCAATTTTACAGATGAGGAAATTGAGTCACAGTGAAAGTGGGTATAGATGGGTAGATGGATGGATGGACTGACGGATGGGTGGATGGGTAAGGTGGCTGGACTGATGGAGCAGTGGCAGACAAACATAAAATAATACCTGTTCTTTTGTGCCAGACTGAGCCCTGCCTTGTCACCTCCAACCTTGTTGCTTGGACCTCAAAGGTCCACTTGTTCTCTGACCCTCTCAGGCTATGAACCCCCATTCTAGCATTCACAATGCTGCCTTACCTCCACCCAGCATAGCTGCTCAACTAATGGTCTACTAGTTTGAGAGTCAACACCCACCTACTGCCTTCAGGAGTGAATTATTTGTAGAGCAGATTATGTGGCAAAGATGGCCACCATGCCATCTCTAATTCCACATGCTGTCCCGTTGAGAGGTGAGGTCTGTGTTCCTTCACTTTGAACCTGGGTGAGCTTGTGACTATTGCAGCAGTGAGGCAAGGCTACGTGATTTCCAAGGTTAGGTTATAGAAGGTGAGACAACTTCCACGTGGCCCTCTGGGGATGCTTGTGCTCAGAACGCAGCCGCCATGCTGTGAGGAAGCCCAATCTAGTGCAGGGAGACGGCACAGAAAGGCCACGTGTAGTTGTTCTGGCTGGGAGCCCCACAGAGGTCCCAGCTGTTTGCCAGCATCATCTGCCAGATGGGTGAGTGAAGACACTCCAGATGATTCTAGCCTCCAGCTGTTGAGTCACACCTAGTTACTGAGTCTTTCCAGAGGAGGCCCCAGACACCATGAAGCTCACATACCCACTGTGCCCTGCCCCTATTCTTTACCTACAGTCTTTGATCATAAGATAATGGTTTGTTTGTGCCACTAAATTTTGGGGTGTTTTGTTTTGCAGTAATAGTAACTGGAACATCCTCCCCCCCACCCCAAGGCAGGCCCTGCCTTGATTTCCCTTGGGGAGGTGAGGGGGAGCATCTCTGAGGCCCTGGGCTGCACTGAGTCCTGCATCAGCTACAGCTGAGGCCCCGTGGGCATGGGGAGCAGGCCTCTACCAAGCTCTCCTTCCCTGACTCTTCAGGGTGGAATGAGGTCAGCTTGTAGGTGTCCCGGATTCCCTACAGACAGGGGCCAGGACCAGGCTGGGGCCCCTGCTGGTGAGGCAGGGCCTCAGAGCGGGAGCTTGACCCCAGCAAAAGCCTGCTCTGGCTCCATCTGAGACTGGCCTGCTTTGGTTCCAGGTTTTGTTCTTTTTAAAACTGGTTCACTCAGTGGGTATTTAAGACAAAAACCACAGACCTTGGTCTGATTCGAGGGGAAAAAATAGTATTGGGGTCTGGGAATCTGACAGACCTAGGCTGAATCCCAGCTCTGCCACTTGCCAGCTGTGTGGTCTGGTGAATTACCTCATCTTTCTGGGCCCCTTCTGTGTAGTGGGGGTAAGAATGGCCACCACCTCACAGGTTTGTTGTGAGAAGAGACGAGATGGACTACAGAAAGCACCCTACTCTATGCCTGGTCCCCAGCAGGAGCCCAATAAATGTCAGTTACCTTCCCTCACTTCTGAGTGGAGTATGGCTCTCTCATCCGCAGGGCCTAGCACAGTGCCTTGTATACCCCAAGTGCTCAATAACTGTATCTCAAACGAACGGAGGAATTTCTCTAGCTCATCTCTAACCTCCATCCACATGTTGAGGCGTCTCTCTTTCCCAAGAGACACCGACCCCCCTAGGGCAAGGACACTCGCTCTGATTCACCTTTTGTTATCCTTTTGTCTCCTCAGCATACAGCAGGTGCTTAATCAGGGACAAATCAACTGTCCCCCTGGCTCAGAAGAGTGCTCAGCTCAGGATTTGCCTTGGGTTCCTGGGGAGGGGTGCAGTGAAGCTGCCACCGGTCAGAGCGCTCTGCCACTCAGCTTGCCACATACCATCCATCAGTCTCTGTTTCCCATCAGCAGACCGGCGAGCACTTCCCCACCTAGAGCCACAGCCCCCATATCTTGATCATCACAGCCCACATCACAGATGTATTCCCAGGGGTATACACGGGCCTTTGACACCTCTCAACAATTTTTGTAGGTCAGGTAGGTCTGGAGGGAGTCTTAGGCTAGGTTCCCCAAATGCAGATCCTGGATGAGGACCAGGGTGCAGTAGTTTCGTTGGGAGGCAGGGATGAGCCAGGAAAGGGAGGGAAGCCAAGATCAGTGCTAATACCCGAGTTATTGCTGTGGGGGACTGTCGCACTGAGGGGCAAGGAGGTTTTTCTCTGCACCCCCCCAACCCCCTTGGTCGAGGGTGGCTCCTGGGGTGTGAAGCCCCTGGCACTCTGGGTGAGTGTGCTCCCTCAGCAGAGACCAGGGAGGCCGTGAGCAGGCACCTGCCAGAGCACGGGCAGGTCACCGGGGAGTGACTGTTAACACACAGCAGGTAATCTTGCCCTGAGGTGCAGCTGAGGGGGGCTCTACGTTCTAGGAGCTCCAGGTAAGTCTGTCCCTTTACCTTCTACTCAAGAAAGCGAGTGAGTGGGGGTGACACCATTACAGGGATAACTCTGAATCCACTCAAACGGATCATATTTAAAGTAAATCATTTGGAGAATCTAGGACTTCAAGGTACTTGTGTAACAAACCTCAGATCCCAGTGGAGAGGGTGGAAACCACTGCCGCCCAGGACGGAGACAGTAATGATCCTCGGAATCACCAAAGGCAGATTCCCTCAGATCCCGTCCGCCTTGAGTGGGCTGCAGGCTCTGGCCCCCCTGCACTCTCTGCAAGTGCAAAGACCCCAGACGAGAGGAAGGGGCTCTTCCAGGGCCCCCAGAGGTTTCTGCAGCTGTCCCCGGATGTCCTTTCAGAGGCCGGCGATTTGAGGTTCCCTGCCTATTTCTAGACTTTTCCTGAACCCATTTCAGGAAGGACCAGCTCTGACGAGCAGATGAGGGGACAGGACAGTGATAACAAAGATAGCAACAGCAACAACAATAATCACGATGGGGCAGACAGCCCCCGACACACCACGCTTTGACTTACCGCGTTATGACTTTACAAGGTGCAAAGGCAGTACACACTCGGTAGAAACCGCACTTCGAATTTTGGTCATTTCTTGGGCTAGCCGCAGGCAGGGGGACACTTTCTCGTGGCTCTGAGACAGCAGCAGCGAGCACAGCTCCCAGTCTATGGGGTAAACAACCGACACTCTGGCACCCACTCTGCACCCACCAGCCATTCTGTTTTTCACTGTCACTACAGTATTCAGTAAATTCCTAAAGTGAGATATTTGGTACTTTATTATAAAGTATGCTTTGTGTGAGTGATTTTGCCCAGCTATAGGTTAACGTAAGTGTTCTGAACACATTTAGGGTAGGCTGGGCTGAGCTCTGATGTTTGGTAGGTTATGTGTATTAAATCTTCGACTTCCTGAATTTTCAACTTATCAGGACATAATTCCATCATAAGTCGAAGAAGACTTGTCTTTGTCTCCTGGAATCCTTTTTTATTTTTTAAGATTTCATCTGTTTATTTGAGAGAGGAGTGAGCAAGCATGAGTGGTGGGGGAGGGGCAGAGGGAGAGGGTCAAAAAGACTCCCCCACTGAGTCCAGGACCCTGAGATCATGACCTGAGCCGAAGGCAGCCACCCAGGCACCTGACTTCTGGAATCCTTTTAGAGCAAGGCAGAACACAGAGAAAATAGTACCTAATATTTATTTAGCATTTTATGGGCCTACCACATAAATGCTGCCTCAGATACTAATAACTTACTGAACATTACCAAGTGACAATTGCTGGAGTCACAGAACAAACAAGATGGACATAGTCCCTATCCTCATGGAGCCCACATTCTCGTGAGAAAGATGGACAAGAAACAAGCAATTACAACAAAGCATGATTATAAGTAATAGCATTTGATGAGCACTCGCGAAACATCAAACACGGCTAAACTCTCATGGATTGCTTCATTCAATCCTTACAACCAATATTTTGAAGTGACGGTGTTTTGGCCTCATTACACGGACAAAGAAACTGAGGAACAGAGAGGGCAAGCAGTCTGCGTGAGGCCACACAGCTGGCAAGAGGCACATCTGGGAATTCTGAACCCAAGACTATCTGATTCCAAAACCCATGTGCCCAGCCAGGCTATCTCACCCCTGTGCTCTCTGCACCTCAGTTTCTGTATCTGAGAAAGGGGAGCAAATAACAGCCCCTCCTCATGCCATTGTCACGTTTCACCGAGATAGTGATGGGAGCAGCGTATCAATGGCCAAGTGCGAGCTGCTGGTTTTCCTATTCCTGGCTGACGCTCCGGCCTCCTGTGCTTGCTTCTTGCCCCTGATGGCTGTCTGTGCACCGCCAGAGTTGCAGCCACCTGGCAGGGCTCTTGGTTCGCAGAGAAATCACTGTTTGCCCTCACCCGCTCTCTAATGACAGCACAGTTCCCTGGCGTCTGTGCTGATTTAATTATAGATTAATCAGGAGAGCCAGGGCAGGAGCTCTCCTCTTTTCTCCAGCAAGCTGGAACGTGACCCCTACATGCGCCTGTGCACGTGCACGTGAGGACAGAGGTGAGCCCCCTCCGGCCCCTGCCTCAGGGGGTGCCTGAAGTGAGTCTGGACCCCTCCACCTGGGGCTCATGGTTCTCCAGCCTGTGTCTGACCAACACCTCCCAAGCTGAGTTCCCATGACCAGGCATTTGCTGTCCCTTAGAACCAAATACCCTTTTTATATCATCCTATCTCTCCACAGCCATGTTTTCCAGGCTCAGCCTAGATGTCACCTTCCACAGGAAGCCTTCCCTGATGCCTCCAGCTGGGATGACTTCCTTCTCTTCTGAACTTCCAGAGAGTTTGATCTGGCTTCACCTGAAGGCCTGACCACTGCCCACGCTGAGCTCACCTCCCTCATGGGATGACATCTCCTTGAGGACAAGTGTGTCCCCAGCACCCAGCATGCCGTTGGCATGTAAACCGACAGGATGAATCTACATAGAAATTCCCACGGGCCTGAAGAGCCTAGAGCAGTGAGCCCAGCATCCTTCCAGAGCCCCAGCCTCTCCAAGGACGGTTGTGCCTGGTAGGGCTCACACATCCAGGGGACCTCTGCGGCTCTTCCACAGAGGCTAGATGGCCTCCTTGGGCTTTTCCTGCCTTCCTGGGGACTGGCCTCCCAAAGCTCACTCAAGGGGAGCTCATAGCCATAGGCAGGCACAGGCCAGAGAGAAATAGCCTCTAAGTCCTTGTCCCCACCAGAATGGACCTATGCCCATCCTTCTGCCTTATTCCTCTCCCATGAACCAGACCAGATGACCCACTGCTCAGCAGGGACTGTAAGGATGACAGAGAAGTGTGTTGATCCCTTACACACACACCCCTATCCCGCATGATCTCATTTGATCCTTCAAGTGACTCAGGGCAGTGGCCCTTATTGGCCCCTTCTGCAGATGGGTAAACTGAGAAGTGAAGCAACTTCATTAGTAATGGCAGAGAAGGATTCAACTCAGTTTGGCTCTGGAGCCTGTGCCCAGTGACACCCCACACATGCTGTGCCCTATGCCACCTGCCTAACTCCAGCCAGGGCCCTTGAGCCCAGACCCTGGGCCACCCTTGTGTGGTGGGATCCGTGGAGCCAGGCTGGCACCCGCTGCGCCTGGCATCCTCTGGGGTGGCATGAATGAACTGTCTCATGAATATGCAGGCAGGCCCCTTGTGCTCAGCGCTCTGGGCTAAATCTGATCACAATGCAGGATAAATTAAGCGGCAGGGCAGATGCATTAAAAATCACGGTCGGAGGAACATGCTGTTCAGGGAGGGGTCTGGGGAGGTGGGAGAGGAGCAGCAGGAGAAGCTCCGCCAGGCCAGGCGCTGCCAGCCCCTCCCATACAGCCCCAAATGAAGTTCCCTTCCGTGGGGGAGGACCCTCCCCCAATTTCCACCCTCCCCCAGTTCCTATGGAAACGCAGAGGCGGGTTTAGGAGGGAAAATGCCTAGCGATGAGGGATATGGGGAGGGACTAAGAATAGCAGCTGGGGCTGGGGACAGGTGTGGACAGGGTTTCTTTCCTGACGTGGGGTGAAAGGAAGGGCCTGGTCTAGCCCAGCAGCCCCTAGGGCCCGTTGGCAGCATCCAGAGAAGCGGTGTGGGGAAAGAACCACCTTTGGCCAAACCCAGGGCCAAACACTGGTGGTGCCCATGGGTAGGTCATAACATAGTAATAACAGCAGCTAAATAAGCTCAGAGCACGTGTGCCATGCCCCACCATGGGAGGAAGGCCTAGGACATCTCAACTCCCCTTTACAGGTGGGCAAAAGGAAGCTCAGAGGGGAGAAGTGACTTCTCCCGTGTCACCCAGGTGGGAGTGGGCCAGGCAGCCTGGAGCCAGGAATGTCTCTTCACTGCACTACATACCGGCTAGGGCCCCATTCCATTATAACAGCGCCTTCCTCACAGGGTAAATCTCGTTCACTCACTCGGAAAGATTTATTGAGCGGCTACTCTGTTCGAAGCGCTTGTCCTAGGCGCTGCAGATGCAGCAGGGAGCAGCCCAGAGTCGCTGCCTTCAGGGAGTGTGTTGTGTTGGACAGAGACGGGTGGCCTACAGACGCCTGCTCTCTGGCCCAGGCAAGGTCCCAGCCAGAGAAAGGAAGATTTTGGGAAACCAAGGACTTGAGGGCTTCACAGAGCTCAGATGATAGAAAGCCCGATTTGTGTTTGGTTGGCTCTATGTGACAAGTACCAGCTCAAAATCCAGCTCTGCCACCTGCTGGCTATGAGATCTTGGGCCAGTTACCTTAACCTCTCTGTACCTCACTTTTTCCACCTATAAAATGGGGATGATAATGGGACCTACCTGTTGTGACCAGTGAGGTGCTACACTGAAATACTTAGGATGGTGGCAGGCACGTCCTGAGTGCTCTTAAATGTTAGCTATTGGTGTTTTTATTATTAGACCATTCAAGGGCCCTGCTCCCCCTGTCCCCCCACCCCAAGCAGAAGGGACCAGGGTATACTTCTGTCCTTTCTCGGAGTCCCTCTGACTTCAGTCTCCCAGGAGCTGCCCCCCTGGGGGAAAGGGGGCTGGCCGACAGGCTCACAGGTCCTTGCCCGCTCGGCCTGCCCCCATCAAGCCTGGGTGCAGGTGGGTGTTTGTGAGGGAAGCACACCACTGCCCACTCTCCGCTCCCAATAGTCATAGCACAAAGTGGGAGAAGGGAAGAGGCCACTGAGAGGTGAACTACCTACCTGAATCACAGGACAAAAAGGGACCTGACCAGGGCAGGGGCGTCGAGCAGAGTAACTCTGCTCAAAGAAATGTCTCCCTGGCCAATGCCCCCAGAGCGCCAGGCACATCGGTGAGCTTCCACGCTTCGCTGTGGTCTCACTGGGCAGCGATAACATGTTGCACAACGTGGACTGGCTCCATTGCGCTCTAGAAGGGATTGCTAAACCTAGGAATACAACGAGGAGCAAGAGTTAAAAGAAACAGAAATGCCTGAGCCTCATCTCTAGCTGATGTCCAGATCTGCTTGGCTTCCTTGTTGTCAAATGCACCTGCCACACCTTTTAAGAGGCAAGGTCATCCCTGAACTCTGTCTGCCCAGGGTGCTGAGCAGTGAGAACAGGAACAGGAAGCTGCCTGGAAAATTGCAAAGGGCTCTATAATCCAGAGGGATGGTTTGGAGCTGCCTAAAAACTCGATCTCCCAGCTTGAAGTTCTGACAGCTGCTTCCAAGCTGACCTCTGGGAAGGTCTTTGTGTAAACGTTCGTGCTGGTCAATCAAGAGGCCTGGATGGCATGGCCTCATCTCTTGGGTGGCTGTGTCTCCTGTCATTCTCCCCCTTCCTTTCCCTATCATCCCCCACCTTTCTTTCTCCCTCTCTTTCTAGTGAGATCAAGCTTGCCTTTCTCTCACTTGACTCTTTCGTCTCCCAAGTCAGAAGGGAGCAAGACGCAGGGGATAGAGCCACTCCTGTTTGGATGGAGAGGCACTGGATGTGGAAGGAACCGTCCTTGCCACCAGCACCAAGGAAGCTCTGGGCAGAAGCCCCATCCCCTCTCTCAGTGTGTTCTTTCTGTTGTCCCGTGTGGGCTCCTGGCCCTTCCTGCTCCGAGCACCTCAGTTATGTGGTGTCACCCCATTCTGCATTGGCCGCCCCCGGTCTCTCCTCCGCCCAGGCTGACCTTCAGCTGCCGTGGAGCACAGCTCCCTTTGTGCACCTCCAGCCTCCGGCCAAGGCTCCCCGGGCCCTGTAGTCCCTAGGCACCACTGCCCTGGCAGCATCTGGGCTGCCTACCTCTCCTCCGAGCCTTAAAGACTTCGGTGACATATCACATTTGTTCTCCAGCTGCTCATGGTCTAAGGCCAGTGGGGATTTCAAGGCACAGAGGAGGCATATGACCTGTCCAGGGTATTCAGGAAGAGGGCTGGGGAGAGCCAGCAGCAACTGGCTTATGAGCTAAGGGCTCTGTGAGCAGTTTTGAGCCTCGCTTCCTGGGAGGAGCCAGAAGCACAGGTGAGCCTACTTGGGCCAAGGCATCTCTCTAAGGAATCAGCCCAGAGAGCAGGACACAGCACGAGCACCCTGCCTACTTCTGCAGACTGCTACTCCTTCCCCATAGACACCCGCAGAGCGAGGCTGAGCCTCTGGGCCAGCTCCGGGTTTAGATTTATGATCAGAAACAATGAGATATCAACAACAGAAAGCCCTCTAACTCAGCAAGTCCACTGCTATCAAGCCCAAGAATGGATGTGGACAAGAAGCAAAGATGCTTCTCCAAGCAGGTTCATTACAGAAATGTTCCTACTTGAGCAAAATCAGAAATCCGTTCCCAACAATAGGAGGAGAGTGATTACAGCCCGGTACATACGTACAGTGAAGTACTGGGTGGCTGATAACAGTGAGTTTGTGAAGGTAAGTTTACTGACATGACATTGCCAAAGAGAGAGAGAGAAACCAAGAAAGAGGTTCTTAACTAAGAGAACAAACTGATGGGTACCAGGGGGAGGCACGTGAGGGGATGGTGAAACAGGTGATGGGGATTAAAGAGTACACTTACCTTGGGGCTCCTAAGTGGCTCAGTCCACTGGGCATCTGACTCGTGATTTCAGCCCAGGTCTTGATCTCAGGGTAGTGAGTTCAAGCCCCACACTGGGCTCTGCGCTGGGCCTGGAGCCTACTTAAAAAAAAAAGAGTAAACTTATCTTGCAGAGCACTGAGTCATGTACAGAATTGTTGAATCACTATAATTTGTACCTCAAACTAATAGCACTATATGTTAACTATACTGGAATTAGAATTAAAAATTTAACACAAAAATTTTACAAATCAGCATGGATAGAAGCCCATTATATGTGTATGTGTGTATATTCACTCACACACACGTCTATACGAAAAACCTAGGTGTTTTATAGCAAAATTCTTTTTTTATTATTAAGTTTTAAAGTTTAATTCCAGTATAGTTAGCGTGGAGCGTTATAGCAGTTTCAGGTGTACAATACAGAGATTCAGCACTTCCATACACCACCCGGTCCTCCTCACAAGTGCACGTCTTAATCCCCATCACCTGTTTCACCCATCCTCCACTCACCTCCCCTCGGGCAACCATCAGTTTGTTCTCTGTAGTTAAGAGTCTGTTTCTTGGTCATACAATCATCTTTCTAATCATTTTTTTTCGACAAGAAAATTGATGATTTATTTTTTTAATTAATTAATTTTTTTAAATTTAAATTCAATTTATAGCAAAATTCTTAACTGCAACTCAGTGGTAAGAATTAGGGGAACTTATGATCCTGTAATTCCACTACTGGGTATTTACCCAATGGAAATGAAAACACTAATCGGAAAAGATTAAAAACAGGAATGTATAGTTTCCTGTTTACTGCAGCATTATGCACAACAGCTGAGATAAGGAAGTAGCCTGTGTGCATCGCTAGATGACTGGAAAAAGAAGATATAACATGTATATAATGGGGGGCCCCTGGGCGGCTCAGTCAGTTAAGCATCTGCCTTTGGCTCAGGTTGTGATCCCAAAGTCCTGGGATTGAGCCCCACATCAGGCTCCCTGTTCAGCGGGGAGTCTACTACTCCCTCTGCCCCTTGCCCTGCTCATGCTCTCTCTGTTTCAAGTAAATAAATATAATCCTTAAAAAAAATGTATGTACAATGGAATATTATCCAGCAATAAAAAAGAATGAGATCTTGCATTTGCAACAACATGGATGGATCTAGAGGGTATAATGCTAATCAAAATAAGAGAAAGACAAATACTGTATGGTTTCACTCATACATACAATTTAAAAAACAGAACAAACAAAGAAAAAAGGGGGACAAACAAAAAACCTTAAAATACAGGGAACAAACTGGTGGTCGCCAGAGGGTTCGTGGCGTGGGGGGATTAAGAGGAGACTTACTGTGATGAGCCCTGAGGAATGTATAGAATTGTCAAATCACTACATTGTACACCTGAAATTAAGATAACACTGTGTATTATACTTAACAGAAGAATTAGGGGAACTTAAGGAGTTGTTTTTCCTTATCTGTATTTTCTCATTTTTCTTTATTACACGTTCATTGTAGAGACAGTATAGTTATAAGTTTGCATTTATCTTTTTTTAAAAAAGTGTAAACACGTGCTCAGTGTGGAGTCCACTTAGGACTCTCTCCCTTTCCCTCTGTGCGCTCTCTAAAAATAAATAAATAAATAAATAAATAAATAAATAAATAAATCTTTTTTAAAAAAGTGTAAACCCTTTGACCAGTAATTCTAATTCCAGAAAGTTTCCTAAGGAAATCAGTAGCACAAAGCACAAAGATTTAACTATAAAAATAAATGCCTGGTCGTTTCTGCTAGGGGAAAAATAGATACCAACTAAAGTTCAGCGGGTAGAATACAGTGTGTTGTACTCACATGCATGGCGCCCTGTAGCCACAGAAATCACGTTGTACAAGTGCAGCTGTTGACTGGGACAGATGTTTGTGAATATACGACTGGAAGAAAAAAGTAAAAACAGGTTTTAGAACATTTTGTACTGAATCAGCCCCTCTTCCCACAGTATGTGCTTGGTCCAAAGTCTGGAAGGATGTATGTGTAGATGTTAATGGGCGTTTCATTTAGAGGGGTTGATTACAGGTGATCTTAATTTTCTTCTTTACACTCTCCTGATTATTTTACTATCAATATGTATTATTGCATAATTTTAAGAATTAGTTTTTAAGAAGGAAAAATAAATAACCTATCCTGAGAGGTCGGGTAGTGAGAAGGGGGCAGTGAGCGGTAGGAGCAGGACCCCCCCATACCCTCCCGCAGGGAGGGGCGGGGAGGGGCCACAGCACGCGCGGAGAGGGCGGGGATTGGGGGCAGCCAGCTCTGCACCGCCCCCC
>NW_024424675.1:25771464-25805556 GCF_017311325.1 Ursus maritimus | reverse complement strand
CCCCCCCCCCCTGCTCCTGCCCCTGCGCCTGCGCCAGCTGAGGAGGTGCACCACCCCCCCTCCCTCCCCCCAGGCCTGCTCTCTGCCATTCACCCTCTGGAATTAGCTTGCAGGGACCGTTTTAGGAAGCCCGTGGGCGTTTGGAAGCAGCTTGTGAGAGGAGCTGGAGGCCGGCTGAGAGCTGAGGAGAGTGAGTGCCCAGAGGAAGACAAGGCAGAAAACAAAGGGAAGCCAGCACCCTTTCCTATTTTTCTTTTTGGTTTGATTTTTCAAAAACAGTTCTCTGGAAAATTCTTGTTTCGGTCGAAATGCTTCCTCCTCTTCCATCTCTTCCAGGCCTCCATAGGGGGCCCAAATCAAAGCCTAGGAGGCCAGGACCAGGATTCTGGTCCCAGTGCTTCCACTAGCTTGCTGTGCAACCTTGTACCAGTTGCTCATCCTCTCTGGGCCTCAGTTTCCTTTTCTATCAAATCGGAGTGGAAGGGACTCAAGTTGTCCCACTCTGAAGGTCCATGCTTCTGGGATTCCATCTCAGGAGTGAGGCAGCTGGACCAGATGTCTCCAAAGCCTCTTTACAGCTCTGAGATTCTGAGATTTATGCTTTGAGATCCCTGAGAGTCTAAAATAGGCTGGCAAGAGCTTCTGGATTCTGCAGTCCATGATTCTAGAACGTAATGGTATTAAATTGCTAAGACTCTAGTCCAGTTTCAAGCCAAGGCGCTGCTCACTGCTCAGTATCAAAGACTATATCTGGGGACATCTCCCCTTTACTCCACCGGGCTGAGCCTGGCCCTCCCACGCGTTGGGGGCTGCCGTCCCCAGCCTGGGCAGAGAAACCCGTGGTCTTGGGTCCCTGCGAGTGAGACACAGGGCTTCAGACCCCAGGTAGCCTCCTGCAGTAGACATGGAAAGGGGACTCTGGCTCAGGAATAGGATGCCCTCAGCTGGGCTGCACGGAGGGCATGGCCATTTGTCAGCTAAGCCTCTGCCCTGAGCTAACAACAGTCGTCGTGGTGTATTCAACCCCCAGGCCTGGGTGTTACAGAAATTACTGGATCTAAGAGATGCTGTGTTTATGCCCACTTTCCAAGCGAGGAAGCTGAAGCTCAGAGAGGTCTAAAGACTTGCCAAGGTCACAGAACTCGAAGGTGACAGAGCTGAAACCTGAGGCCCGCTGAAGGGCTCTGTCGCCTCCCTGCAGACCCCAGCCCTGCTGACCTGCGCGGGCAGTCCACCATGGGGAGAGGCAGCAAAGGGCTTCCACACAATCAGGCTTCCAGAACAAGGCCCCAGCTCAACCGCCTGGCCCTGGCCCACCTTCCGCAGCCAGGGCGGCTGAGGTGTGCGTGTGGCGGGGATGTTTCCCGAACGAGCGGGGCCAGGGTTCATGCCTGCGTGCATGTGGTGTCTGTGTGGCTCCGGGAGGGTGTGTCTCCGTGTCTGTGTGGGTGTCCCTGCACACAATGTGTGCTCGCATCTGATGTGTGCGAGCAGTTTGGGTGTGGGTGCTGCTGTGTCTATCCTAGAGTGTGTGAGAGAGACAGAGGAGTGTGAGCTCTGTGGCGCCCATGAGAGGGAAGCAGTGAGAGAGAGTTCTGGTGCACGCTCTTGCCTGCCTTCCCCGTAGGCTTGAGTGTACACGCCTTCAGCGTTCCATGACCTTGGGATCCTGAAAAGCTGCTTGTCCCCTGGGTAGCCCCGCATTTGGCTGGTTTGAAGCTGGAGCTGCAGCTCCTACCCCATTGCTTTTGTTGGCTCTTATACCCACCTGGTGGCTGGACCTGCCCCCCACCCCCGGCACGATTGTGGGAACCTCTTGGGCTAGATTAGGGTCTCACATCAGCCTTGGCCTTGATCCATGGAGGACCAGTGAAACTCCTGCAAAAACGCAGCTGGGTTGCAGAGTCCCTGGTCCCAGCTGTGTTCACAAACAACTTGCCTTCGGTCTCCCCTTTCCTCTGTCCTGAATCAAGTCTGCCAATACCCATGTCTGACTTAGCAAGTGACTTTGGGATAAAGTCTGAGAAAAATGATTTGTGGTCTCAGAACTGGAAAGGTAACTTCATAGTCACCTAGTAAAACTACTCTCCTGGTAGAGGTCTGTGTTAACCCCATTAAGCTGCCTAGGTTTTACTTGAATTCCCCTGGGAACAGAGAACTCACTACTTTTTAAGAGCCCATTCCATTCTGGAAAGCTTTGACAATAAACTACCTCAAAACCAGTTCTGAGATTTTCAATCTGCCTCCCATAACTTCACCACACTGATCTCAGGCCTGCCTTCTGAGACCCATCAAAGTCCAGTCCTGCTAAGCCAAGGATGCAGGGTGAGGCCCAGAATGCCCGAAGAAAGCTTGTGGGTAGCTGCCCTGGCTGGGCCTGGGTCAGGACCTCAGAAACAGCTTTAGGCTCTGGGGACAGTTGGGAACCACAGCCTGGAAAGAAGGGTGTGCATGCATACGAACAGATGACAGGGAGGGGGTGTGGCTCCCTCCACAGCATGAGGCTGCCGCCAGGAGGAATGATGACATGTGCAGGGAGCTTGGCACGTGAGGGGCTTGCCAAGGACTGCTTAGGCTTATTCACCCATCCACCCATCCATTCACTCACTCTCGTCCTCTGTGCAGACCCAGAGGGCTGAGGGCTGGTGGCCCGAAGATGAAACGGGCACAGCCCCGCCCTCTGGCCCCGGGGGCATCCGGACGGAGGGGACAGACTTGGCTCTGGCGCTCTGGCGAGCCTCGGTAATTCAGTGCCCACCCAGCACACAGGTCTTGGCTCCAGATGCAGCACACAGAAGGGGCCCCAAGTATCTTGGGCTCGGACCCCTGCTCCTGGAGGTGGGGAGTGCATGGCCCCCTGCCCTTTGGGGACTAGGTACTGGGCTTCCACAGGAGCCTGGGGGCAGAGCCAATATCGCTGTTTTACAGAGAAGAAAACCGAGCCCCAGAGCAGCTAAAGGACTTGTCCAAGGGTTATGGCGGTGTCAAGGCTCCTGACGTGCCCGGAGAGCCGCAGCTTCCTACCCTGCAGGGCACGCAGCTCCTGAGCTTGAGACAGGTAGATGAGACCACAGGGACCCCTCCCTACAGAGCAGCCTCGTCCCCACAGAGCCCACGCTCCAGGCTGGACACAGGGCAGCTTGGACACTGGCCCTCACACAAACATGCAAGGTGACCTTACCCTCTCGAGACCTCTCTCCCCCCTCCTCTAAGAAGAGGGCACTTGAACTAGATCAGAAAAGACGAACTGGTTTCTCTCACATGGCAGCTTCCTACAGGTGGCCGAGACTACCTGGGGCACCACGCGACAAGGAAAGGGTATCATGATCACTTCGCCACATCCTCCCCCGGGGTGAGGGACTGGTGTGGTGCTGTGTGTGCTGGGCCCCACCCTGCCTGGATCAGACCCTCCCCCACCCTGTGACTTCCCTAGTAGTATCGTTACCATGGGCAAGGCTGGGATTCTGGCATGCTCCAGAATCCAGGTGTTTCCTTTTCCCAGCCGATGGCCATCAGCTGGGTAGGGGTGAGAAGAGCACCACACGTGGGGCTCAGAAAGACCTCAAGCAGCAAGTTCGCTGAGTTTCTGTAGGATACTGACCATTTACATTGTCTCACTTGCGCTCAAGGTCCTCACCTGTAAAACTGATTCTCAAATCTCTGCTCTCTTGGCATCCCCCACCACCTCCCCCTGCCAGGACTTACCAACAACATGCCTCTAATCCAGACGGGTCAGTTCTCCTGCCAGGGGATGGACGGAGCTCTCTGTGGTCTAGAACAAGGTCCTGCGGCCACACAAGAGGATAGTAAAGCAGGAAAGTTGCAATCCACGGGCTTGTGAATATGATTTTGGTTGGCTTGCACCGTATTTTTTTTTAATCTCAATTTGCTGCCAACATTTAAAAATAGAGAAGTTGCACATAAAAATCCAGATTTCCGGCTTCTCTTGAAAAACTGGAAGCTTTGACAAGTCTGCCTTGAATTGGCCGCAAGCGGCTGGAGCTGCGGAGCAGAGGCGTGCTCTTTGTGCACTCGGTCACGTGGCCTGCCCGACCCCCGCTGGCCTCTGAGCTTGCCTCCCCTGACACAAGGTGGGAGCTTAGGCTGTGGAGTCAGGCTGGCCTGGGTTCCTCCAAGTGCGTGGCTCAACTGCAATGTGACTATCAGAGAACTCCCCAGCTTCTCTGGGCCGGTTTCCTTGCTGGTGGAACGGGGATTTCCATGGTACTTCCTTCATACGGGCATTGTGAGGCTGCTGAGAGTGAATATCGGTAAAGCTACACATCTACGCTGGGGTTTTATCTGCTGCTCGGCACACGGTGAGCACTTGGTAAATGGCAGCCATCGTCTTGACCACCACCACCCTCTCCTGACGGCGTGGGGGACATCAGGAGCAGCAGCAACAGCGGCACTTGATGCCCTCCCCAGCCTGGCTCTGGCGCATCCCGGAGTTCCCCCCTGCCTGCCCACAAGCTGATGGGGTAGCGGCCATCCTGTCTGGGTGGTGCGTCCCCAAACAGCAGGTCAACAGCCACCTCACGCTCCAGTGCCATCACCAAGGCCCGCAGCACCCTGTAGGCTGCTGGCCACTGGGCTCAAACTCTTTTTCCCTTTGGGCAGAAAACAATGCACGATGTGACCTTGGACAAGTTCTTTCTCCCTCCTGGGATCCCGGTTTCGCCAATTGCAGGATAAGCCTGTGGCCTCTAAGTGTCCTTTGAACTGTGACTTCTTGGGAGTTTTGCAGAGCAAAAGGCAATGAAGGCCAAAGCCTCAGGAGGCAGGAGTGAGTTAGTCAGGATTCTTTGGCTGCAGGAGCAGAAACCTGTTACAAGGGGCTTAAACAAAAGGATATTGTACTTGTCTTTCTCCAATGGCTTATTTCACTCAGCAAAACGTCCTCAAGGTTCATCCATGTTGTCATATTCTGCAGAATGTCCTTTATTAAGGCTGAATAATATTCCATTGCATGTATATATCACATTTTCATTATCCATTTATGGGTTGATGGACATGTAGGTTATTTCCATATCTTGTCTATTGTGATATATCTAAAACAGTCAAATTCATAGAATCAAAGAATTGGAATGGTGGTTGCCAGGTTGGGGGGATGGGGAGATGAGGAGTTACAAGTCAATGGACATAAAGTTCCAGTTAAGCAAGATGAATAAGTTCTAGGGATCGGCTGTACCACATTGTACCTACAGTCAACAATACAGTATTATACACTTAAAAACTTAAGAGGGTAGATCTTGTGCTAAATGTTCTTACCACAATAAAATAAAATTAATCAATAAAAAGGTATTGTATTTACTCATGAAGGAGGAAGCCTGGGGATTGTGGGCTGCAGGCAGGGCTTGATCCAGGTGCTCTGCTGATGTTTTTAGCTCTTTCTTACTCTCGTCTCTCAGCTCAGTTTCTTCCTGTGTTGGCTTCATCCTCGTTTCAAGTGCAAGCATTTTTGTTTTTTGTTTTTTTTTTTTTCTTTGATGGGTATCATGAGCCCTATTAGATCTAACTGAGAGTCCCCTACCACCAGAACTCCAAAAACTAGTGGCACCCTTCTGTACCTAGAAGAAGCATCCCAGGGATGATGCCAAGTGGCCTCGCTGAAGTTGTGTATCTATCCCTGCGGATGGAAGGATGGCTGAGTTACCATGATTGGTGCTCCTATCAGGGATGACATGGTGTAGAAAAAGCCTTCCTCAAAGCAAAGAAGGCTTGACATTAGAAGAGAGGTGAACAGAGATGAGTCGTGCAGTCTACAATAACAGCGGCCACTGGGCATTCTAGGGGACTTTAGTGCAGGGACAGAGCCTTCTCAGAGAGGGAGCAGTGACCTTCCAATCAATAAAGCGTTTACACACTTAGCCCCATGCGTGGAGCAAGGCGCCACAGAATCACAAACAGATGATTCTAGCCCTAACAAGCCACGAGAAACTACTCCGCCTCACCAGACTGTGAGAGCAAGGGCCAGCTGTGCATGCGGCTCTGGCTGTGAACCGGGAGGGATCAGGAAGGGTCACAAGAAAGGACTCTGGTGGGGGCTGAGCAAAGGACAAGGGTGGAGTTGCGAGGCGGGGCTTAGGACTTCAAATCTGGAGGGAAAAATCTAGAGTAAATGTGAGGCATGCAAGGTAGGAGTGGGGTTGGATTAAGTAGGGCTGAGGGAAACTGGTTTTGACTGTGGCAAAATACAAAATTTTAAAAAGCCTAACACATAAAAAGCATAAAAAGAAGAACAAAATATAGGCTAATATCTATTTCATCTTCCTAGAGCAATGGACTTTTAAGCATTAAAGCAGTGGGAAAAGGCAAATCAGAAAGAGCAAGCTGGACATATTTGGCACGTTAAAAAGTAAAGCATACAGTGCAAAACAAAAAGGTAAATCGGAGAAAATATTTCTAATATTAAGATATATTGTGGTAAGATAAATGCATATTTTTTAAAAAGGAAGATCAGACAGAAAATGAGCAGAGGGCATAAACAACTTCCAAAGGGACATGGACAGTGGTGTAGGCTTCTTCATTCAAAATGTGCCACGAAGACCCCCCAGACTCCCCACATCCCATCCTCTACCTTCGGGCTGCGAGACTCCAAGCAGAACAGTTTGCTGCTCCACAGAGGAGATAACAGAGGCAAAGGCCTGTCTAGCGGACCTCTGGGCATGCTCTCAGCCCCTCAGAGCCCCCACATCTGGCAGCATCTTTCTCTAAAGCAAATGCCTTTTGCAAACTGAACAGCAACTCTGGTAGGACGGAGTGCAAAGGGCCTCCACTGCCGTGCACCCCAGACGAAGCAGCCGCTCCGTGGCCCCAGTGGTCCGGAAGGGGCAGAGGCAGCCCCCTCCTGGACTGGATGTTGCTCCCCCTCCTCCCACACCCCGTGCCACCTCCCCCGAGCCGGGTCGGTCCAGCTTGTCCGTAGGCCAGATATTGGACAGCAAGGGTCTGGGTGGCAACACAAGGAAGTTTCCCGAACCAAGAAGCCGGTGGGGNTGCCGCTGTAAGTCGTCAGGCTGGCAGCCTTGGATCCACGGGTAATTATCCCAGATTATGTAACTGTCCCGATGAAGGCGTGCTTGGAGGTGGCGGGGCCGCGCTGCACTCACACAGGCGGGCTGGAATTCCGTGCCTCACCTCTCTGAGCCTTGCTTTCCTCATCTGTACCATGAGGAATAAGGCCTTCCTGGAAGAGCTGGCGCTCCGCCCGAACAAGGTAAAGAACCCGACACAGCACCCGGCAGCCGGGAGGAGGCCCCCGCTACATGCCAGGTCCTCCGACTCGTCAAAAGTCCACGCAATTTCTTTGGTGGAAGTGGGTGCGGGAATGACTCCTGACCGGGACAGACGAGTACCCACGGGGCTTCACGTGCCCTCAGCTCTCTCTGGGCCACAAGACCACCACGGGACAGCAAGTTACAGACCCCCGATGGGACAGGAGAACGGGGACTTGTGTGGGGATGCAGACCCAACGAGTTGGTATTCTGCCTAGATTCTGAGGCTTCAGAGAAGTGAGGGGTTAGCAGGCTAGCAGAACCCTTGGAAGCCCTCCAGCGCACGTTCATCTGAGTCATGAATGCAGCCCAGCATGCACACCTGACAGCACTGGGACCCCAGTCAGTGCCCAGCGTCACCTGGATGACTGCTCTAGCCTCCTTCCCGGTCTCCCCGCTTCCGCCCATCCCCCTGCAGTCTGTGTCCAACGCAGCAGCTGTGATCCTGTTAAACCGAAAGTCAGACCACGTCACTCTCTGCTTAAAACCCTCTAATGGGTCCCCACTTCACTGAGTGAAATGCAACATTCTTACAACAGCCCCTAAGCCCTGGACAGTTTGATCCCTTGTAGCTGCCCAGATTTCCTCTCCTTTGATCACTGCACCCTCACCATACTGACCCCCAGGGTTTTGTAACACACCAGGCATGCTCCTGCCCCCAGGGCCTTTGCATTCCCTGTTTATTCTGCCCGGAACCCTCTTCCCTCCAGATGCCCCCATGGCTCCTTGCTCACCTTCAAATCTGTGCTCAAATGTCACCCCATTTAAATCGCGACATCTCCTCTTACCCTGCCAGGACTCTCAATGTTCCTTATCCTGCTCTAGATTTTTCCAGAGCATTTCTTACAACTAACAATCTCTGTAACCTACTTCTTATGCCTGTTGTCTGCCCCTCCCCCCAAAATGAGCGTAAGCTCACCGGAGCAGCAACTCAGAAAGTACTGTTTGGATGAAGAAGGGACAGAGCCCACTGCTGCCTCCCTGTAACTTCTCCCGTGGGTCCCAACTCCATGCTCTGAAGGGTGCAGAGACCTCCTCCTTCAAGACAGCTCTCCCCGCCTCTCTGCTCTTGGGTGAGGCACCCACATTTTTCTCCAGCTGTGTCTCATGTGACAGCTCCCTCTCCCCCAAATGTAACCCATCTGTCAGCATCCCTTTAGAAGTGTTGAGTCCAGACTTGAGCCAGGTAACAATGTCTGGAGGTGACGCAGGAAAAATGGAGAAATCTGGGGAGGGAAGAAGATAGACAACGATCCAAGAAAGACAGACCTGTGGAGTTTCTTTCACACAGGCCATCTGACATTGGACTGAGAAGCCTCCTACTTCTACCTGCCTCCCATCAAACATTTTAACCCACAGCCCCCAGGATCCCTGTTCTCCAGAGAAACCTAGTGAGTTGAGGCCGGTGAGCACCAGATTGAGGACGAAGGGCAGAAGGCCTGGCAGGTTGAGGACACACCCCTCCCCCCTAGCAGGGAACAGCTGACACTATTTCTGGCTCCCCGCCCCCCCACCTAAGCAGCGAGGCCAGTCCAAAGCAGAAGCCCAGGGATAGGGGAGAGAATGCGCCAGCACAGAAAACCTTGGATACTCTGGAGATAGAATGGTCTAGTGAAAACAAAGCCTGCCTGGGCCAGATGTATGAAACTCTGAGGCAAAAAAGTGCCCTGGTCAGTGGGGGACTGAAGAGAAGAGCGGATGCACCCCGCCCCCAGTGTCAGCAGGTAGCGCAGGTGAGCGTCCCCACTCCGTTCTCTTTTGGATCTGGCGGATGTGCCGGGGCTGAGACTCCGTAAGGCTGAGGCTCAGTGACAGCTTCACCAGGCATTCACCCAGCATCCCCAGCCCCCGTTTCAGCAGGGGACGGCATTTTGGTCAAGCCAGAGTCTGATTAGCTGGAGAAGCCAACATGTCACAGCGCCCTGGGCATATTAAATAATATTTACAAGGGAATGACGTTGGGAAAGTAATTATGGATGGTGAGACACGGTCCGCGGCCGGGAACTCCTCCGCTGCTCAAGCAGTGAGAAATTAGAGGGATGGGCTCAGATCAGCGAGGGTTGTTGTGGGGACAGGGGGAGTGGTTGGAGACTTGCTACCTCTGCTGTTCTGTTAATAGGATAAAGCAGCCTTGCAAATAAGAGCCAGACCTCAGGAGGCCTGCATTTGAGGGGATTTGGAAATCAGGCCAGGTCCTGCCAATAGCTTCCCTTGCAGATGTGTTAGACCTGGAAGCTTACAGATCAGCAAGGCCACCGGCTCTCCGTTTGCAAGGTTTCTGCCTTCCAGAAATACTGCAAGTATTAAGTAATAATTAATTTGTTTTCACATTTTTTATTCATCAAAGACACATAGAGGACTGCCAGCTGGGACATGCAGAAAATGGAGTCGATGTCACTCCAGCCCCAAACAAGAGACCTATTGGTTATTTGTCATCCCAGTCACGTTATCCTGTGCAAATGCAGTTTCCCTTTTGAAAACATTGAAAATAACACAAAAGTCCACTTTTTAAATACCTGAGGGAGCCTGGAGAATCTACATCAGTAACCCCAAATCCAATCAAACTCTCTTATTTTATATGTAAAAAGACCGAGGCCCACAGAATGGAAGGGGCTTGTCCGAAGTCACACAGCTGGCTGGCACCAGGACCAAGGCTCCATCTGGGAAGCGGGGAGAGGGGAAGGCTGTGGGGAACATGCAGGGGCAGGGAGAGACCACATCACAGCCGTGAATACAGCGGATGAGCGTGGGGGGAGGGGGGGAGGCTGGGACACCAAAGGGCTTGGGCTTGACTCTTGTCCTCAATCCTTCCTTGCTGTGGGGCCCTGGCAGAATGACTGAAGTTCTCTGAGCCCATTTTCTTATCCATAAAATGGGGAGAATAGTAGCACTTACCCCCTATCTTTGTGAAGAGTAAGTGAAGTAAGAGAACAGAGCATAGTAAATAGTAGTTACTTTCTCTTAGCCCATTTGTGTGGGTGGTAGGGGTAGCAGGTCTGTGTAGACAGAAGACCAACAGCTTGCAGAACAAAGTCACGTGACCCCAGTTCCAGGTGGGGCCCTGACAATGTCGGTGGGAAACAAATTCTGTCCCAGTGGAGCTGGGTAGTTACTCAAAACTGAGCATGCCCTAGGACCCAGGCCATATCCAGATTCATTGCCTCAGAATCCCTGTGGGGTAGAACTTGGGAATATGCACTTTAAAAAATTATTATTGAGATATAATTTACATAGCATAAAATTCTCCATGTTAAGTGGACACTTTCAGTGGTTTTTAGTATATTCATAAGGTTGTACAATCATCACCTCGGAAAGAAACCCTGTAGCCGTTAGCAGTCAACCCGAGGCCCCACTCTCCCAGTGCTGGCAATCACTAACTTGCCTCCCTGTGGATCTGTCTATCCTGGACAATCCATACGAATGCACTCATGTAACATGGGATCTGTGTTTGGCTTTGTTCACTCAGCACGTTTTCAAGAGTTCATCCATGTTGCAGCATGGACCAGGAATTCCCTCCTCTGGAATGTGCACTTGTAACAAGCTCCCCAGGTAGTTGTGATGAGTGGGCTTTGCGAGGAAAAGAACTTCTGGTTATTATAAAGCTGCAGGGCCTCAATCCTTCCTTCAGGTATGCCTATCTCGGAGGCCCCACGGGTAACAGCAGGCAAACGCAGGCTGCGTGCCTCCTCCAGAGACTCAAGATGTCGGGCAGGGTCTCCTGGCACTCAGTAGGGACAAGTGTGTCTATGGACAGTGGCCTGGCAGCTGAGAAGTGGGCAAATTAACTGCAAGAGAGACTCACACAAGGGGATTTAGTCTCAACGAAAAGACTTTAATGTACATTATGCTCTTGGGAAAACATCTCCAAGGAAACAACTGGAACCAAAAGTCTTAACCAGCATGGATTCTCATTCAGAAACCTGGTGTGAGCCGCAGCCTTGGGAGAGAATGGCACAGGGACTCTTCTTGTAACACAGCAGTTTCAGGTCAGAGTGGCAGGACCTGTGTGTGACGGGCACACCCTCAGGACTCCGAGGGAATGGGAGCATTTTCACTCCTGTGGCTGACAGCTCCACAGCAAGACTGGGAAGATCTAGGTTGGCCAGGTCATCTCCAGAGCCCTGAATAAAGGCACAGAACTTCAACGGGGCCAAAGCAGCCTCTCCAGAGCAAGAACCTCTCTGTTTGTTGTTGAATCTCCAGGTCATTGGAAAAAGTCATGGTGGCTCTGGTGAGGAATGGGGCCATATGGAAGGGTTGCCAAGTCCCACCTCTGGGTCTGAGATCTCAGAATGGAACAGATGGGAGAGATGTGGCACTGGCAAGGCCCCTGAGGTCAGGAGCCACAACAGTCTTGGACGCCTACCCACTGGGACCTCTGGACAGAAGGAAGGGACTTAGATGGAGAAAGCAAAAGCTGACCACTTGTCAGACTCAACCCAACTGTCTTCTGGGTCCCCTCTCCCCAGTCTGGAGCTCCTGAGTGGTCCCATGCCCATGTCTTCTGTGATGTGTTCCCATTCAACAAGGACAGGCAGAAATTCTAGCTGATTTCCCTAGCACCCTGTTTAACTTTTAAATCACCAATGGATAGCTCAGATCCTGTGTGGTCCAGGGTCTCTTGTTTCTAACCATCCTAAGGAAGAAACCAGTTTTCTTGGGCTTCTGGCTCAAATTCTTCTCCTCTGGAAGGAAGTAGGGTGTTGCTGAGGCAGGTCCCTCCCAAGAGCTTCTATAAGAGCTCATCTGGAATCTGATCAGGTTAGCCTCTTGGCCAGGCTGACAGGAACCCAGGAATGTGCCTTTGGGATGCATATTGCCTCTTGGACACTGAAGAAACTTATTTATTTGTGAAAGAGGGAATTCTGGCTCCATCTTTGCAGAACCTGGTGGGGCCACTACCCCCACAGGTCCCAGAAGGAAGGGGTAAATGGAGAGGCCAGTGGGGGAAGGGGCCTCCCCGGCTGGCAGCATTCCCAATTAGCCAGTCTCTACACCCTCGGGGAGCTCCACCACCACCGGGGCGCAGTCCTCTGGCTCTGCCTCAAAGTCCCACCGAAACTTCTTGGTCAGGTGAGCTTGGAACTTTTCAGCTTTCTGCCTTAGGGTGGCATCCACGGCAACGCTGCAGGCGGAGGAAAAGAAAACCTACAGAGAACAGAGGATAAGTCACTCCTGAGAACACAGAGGGGGCCGAGAAAGCTGTGGAAATTTCCTCATGGTGTTCAGCTCTCTGGGGCGGGTGGATCAGCTGCTGCTGGCACAGGCCCAGGACACCTGCTGTGCTCCCCCCAAACCAAGAAAGAAGGTCCAAACCCAGCTGAGAAGCTGGGGCAGGACTGGAATGGAAAATTACTATCTTGGGCAGAGATGCCCCACTGAGAGTAAGGCCAGTGGGGCCATCACCCTGGCCCAGTCCCCTGGGGAGCTCTCCTGGGCACCTGGGCAATAACTACACCAGCTGGTACCAAGAAAGGCTTGGAGGGCTTATAAGCCCCTGCATCCCATTAAGTCCCAGGTCCTAGGCCGAGGCTGATTTGTTGCTCTAATCTTCATGGGCCACAGGCTGCCAGTCAGAGGTTTCTATTCCCCTTGAAAGTTGTCTTTGATGTTCTTCTTTTAAAATTGTGGTAACAGGGGCGCCTGGGTGGCTCAGTAGGTTAAATATCCAACTCTTGATTTTGGCTCAGGTCATGATCTCAGGGTTGTTAAGACTGAGCCCCATATCAGGCTTCATGAAGCCTGCTTAGGATTCTCTCTCTCCCTCTGCACCCCCCACTCATGCACATGCTCTCTTTCTCTAAAAATAAAATAACATAAAATAAAATAAAATAAAGTTGCGGTAACATGTACATAATACAAAACCTACCATTTTAACCATTTTTTTACATTATCATTTTAAAAATTATATATACATAACATTTACCATTTTAACCATTTTTAAGTGTACAATGCACTGGCATTAAGTACATTCACACGGCTATGCAACTGTCACCATCATCCACCTTCAGAGTTTGTTTATCCTTCCCAACTGATACTCTCTACCCACACTAACTTCCCATTTCCCCCTCCTCCAGGCCCTGGAAGCCACCCTTCAGCAATGAACAAGGGTTCCATTTCTCCACATCACCGGCAAGATCTGTTTTTTGTTATTTATTAATTATTATTATTATTATTTAAATAATAGCCATCGTGATGGGTGTGGAGTGGTATCTCACTGTGGTTTTGATTTGCATTTCCCTTATGATTACTGACGTTGAACATCTTTTCATGTAGATGTACTGGCCATTTCTATGTCTTCTTTGGAGAAATGTCTATTTAAGTCCTTTGCCCATTTTTAGTCAGGTCTTTTGTTGTTGAGTTATTGTAGTTCTTTATATATTCTGGATATTAATCCCTTGTTTTGATGTTCTTTTTAATTCAGTTTCATCTGATATAAACACGGGCAGGGGGCAGAGCAGTAATTGTCTCTACATCTGACACTCCACTCTGGATCTTCCTGGATCCCAATCACTTCGAAGAGTAACAGCAAACTTGTTCCTCCTTCTCATACTATTTTACTGTTCTCAGATTCAAAGAAGTTTCCAAGTATCCCAACAGATCCTCACAATGCTCTGGGGAAGACACACCAGAATACCTATTTTATGGAAATGGAGGCTAAGAGGAGTTGAATGACTGGATGAAAACTAAGAGGAAAGGAAGTAGTAGTTTTCCCCAGACCACCCCACCGATACAGGAGCGTGAGGGTGGGGGAAGCTCTTGGTTGCACATCCGTCTCCTGCTGTAGCCGGCCTGCAGATCATCATGGAAGGAATCTGGGCGCCAGGGGCCTTGACCTGGCAAAGTTAGCAGGTATACTCTGCAGCTGATTCCAGGGATACCTGCTTTTCCACTGCCTGTTAGGAGGAGTGACGCTCATTTCAGTGGTCTTTGTTTGGAGTCGTTTTGTTGGAGTGGTAGCAGGGACAGAAGTGATTGGGGGCTGTGGGTGTGCAGAAGTAGGGGGTTACAGAATTTGGTTTCATTAACTTGGCAATCGACTGAATACAGGAGCGGGAAGCATAGCCACAACAAAACAGCAGATCAATAACCAATTAGAGGGGCTGTGTGAGCTTGGTGGCAAGAGGGCAGCAGGGAAGCCGGCTGCCTGTCTGTAGGCAGCTAATGGAGCTTGCCCTGGAGTGCTGACTGTGGAGCCCAGCTGAACTCTAGGGAGGGGCCCCGTACGGGAAGCAGAGGAGCCTTGTTTCAAACCGCGTTAGTTCCAGAGGCCCTGCATACCCCTGCGTCTGTCCCAAGGTCCTGGGGAGCCTGCTGGCGGAATCTGCAAAAGCCTCTTTTTGTTCCGCTCCTTCCACAGTCAACTGTACCCCTCTCTACACAGCCCTGCCTCTACACGCTCTACTGCCTCTCCTGTGCCTCTACATACACGTGCTTTTTCCTCTGCTTAGAACACCCTTCCACCCCTGCTTTCACCTTCTTCACCTACTAATTTCTACTAGTGACTCAGATTCAGCAGAGACATCAGCTCCTTTAGGATGTCTTCCCAGACCAAGGAAGGAACAGGTGCTCCTTTATGTTCCTCTGGCACCCAGGGTTACCACGAACATAGCTTCAATTAGGTAACAGTCCATTTACTGTTGAGCTCTCCCAAGAGAAAAGGAACAACTCCAAAGCAGTGACTCTCTCCTACTGCATACTCACTCCCAGCACAGAGTCTGACATAAAGGACCCATGAAGTGTTTAATGAGCAAAAGAATGAAGAAGACCACAGACTCTATGTAAATCCATTTTTGGTTCACTTCTGCACAAGTCCTTGGCACCATATAATTGCTCAATAATTATGTGATGGTGCTGGACAGAATAAAGGACTTGTCTTGGGAAGGAGGTGGCCCCTGAATGCCACCAGCTCACAAGCCACCTCCTTGTGACAGGTCTCTTAAAAAGCCCAAGCTGAAATGATTTGCTCCAGCCTCTGTTCCCCTAGCACTGGGCCTGAACCTTCCTATGGCATTTCTCACAGTGTGATCACAGTATCTGTGCTCCTTCAGAGTAGAGAATGAGTCCTTTTTATCAACGCGTCCCACACAGCATATCGCCCAGGGCCTGGCATAGAGTTAGGACCCACAGCAAGCTCACTGAACAGATATGAATGAGATGAGATGGAGGGCCTGCCCTGCATTTGGCAACGGCCAACAGTGACAGGTCTGAACAGGCTGGGCAAGAGACTCATCCCTCATCCTTCCCACCCGTCTCTCAAACGATGCCTGGGAGTAAAATCAACCAGAGGCAGGTATTAACAGAAACCTTCTATCTGAAAAATAAGGCTTCCAATTTTAAAAGTGCTTTGTCCTTTTTAAAGAACTTGTCAGTTTAATCTTTACTACAAACCTGGGTACTGTAAAGCTGGGAGGTAAGAGGACAGGAAATTACTATTCCCACTGTACAGATGAGAATGGTGATAAATGCCGAGCAAGTAATAAATGTAAAGCGAGATCCAGTCCAAGTAGGGAAATCTCAATCCTTCGTCCCTACCAAGACTTTTTTTTTGTCTCAACACAGACTTAATACATTCATCATATTTTCAGCACTGCCCTGTGGGGAGCCAGGGGACTTGGGAGACCAGGTGTTTCTGGAATTGTCCCTGCTGCAGGCCTCCAGGACCCAGGGCATAGCCCAGGTTGACTTTTTTTAAAAAGCAACTTTACTGAGGTATAATTTACATAAAATTCACCCATTTTAAGTGTTCGATTCGTTTTGACAAATGTGTACACCCATGCAACCATTAAATGATATAATCAAGATGGATACTTGTTTTTTTCTTTTGGTATTCAGTTTTATGAGTCTGAAGCCCACATACCATCACAATTGGGATACTAAACAGGCTCATCACTCCAAAACACTCCCTTGTGCTGCCCCTTAGTGGTCAAACCCTCCCCTTATCCAAGCCCCTGACATCCAGTGATCTATTGTTGTCCTGATAGTTTATAAACTTGATATTTTAAAAACCCATAATTCAGAAAAGAAGATGTATAGACATTACCTAGTTTTCAAGCAATAATTTACTTTGATTCTCTTGTTTTTAGATTAATTTTATGGCTTCTTCAGAAAACTTGGTAATGATCTATTTATTTTACTTATTAAAGAGAAATCAAGTAAATGCTTCTTAACATCACTGAGAAATGAATCATCTTAATATTGGAAAACTAATCCTGGATATTTAAAAAATACTTTCGAAAGAAGACAACAACATTTCACAAACAATTTCATTTCTCTAAAACTAAAAGCACACACCTTGGGTATTTTTCTTTAAATATAGAAAAAGGTATTAATATTTTTATCATTAAGTCTGTATATTCTAAAATTGTAAATTTCTTTAGCCCGAAACATGAAAGCCTTCTCTTAAACCCAAGTTAAAGAAATTGAGTTCAGTCAGGTCACCTTGAGAAATTCAAAATATCAAGGTAGGTAGCTGAGTCACTATCTTATCCTATTTTTTGGGCAGGCAAAAAAGATGAAATTTCCTAATTTTTCAATTCCCAAATGATTATTCCACTTAGAATGAAACCAGCCAGAGGTAGAACATTCTATTTCCACTTGCAGAAGAAGAAAGTGATGTTAAATAAAACTATCATTTCACAATGATTACCAGGACAGCAAAAAGCAACAGGAATCATGTCTTCTGAGGTCAGTTTAAAGAATTTGGGATGTTTCATCTAGGAATAATAAATGAGAGCCCACCACAGACTTTAGAATCAACTCAGCCTTGCCAGCCACTAGCTCTGGTGATCTTGGGCAAAACCATTTGACCTCTATGATCCTGTTTCCTCACTGTAAAGTGAGATTATATACTTGCCTCTGAACACTGTGGTGAGGGCTAAATGAGATAATGCACACAATAAGTGTGCAAAAGTGACAGCTGACAGCAGAAGGTGTGCGAGTAGGTAGGTGAAATTGATCATGACTGGTGTTCTGGTAAAAATACTACAGACATCACTGTCAGAGCCAGTGTCTTCCACCAAGAGTTAAAGATGGACACTGGCATTTAGAATATTGGCAAGAAATGAAGCTGGAAAGCATAGATGGCCTATTGTGACTTAAAGTATTTTAAAAAACAGGTTACGTGACTATATGCCTAAACGCTATGCAATCAGCAATGAGAATCCTTACTTTGTACATAACTCATTTTCTAACATACTATTAAATTCAGATTATCCTTTCATTGGTTTTAAACAAATTATGGTGACTCAAGTTGCTTTTAATAAAAGAAAAAACTGTATCTATTTTTGTAAAACAAATAATTTTTATTCAAGCTAAATCCATGGGATTTATAAAAACCAGTGCCATCTATTCAAAAGGGCCTCTAATGGCAGAGGCCATTACGTGGCTAATTTTATACCAGCTAATGCGGCAGCCTTGAAGTGCTTACACATACAACCACCAGTCCCTCTCCATGGGCAGTAGCCATTTAAGCTCCTAAGTAAGAAAGCCAGTTCCACTTACTTGACTACCTGGGGGCAGAGCAGGCGGCTGGCTGAAGAAGGCTTTTATGGGTTGGTTGATTCATTCACTCACACACACCCTAAGTGAGTGCCTCTGTGTGGGGGGACTGGATTCTCACCGCCAACATGGTACCAACGTTAATTCTCCATTAAAAAAAAAAAATCTTGTAATATCCTTTTTTACATTGTGCCTGTTGAAATCTGTCGTCCTTCCAACACGTGGTTAAACGCCTCCCTTCACAAATAGTCACTCCTGCTCCTCTCTCTCCTCCTCAAATTGCAACCCTACTCTGAATTAACCAATTCCTTTTTGGTGCTTATAATACCCTTTGATCAGACTGCACTGTTTACACCTGTCATATTAGGGGCATCTATTTACGCTACCACAGGAATGATGTACTCTAGCCATCCCAAAACACCCAACATCACGAAGTGAGAGAAGTGCTAGGCCTCAACTAGGTGTTGAAAATAACCAGATGAACAATAAACCAGGCTTTGGGTAAAAGTTCACGGCTTAGTGGGGAAGTCAGGCAGACAACGTACACATTTCAGCAGGCACAGCCTGTGAAATATAATAGTGACAAGTCCAAAGTAGGCTAATAGTATGGAAAGGAGGGATTGGGAATGGCTTCACAGAGGGATGCCTTGAGGGCATCTTGTAGGATGAACAAGTTCACACCAGGCAGAATGAAAATCATGTTCAGTTAAGAAGGCATGAAACGGGCATAAAGTTTCAGTCGTGCCAAATGAAAAAGTTCTAGAGATCTGCCGTGCTTATAATTACCAATACTGTACTGTACACTTAAAAGTGTGTTAAGAGGTTAGAGCTCATGTTATGTGTTTTTTACCATGATAAAAAAAAAAAGGGGGAGGTGCCTGGCTGGCTCAGTCAGTTAAGCATCCAATTCTTGGTTTCAGCTCAGGCCATGGTCTCGGAGGTGTGGGACTGAGCCCCGCATAGGGCTCTGTGCTCAGTGTGGTCAGCTTGAGATTCTCTCTCTGTGCCCCCCCCCTGCTTGTGCTCTCGCTCTCTGTCTCTCTCTCTCTAAAATAAATAAAATCAGATCAGAATGGACCTTGTGATCTATGTTTGGGCTTTTAACTTTCTAGGCAACTAGGAGATACAGAGAAATAGTATCAGATTTGCATTTCAGAGCAACTCAGGTGGCAGCATGGGCAACGGGTGGACTGACAGGCGTAGGCATGGAAGCTGACAAACTGATGAGACCAACAGGGTCTCAGGGCCCATGTTAGGTAAATGGTACTGGGGCAGGACCACCTTCTAAACAACGCTGTCCGGAGTGACTTGGTCAATTCATTTGTTTACTTTCCTACCAAAATATAACCTGCAAGTCAGGGACTCTGTCTTGTTCACAGCTATATTTCCAGTCCTAATAACAGGGCCTTATATACAGCAGATGCTCAGTAAATACCTGCTAAATCAGAGAATAAATCTCTGGAGGGCAGGAAACCTAATATACTGATCCCTCAACGCTTTCAGGAAGATGTTGTATGTAAAGATAGGATGCTCAAAAATATGTGTTGATATATTTTTTTTAAAGGCACATGTCTTGGATTTTCCCAAATAATGACATCAAATTTTCTTGGTGAAAAGTTCAGACAGAATTCTTCTAACCATCAGCTCCGCACACCCCACCTCGGCATCTAGCAAACCAGCCGGGCCCTCTCTGCTTCACAAATCATTGCTGGCAACACGGCGTCAGCAATCAGAGCTCAGCTGTCGGTCAGCTCTGCTGACAGTGGTCAGCACAGCCAATGACACAGTGTGGCCCTCCTATGTTTGTGTGACACCATTAACGCACATCACAAGGGTAGCACATCATTCCCATGGGTCATTGCCAGAGGCAAGTCAGCAAGATGACGCCCCCTGTCACCCCTCATCAGTTAGCAGCTCATGTAACCCAGGAACTTGGTGGAGGGGGGGAGAATGGGATTTCCCCTTCAGAGGAAAGATAAAGGGATTTAATTTCTCTGCTAAGAACCAATAAAAGAGCAGTTTTATAACTCTTCTGAAGTGGAACACACCAGGCTCAAGCCATCAGCTTGACCAACTTGTCCCCATGGTCTGCACAAGGCCCCCAACTGCCAGAGTTTTATGTCAGCTGCCTGCTTACAGGGATTTCTCCAACAGTATGCTGTTTGTAGAAAAGTGTTCCATACCTCTGAGAAATAAGCGCCTGGTGGTGTCTCCAAGGATGTCAATCAAGAATCCTCACTGGGGGAATCTACATTATATTCAGTACACAGGAACATAAGCACAAGACTCAGGCCTGGCTTCAAATCCTAACCCTGCCACTTACCAGCTGTGTGACGTTACATAAATGACTTACCCTTTCTGGGTCTCAATGTTCTCATTTGTAAACAGGAAAGAATCCTCCCTGCCTTGAAGGGCTCCAGAGAGATTAAATGAGGGAACCAAGGAGCAGATAAACATGATGCCTGCTACTCAACAGGCATTTACTGAATGCCTGTCCCCTCCCTCACCCCGAGTGGGAGTGGTATGTGAGCGAACAGCCATCTTCTAAGGAGCGGGCCTCAGAGTGGTCTCACACACAGGGAAGAAAAAGCAGCTCATGGAACACAAAGTATGGAAACTGACAGCTTGCAGCTTCTGCCTCCTCTACACTTGAGAAAGTTACAAAATGTGAGTGACAGAGGCTGTCCCCAAAACATAAAGGAAGCTAATGTATTTGCAAAGGGAGGAAATAGCACAGGATGAAGATTCTAAGTTGTTTGAAGCTTCTTCCCTAATTACCACTCATAATGAAAATTTAATTGCCAAGTTAAAAGCAAATTTCACTTTTTCTGTCAGAGAATCTCTGCAGAAACTGGCACGTTTTGTTTGAACAGGAAATCAAAGTTACTTTAATGCTTAAATGAGATCTAAGGAGCTGCAGATGTTTCCCTGGAAATAACAAGCTTCAAAACTCTGTCCTACTGGGTTATACCAACTTATGGCTACAGGGAGAAAGAAAAAGTGTTCTGAGCTGAATAACTCACAGAGGTGGAGGTTATTCAAATAGCAAGTACCCCACTGCGTGGCACTCTTGGAGCCAGGCAGGGAGATGGTGGTATAGAGAGAGGGTCTCTGGCATCAAGTAACTTAAAACTGAGTAGAAGAGAGAACCAGGAAACAGCCCGAGGTTAGGAAACTGCAACAAAAAAGTAACCCTCCCAAAGGGGCTTTCACACATCCTCGCCTGCACTCTGACCCACACGGTGTCAGCCAAAAGACTGCTCACCTGTAAGGTGCTGGTGAGGAAGTTGTTCTGGGAGACAATGTCCACGAAGAAGTCGGCGGGGATCTCGCCGAGCTGGTGGTAGAGGATGGAGATGAGGTTGCTGTAGAGGGAGCGGTGCCTCACCATGGCGTCCTCGGAGCGACACAGCAGGTTCAGGAGCCGCTTCCAGTGCTCGAACGCCTCATACACATTCCCCAGGAGGAAGCATACAAAGGCAAACTGCAGTTCACCTGAAAGGCGCAGAGAGGAGAGTGATCCTGGGACAGTGGAGCGCCAGCTGACTCTACGAGGCCCCCAATTCTACTGGACCTCAGCAGTGGGCGGTGGCCTTTTATCCTGGTACTCTCGCACAGCCCTCCTGCTAGGTGGGGTTTTGCACTGAGCACATGCTGAGTTGAAGTTTGCTGAACTGCTATAAACCCAAGCCACGATAAACCAAACTGCACTTTTATAAAATCAGACTGTAAGAGAAGAGATATACCTAGTATTCGCCTGGCACTTAGAAAGTTTACAAAATGTGTCCATGGATATTATGCCAGAGGGATCCCAAACTTGGCTGCCTATCAGAATTACTAGGAGAGCTTGTTAAAGATAAAGCTGCCCCAAGCCTCCCTCACGGAGATCCTGGTTGAGACAGATGATGGAGCCTCAGAATCTGTACCTCTAAAAAGCTTCCCAGGTGATTCTGATGCCGATGGTCTGCTCCAGGGCCAGGGAAATGCTGCACTACACCATATAAGCCTCAGCCCAACTCCACAAGGTGTTCAGGGAAGGTGGCATTTGTCTCATTTTACAGATGAGGTCAAGGGACTTACCCAAGGTCACACATTGAATGCTTGGCAATGGGAACAATGGAAAGATAAAACAGAATTCCTAGTGGGTGAGAATAGTTCCAGAGCCTCCCAGAAGAGGAAAATTTGTGAGTACTTGTTCCAGGCTTAGCCTGCCAGCCCAAATCACTTGCATTTGTTTAACCACAGGGCTCTGTGATTTAATCTCTATGAACAGCTTGGTGGCTAATAGCATGAGCTCTGGAACCAAACTACCTGAGTTCAAATCTCGGCTCCATTCTTCAGAGATGTGTGACCTTGGGCAAGTTACTCAGTCTGTTTATATCTCAATTTCCTTATTTGAGCGCTGTGGGGAAGATGAAATAAATCACTATGGTTCAAATAAAGCATTTAGAATAATGCCTGGCACAGAGGAGTGCTCAAGAAATATTATTCTTATTCCCACAACTCCACCAGACGACTGTCTGAAACAAAGAAATCCCATGATCCAGAAGCCACTGTCCTTGGGCAAGCAACTGGGGCTCTGGCTGCCAAGAAAAACTGCTGCTGATTAGAGACATTCTCTCTGGCTTCAAATTTAATGAGGGCTTCTGTGTCATACCTATACGTGGGCCATAAAAGGAAAGATGCACTCAACACCAAGTACCTCTTTAAATGCATGGTGTTTGAGCTCTGTCGCCTCCAGAGACATGAAAAACTAGCTCTCCATTCCTCGGCTTGTGGAACTAAGTTTGTCTAGCTTCCTGGTCCAGATATACTGGATGTTTGACTGACATTTTCAAGATATTGTCAAATTTCTTTCTACGACAGAAGTTAATGGTTTGCTTCTACAGTTGGCTTTACCTGGTTAGTTTGTGAAAATAGGAGCTTATTCTCTGAAATAAGGGCATTTACTTAAATTCACGCATTTCTAGCCTAGTCTGAAATTAAGTTATGAGATCAGAAGTAATTTCAAAGAGCTGTCAGGAAGATACAAAGTTATCCCTGCAACAGACCTTTCACAAGATTATTTTGAAGAACTAAACTGTTTAAGAGGTAGAAAACAGGATTTCTGTTCATTTTTATGACAGAATTTCTTAAGTGTTATTTATTAAATGATAATACTGTGTAATGCATTAATATGCACTCATGAAAATGTGCCCTTTTATCAGAGAGCCAATGATATAAGGGCCCATATTCAAATTTCTCACTGATCTTCCAACAGAAAAATATGCAAACACCTGGACAATTTGTAAAAGAAAAAATATGAATAGCTGTTAAAGATGTGACGAATGTTTGCTGTCACTAGAATCAAAGAAATATAAATTGAAACGACATCATCCTCCAACCATCCAGTTGGAAGAGGCCTTTGCTAAATCGCCATTTCCGAGGTGATGGGCAAGAGCCTCACCCCAGCCGGCAACACACAGGCTCTGATCCAACCATTTCAACCCTAAATGTATATAAAGTACACACAAGGATGTTCATCAGATGACACAATAGGGAAAACAGGGACATCTTAAAGGTCTGTCAACAGAGGGCTGGTTCAATAAGCAGCCACTACAGAGGAGGGACTGTTTCAGTGACATAGAAAAATGTTTATGTTAAAGCAGATTACAAAATAATCTAACAAAGTAATATACTATAATCTTGTTTTTGTAAAAAATCATTTATACACACAAACACATATAATTGAGGGGAAAAAAAGACTAAAGGGAAATACACAGAGAAGAGACTGCAATGAAATGCTGCACAAGGATACATACACATGTAAAAGACGAAAAGTAAATACACCCAAATGTACAAAATGGTTATTTCTAGGCGGTGGGAACTGGGAGGGAATTTTTGTTTGATGAGCATATATTATTTTTGCAATAAGGGAGAAAAATAACAATAAAAACAATAATAATTTTAAAAAAATAACTATCCTGGTCTACGCCAGTGAAGACCAACACTTTGAGAGAATCAGGAGCAAACTGAGGAGGCAGATGCGAGGCTGGGAACCAGGAGCCCCGGGCTCTGGTCTCACTTCATCCACATAGTTGGCCAAATCCTTTCCCTCTGTGAACCTCAATCTGTAAAGTAAGGGGCTGGGCCACATCTGTGGTTCCCAAACACAGGACTGGCTGCATCGGGTTCACCCACAGTGCTTGTTTATTATATAGACAGACAGATACTGCTGGGGCCCCACTCCTGATCTCTTGAATCAGTCTCCAGGAGGACTGGGCAAGACTGCTTCCTAGCCAAATTTAAGAACCACTGGACAAGATAACCCAGGACGTACCCCCTACTATTACACCCATCCCTTGGCCCACTCCCAAAGAATCCTGTTCCTCCTCACCAAGCACGTCCTGGGGGCTGCTGGGGAACTGCTTGCTGAGCACCGTCTCCAGGGCATAACTCAGGTCCATGTTGTGCCTGGTTATCTCCGCTGGTGTGGCACCTGCCGGGAACATCTGTGTGGGCAGCTCTGAGAAGCGGATCTCTGTCCCGGCTCTGGGCTTCATCTCTGGCAGCCGGGCCAGGCCCTCCTGGTAGCTTTTGCACTCGGTGCCACAGCGAGGTAGATTCTGCTCCACGCGGTCCTTGGTGTGCTTCATGGAGAGCACGGGAAGCACCTCTGAGAAAGCACAGATCTGCCGGCTCTCGGGCTGCAGCTTCTCCATAGTGGCCTCGCTGATAAAGTTGGTGAGTGAGATCCACTTCTTGAGTGTAGCATATGGGTAAGGGCCCAGGAACTGGTCTAGCTCCTGGAGGTTGGCCCTCATGGCCTCTACCTCAGCCTCTGGGGCTGGGGACAGGTCTACCTCTTCTCGGACCGCATTCCAGCGCAGGACCATCAGCTCCCGCTGTTGCAGACTAAGGAAGAAGCCCATACGAGGCCCCACCTCCCTGGGATTGGCCTTGTCCACAGAGCTATAGTGGAGGAAGTGGATGCCCGGTGGGATCATCTTCACGCCCCGGAACTTGGGCCCCACCTCCCAGGAGTTGTAGTCAATGCCAAATTCTGTCCCCTTGGGCATATTCAGGATGACCACAGTGGCCCCTTCAAAGAAGAGGCGCTTGGCAAGCTCAGGATCCATCTGCATGGCAGCCATGGGACCAGTGCTAGGTGAGCAGAAAGAGAACCCTTCTTGTCTTCCAGAACAACTGAAAAAGAAAGAAATCAGCGTTAACTGGAACTTGGGGAAAGATGCTACATTTGCTGAGGATTCTGCATGTGCCAGATTGAATCAGACCCTTGACATAATTATCTCCCTTAATCCTTGCCACAACCCTGCTGATTTTACTGATGAGGAAAATAAGACTTAGAGAGAAGAGGATTTTGTGTTTTGGTTTATTAAGAAAGAATACTCACTGCATAGCTGGAAAGCCATTGAGCAGAAAAGACATGGTCAAAATCACACAAGGTCACACAAATTAGAACCTGGGTACCCTGTCCTCCAGGCCAGTGTTCTTCTCACTGTCCACTCAGTATCTGCTCTTGGATCTCTCTCTCACCACAGGATGAAGGTGGGGAAAGCCTGGGTAGTCTATTCAAAACTACAACTGTGCCTAAACTGTCTCACACTATAACTCTGCCAAAACCCTATTGCTGAAGAGTCCCAAGGAGCTGAGAAGGATGATTAAATCCAGCATATACTCAGTTTCCCATAAGCCTCAAGGAAGGCCCAGACATGGACAGAAGGTGGAAAGTGGGTGCTCAGCATCTAAAGTTGACAAAATGTTTGGGAAGTGGAAAGCTTTTCAACCACAAACCTCCTCTTCATCTTTGACGCATAAAAAACCCTAAAGTCCAAGGAGTGAAACAACTTCCCAAAGGGCCTACAGTCAGTGGCAGCTCTGCACCCCTTACCCAGGATTCAGGTGGTATGGCTGGCCTAGGATCAGTATTTAGAAGAGAAAGAGCAAGAACACTTATTTTACCCACCTCTGAGCTATCCATGGGGACATACTGATACAACGTGTAGGCAGGCAGACACTGCCTGGGTGGTATTTATAGGAACGGTTCCAACATGAACTAATTTAATCCGAACAATTATCTAACCTTCTAGTCCCAAGACACTTACCTATTCAATTTAACAAATAATCACTGAGCGCCCGCCCCGTGCCAGATCTTTGTGTGAAACATCCGCAGAGTAGGACAGTCACTACTGCCTCTAGGCACTTCCAACCCAGTCGGATGCACAAACAAGAACCCCAAATTTCAGAAACAGAAGAAACAGATTCCTGTTTAATTCTATTCTTTTTATGTTAACAAACAGAACAAAATAAAACAGTGAGGAAAGGAAGATCAACCTGTTTCCAAAAACGTTAAGGGAAATATTTTATCATCTTAACCCCAAACCACGACAAATGTCTCTCACTCTAAATCAGCATTTTTTTTTTCAAACTGCAAGTCAAAACTCATTAATGGGTTAAGAAATCAATTTAGAGCGCGCCTGGGTGGCTCAGGGGGTTAAACGCTTGCCTTTGGCTCAGGTGATGATCCCACCATCCTGGGATCGAGTCCCACAACCGGCTCCCTGCTCAGCGGGAGGCTTGCTTCTCCCTCTCCCTCTGCCCCTGCTTGTGTTCCCTCTCTCACTGTCTATCTCTCTCTCTGTGTCAAATAAAAAAATAAAATCTTTTTAAAAATTAAAAAAAAAATTTAAAGAGTCTCAACCAGCACTAATTTTTTTAATGGAAAGAAGAGAATTAAAAAAAAAAAACCAGAATGCATCATGAGTAATAAAGATAATAACTGTCTTCTGAAGTTTTATGTGTTTGTATGGATTCTTGGTCATGAGGTAAAATGTATTTGTTATTGTAGGTCACAGTCGAAAAAGTCTGAAGGCCACTGCTCTAAGTAATTTGCATCATCATCATCTTATTCCCAACCCTGAATTCTGAAGGTACTTAACAAATACTTGCTAAACGAAGAGCTATTGCATTTAGAATAATTGTTCATCAATTAGCCATTTTCCCTTGTGGTAGCAGTGCTCCTCCTTGATAATGACATTCCTTTATTCTAATTACACCAGCCGTAATTCTCTTCACTGTATCTTCAGCAGCTGGCACAGAGAAAATGCCCTGGAATGCAGAGTCACATCCATCTGCTTCTCTCCATCACCTCCTTACTCCCAAGTTCCCCGTTCTCCATCCAACAGCTGGAGTGAACTTTTCAAAGTGTCAATCTAAGCATGTCACCAACCCACATTTAATGCCATGTGAGTGGCTTCTCTTAGGGCTCCTGGAAATCCAGAATTTTTACCATGACCTACAAGACCTACAAGACCTACAAGGCCGGGGCTGCCTGGCTCCTCCCAACTCCTTCAGATTGTTTCATACCATACACCCCCACGAGCCCTCTGTTCAGCCACACTGGCCTCTTTCAGACCCTCAGGCAGGAGGCTCCCTGGATAAAACAAAACAAAACAAAACTCTTCCCTCTCTTCTTCCTCAAATCATTTTTTCTGATCTCAACTCAATATTCACTTCCTCACTAAAGCTTGCTTGACCCGGGGTTGGGGTTAGGTCAGGTATGCCGTGAGACCCTCCGCCGGCACCTTGCACCTTTCCACTTCATTGATCAGGCTGCAATTTTGCGTGTATGTTTAGTAGAGGACTGTCACCTCCATGAGACTTGGGTGAGTCTTTTTGTTCCTCCAACACACACTAGATGCTTGATAAGCATTTATTTAATAAAAACATGCTATCCATTTTGTAGATGAGAAACAAAGGGTCGGTTCGGGCAAATTACCTTACTCGAAATTACTGAGTCGGACAGAACCATATCGGGCGCCGCCAAGGTCTCCGGCCCCCAAGTTCTCAAGTTAGGAAAACAGCGAAATTACCCCGAGTGCCCCAGGAAGTACTGGCGACGGGGGCTCTGGTGACGGTTTCTCGGGCAGAAAGGTCTGTGTGGCGAAGCCACCAGGGTCCCAGCACCGGCCCACAGAGGGGGACGCGCGTCCCGGAGAAGCGCCCCATTTCAAGGCACTCCACGATCCCGAGCCGGGAAAAGGGTGGGTGGGCCACACACACAACGAACGCAGAAGAGTTCAAACTAGGCCAGGAGGCCGCACTCACCAGCTTCGGACTGTCCCCGCTCTCAGGCACCGCGGAAACGCACCGGAAGTTCTCGCGCTTTGGCTCGGGACGGGAGCGACCGGGAAAGAGACCCGGCAGAGCTCTTGGTCTCGGGAGGAACGGTCCGCCGCTTGCAGGTTCCGCCCCATCAAATGTTGCCTTTTGCTACTTTAAGTTACGCGTCTTAGCTCCTGAGCCGTGGATAACAACCTTCACCAAACCATGTATATCCTGCTCCAGAAACACATCCACCAGCCCTGGTCCTTTGGTCTTAATCAGTCATGGTCGCCGAAGCTGGGGTCAAGATCATCGCTGCCTAGTAGCCACACGAGATGCTCAGTGATGGTCCCGGTCAGCCAGTTTCCACCTGAGTATCACCACTGGCCCATCATCACCCAGTCGCAGCTTCCAACCGCACTCAGTCCTGGAGGAGATTGTCAGAAACCCAGTCCGCAGGGTGGAGAAAACCAGTCTCAGCTGCAGTAGCCACCACATGGGTCCCTCCGGCCATCATCACCCGTGTCAGGCGGCGCAGGCTACAAACGTGCCTCGCGAGGGAATTTGCCTGTTTGGTTCTCTCTTGTTTACATGGAACCCAGCAGGAAGCCAGACACAAGGGCTCACCTGGGTGTGTGTATCTATCACAAGTTTAATTAAGGACTATATTAATATATGGCTTCTATTTGGGGGCCTTGCTCAGTGCTGGGTGGTTGTATCAGAGTTCAATCAAAGAAGTAGAAATAGGAGATATATACTAAGAGATTTACTGCAAAGAATTGGCTTATATGATTGTGAGGACTGGCTAGGTAAGTCCAATAATCCATAGGGCAGGCATTCATATATAAGTTCTAAGCCTTACACTAACCCTAGTAAGTAGATATTAGTATTCCCAACCTACAGAAGAGAAAACCAAGGCTCAGACAGGTTATACAGATGGAGAGTGGCAGAGCCAGGATGTAAACCAAGGTCTGACTGGCTGTTCTTATCCCTGTGCTGCCACTTCTTAGCTTGTCTGTCACACTTCCTCAGTGACAGCCGGACATACCAATCTGTCTCAGTCAAAACTCATTTCTCAGTGGGTTGCAGACTAGACTGGGCCCTGCAGTCACGGTTAATCATAATAAGCTGCTGCAGGATTAACCAGAGATGGCCTCCATCAGTCACAGTCATGCGTGTCAAACTCAGACTGTCCTGTCCATTCCATTTCCTGCCTGAAGAAGCTCAGCTCCCTCCCCGGCCCTCCTTATGCCCAGTGTTGGGTGCTGAGCAAAGTGTCTGATCTCAGAGCTCCTTGTTCCAGCCGGGCTCACCATCTTCTCAGAGACTCCAGCACTGAATTATGGGCATGGAAGCTACAGATGGTGGCCCTGGAATCCCCGCTTATGGGTCACATGTCCATCCAGATCAGGGTTTTACTCTGGTACTACTGACAGATAAGACCAGATTTGTTGTGAGAGCTGTCCTGTGATTATAGGATGTTTACCAGTATCCCTGGTCTCTACCTGCGAAATGCTAGTAGCACCCCCTCAGTTGTAACAGCCAAAAATGTCTTCAGACATTGCTAAATCTTCCCTGGGGGAGGGCAAAATCACTCCCCTGCTCTCATTTGAGAAACACTAATCTAGATAAATCAACCCCAGGTTATTCCCAAGCAACACAGAAGCTGACCCTGTATTTCTGGGAGATAAAGATACAGATCCAGAGTGTGTGGGGACCCAATATTTACAAACTATGCCCTATTCCAGAACCCCGTGGGTGCCAGATAGCTAAAGAAAACATACAGCAAAACATTCAGGGAAGGATTCACAAAGCTCCTGAAAGCAATTACCTCTGACAATGGACAGGAGTCTGGAGAGGGCTGAAGAATTGCTTTCACTGCACAGCATTTTGTGTCATTTAGTGAAATACCTTATAAAGAAAAAAATAGTATTTAGTATTCAAAATTACTAGGAAATGCTCAGAATCTAAGTTTTAAATAGTATTTAGAATGGTATGTACTTACTATTTAAGTTCAAAATAGTATTTAGAAAGGCAACTTAAGCTCTGAAGAGATATACATACCTGGAAAAAGAGTGGAAGAAAATGCACCCAATTATCTGCAGTGGTTCTCACTTGTGAGATTTGGGGCAATAGAGAAAGGTGGCCTGGGGTGAGTCACTTAGGAGAATAACAAGGAAAGTGTGGTACTTGCCACTCAGGTAGCCCAAGGAGTAAGTTTTACATGAATTATGGGTTTTTAATTTTATATTTTTGCACTTATTTTTATGAAGACCTCCTTTCTTTGGCAAGTGACACTAGTTTTTGATTTATGGAAGTAATACCATTATATATATATGTATGTATAATATACATACATACATATATATATATATTTACAGAGTCCGTTTAGATAACTAAGTCAATAATGGGATGGGTGGCATGTACAGGGATATGGCAACATACGTGGCAGTGGGCAAAGGTTGAAGCTGGGGGTTGCTGTATACATTATCCATTAGGCTCCCATGGAGGGGGTTGTAGGAAGAGACCCCAATGTAAATGCTCTTCTTTCAGAAAGAGGAGAGATCATGCTCCCTCCATATATCAAGCCCCTCTGTATCCTGGGGCACACATGCTTACTGTTCCTCCTGCCTAGAATATTCTTGCCCGAGTCCCTCACCTTACTGGATCCTTCTCTTCATTCAGCTCCTCCTCAGGGAAGCCGTACCTGGCCACCTTATTTAAAGTGGTCTCCTTTGGCAGCCATCTCCTGCCTCTGTGCATTTCCTTCCTGGTGCTGATCACTCTTGTCCCTGACTGCTTGCCTGTTGTATTATTTGTTTCTCGCTCTCTACCAGCCCGAGAGTTCCTGGAGGGCAGGAACTTTGTCTTATTTGCTGTCATGCCTGCAGAGCCTAACCCAAGTCATGAACCACACTGGAAGCTGCAAATATGTGTGGCATGAGAGTGTTCAAGGTTGGGATTTCTTCCACCCTAGTTTTAGCCCTTCCCACAATGCCAACTGGTACTGGTAGCTAAGGTCAGAGAGAGAGAGAGATGCCAAGACAGTGTGTGGTTCAGCATCAAACACATTTATTTCACTTTTATTGAGTATACAAGAACAGAGAGCACACGCATACAGCACAGAGCACTGAGGTGGGGGAGTGTGGGGACGAGAGGGGAGGAAGGGGTGTGAGTAAAAAGGAACAGGACAGCATCGCAGTTGGTTGGTAAGGTGCTTTTGAAAAAAAAATTATTTAGAGTGATGTTGCTCATGCAATTGCAGGCCAGTCTTGGAATGTGCTTGCAGGATTTACAAACTGAAACAGGTCCTGGCACTTCCTGTCCCCTCAGATGGAAAAGATCCCAAGAAAGCAAAATAAGAGAAAATGAAGATCTGTAGGACAGCAGACTGGGAAAAGACCCTGGAGAGCATCTGGTTTATCCTGCTCATTTTGCAAATGGGGAAACTGAGGCCCCAAAGGGGGTGGGGGGGTGGGACTAGTCCAATGTCACATGGTGAGTTAGGGGCTGAGCCAGGATACCCTCCAGGACATTTTCCACTATGCCACATGGTCTCCTGGGTGGAGAGGCAGCACAGAAAGGGTGAGAAATGTAAAAAGGAAAAAAAGAAAAGTAGGTTGAAGACAGACAAGACAAACATCTATATTCTCTATCAAGAGGAGGATGGGAGGAAACAGTGCCCTAGATTTCAGCTTTGCAGCTCCCCTCCTCCCTGTGGCACTACCTGCCTCCCCATGGAAGGAAGGTCACAGCATCCGTGGGATGAAGAGCTCCACAAATCCTGGCCGGCCCACACACTAAACCTGGGTCACTTCATCCCTGCTCTGAAGCCATGCATTCAAGGGCTGTAAACAGGTGTAGAATCCAGAACAAACACTTTCCCTCTGAGGTGTGACCAGAGTGCTCGGGACACCTGGTTCCTGCAAAGACAGGTGTGCTTGAGCCAGATTCCGGGTGGCCCAGAGAGGGCGGAGCCATTCCAGCCCTTGGTCTAGAAAGAATAGGAGCTCTCAGGTTGAGAGGGGTAGGAAGGAGGTTCTGTGGCTTCTCCACCAAGATTGTAAAAAGAACCTGGTGCATGGGAAGTGACCTGTCACACTCAGGGTGGGACGGGAGGGGTCGGCCTGGGCCACCGGTCTTGCTCCAGTGTGTGTGTGTGGGGTGTGACCGAATCCACCATCGGAGCCCCAGGGGCAGGGCTCTCTCTGCCTGCTCTCTGTCCTATTTTTGCCCATAGAGGCAAACACTGTTCTGGTTTCTTGTCCTCAGGTCAGCACCAGCTTAGCAAACTGAGCATATATGTCATTGGGGAAACTGATAAGTAAGCCAGGGCCCTCTGGGTCGGGGGTATCCCTGGGCAATGGCCAATAATTGGAGAGAATGTGGAAATGCTCTCAGAGGGGCAAGCCATGATTGAAGATGTAAGGCTGGCTCAGAGGACTTCCAGGTCCCTCCCCTCCCCGACATTCTCTCCTGCAGTCCAAGAATAGTGTCTGGCCCAAGTAGGTACTCAATAAATAATTTGTTGAATGAATTTAATCACCGCTGTAGATGTGGGATGGGGGAGGTAAGATGGGACTGAGAAATTAAAGTGTGGTGGGGATATATCCCCTCCAAAGGGGACTCACTAAGCTCAGAGAAGCAGCTCCTGGCAGGCAAGCCTGGGAAAGCCCAAGCTTTGGAAGGGGTATTCTCCAAGGGCTTCTGTGGTCTGAAGGCAATTCTGGGGACTCTGAGGGTACAGGCTCAGAGCTCAGATGCTGGCTAAAGGGGAGGTTTCCAAAGCCAGAGTCTCATACATAGAAGGAGCCTCTGAGCAACACCACCTTTCATCCGAGGCTTGTTCCGGGGCAGGCAAAGCCTTCAGAAATGAAGTTTTACCCTATGGGGCCTGCTCTGTGTTCCTGGTCTCTACCACAGCTGCTTTGGCCCAGGAGGAAGAGAATGAATGTGGGAGGGGTAGAGGGTGAGAGCGAGCCGGGCTCTCCAGACAGCTGGGTTAAAGCCACCAACCTCTGTGGTGGCCAAGGGTGTCACGTCCCTTTGCATGGGGAGTCAGCCATCATAACGTGGTCAGGGAAAAGACATGTGGCCAAAAAAAAGAGAATACTGAAAACTGAAGCAAACCCCCTAGGGAGGTATGGGAGCTGAGCCAGGGGACCCCTCTAGCGGAATCCTGACTCTGGACCCCACACCTGAGCACAGACCAGGCCCTGGTGGCTACTGCCCGAGGGGGGGAAAGGCATCTTGGACTATGTCTGTGTTTCTTCCTTCTTGCCAAACTCCTGCCCCTCCATCTGGGGTCCCCAACCCTCCCCACCAATCAACCAGTTACAAATACCACACACTGTATTACTACGCTGAACCGTCAGCTCCTACTGCGAGCAACCCACAGCCAGAGTCCAGGTCTCCTCGGCTGGGCCGGTTCGGTGAGCTCTAAGAACCATGGGATACATCAATCACAGTCGGGTAATTATAATTTTAAAATGTCAGCTTCATACTTACCAGCACTGTTTATTTTAATATTTGTTTCCTGTTATATGTCATATACATAACTTAAAAGCACATCCATACACATCTCCTACAAGCTGCACCTTCGTAATGAGAACCCATAAACATACAATGTCTACTTTCCTTCCTGTGGCTGGGTTTTCTGTTCTTGCTTTCTTTTCTTTTTCTTGTTTCAAACCAGAGTCATCCGCAGCGGCCCTCGGCAGGACCAGGATACAGAGGGTGGAGGAGGGGGAGGAGGGAGCCAAGACAGAAATGACAACAAGACGCGTGAGTCGAGGGGAAGGGAAGGGGAGGAGGAAGAAAGGAAGGTGGATTTTGCAGCCCAGTGTCAAGACCCAAAAAATAATAATCCAGTGTTCCTCCTCCTTTCTGGGTAGGGGATTTTCTTTCGTTCTTGGCAAACGGTTGACGGTGCGTGTCTTGCTGCTGCGACTTCTCTTGCTTTGCTGCAAAAGTGTTTCCTTTGCATCGGAGTGGGCAGCACACGCTTCAGGACAAATGGAATGCTCGTCCACGCAAGGTAATGTGCGGAACCAGGGTCGTTTTGTACGCCTATGGTCATTGTGGTCTGACTTGCTTTTGTCGTTCCGCGGGGCTTCGAAAGGGGGAGCGAGAGAGTACTGTCATTATATATATATATATGTATATATATATATATATTTTTTTTTTTCAGAGAAAAATCCCACCAGGTCTT
>NW_024424675.1:25633146-25771454 GCF_017311325.1 Ursus maritimus | reverse complement strand
TTTTTTTTTTTCCTGAAAAATCCCACCAGTTCTTCAATTTGTCTGCAAAGGAAATGTAGGTGTTCAGATGTTGGTTGCTGCTGTTGGCCGACTGCGCGGCCAGCCCCAGCAGCAGTGCAAGGACGCGGTGTTTCCTGTATATATATCTATATCTATATATATCTATATATATATGCTTTTCCTTTCCCAGTCCCTCTTTGGTGACAGTACGTCACAGCTGGGACTTCGATGTTTAGTCGGAGAATCCAGGATGAAGGCCCCTTCTTAACGGTTCTCTGGCTTGGGTTGGACCAGAAACGCCAGCATCTCTTCACAGAGGTCAGGATTCCTAGAGCCGGAGGCATGGAGGGGAGGGGACACGAAGGAAGAGGACAAGACAAATTAATAACTTCTGCTCATTCATCTTTAAATATGCAGCAAGAGGTTGTTTCAGCTGCTTTTCCTGTGTGCTCTTTATATTATGGCTCAGGAAGACAGTGACTTGTCCAAGGCCACACAGCTGAGACCCGAACCCGCATCTATCTGGAAATCTAAGTTTCCTTTAACACTGAGAAGCTCAGACCACATGCGGTTCCCCTTTTCTTCCTACCTTCTCTCGGTCTAAGAACTGTTTGGTTGTGATTGCAGAAGCTCTTTGTTTTTCCTCTCTGATCTCCACGGGCCTGTGTGTCTCGGGGATTAAACCCCAGGAAGCAGCATTTCCATAAAGACACTGGAGCCTGGATTCCAACTCAAGTTTGACTCCAAAATTTTGTGGTTAAGGGCATGAGCTCCCCAATCAGACTGCGTGAGTTCAAATCCCATTCCATGGCCTATGAGCTCTGTCATCTTGGGTGTGTTTAACTTCTTTAGGCCTCCTGTGCTCCCCTGTAAAGGGGGTGCTTCCTCACGCAGTTACAGGGAGCATTCGAAACAAGGGTTAGCAAACAGGAAGCGCTGAACAAATACTGACTGTTCCTATTACTACGACTGCTGTGGTTAACTTAGCCACACACTGTCGGGATCTCCTTGAGGGCAATGGCCGCCTTTTACTGATCTTTGTCTTTCCAGTTCTCATCACTGTGCCTGATGCATAGCAACTACCCAAAACCACTTAACAGGTGAATTATCCTTCCTGCCCTTTACCACGCACACAGGGTCAAGTGCGAATGGAGTTATATACATGAAATCCTTCTCAGTTTACTTGACAGATGGGAAAATTGAGACCCAGAGGGTTCAATGTCCTCGTGAGCTGGTGACAGAAATGGGACTAGAGCCCAAGTTTTCTGCTCTGAAACAGGTCATTTTTTTTCTCCCATCAAAATCTTGAAGGTAAGGAAGCTGGGTGTTGCTGGCGGTGCTTGGGAGACAGGTCCTGTCTGGAGAAGGTGGGCCAGTGGGAGAAGATGGAGCAGAAACCACACATCTGGCCTGTGAGTTGCAGGGAGAAAAAAGACCCTGTGTCAGATGGGTGTGCTTTCCACACTCACAGCAAGAACTTCAAAGAGGAGGGACTTCTGGAAGGAAGGCCAAGAGTCAACTGGAGTTTGAACAGATGTTTCTGGAGGATTCAGGGAGGGAAGAGGAGCTAAAGAGCAGCAAGAAGGACACCTACAAGGAGACAGGGCTTGGGCACCAGGCTGGGGGCAGAAACTTGCAGTCTGACTTACTCAGGGCTCTCATCCATCCCTGCACATGGCAAATCCTCAAGGGGTCAGGATGCGGGTTCACGGTGCTAAGCACCTTCTGCAGGTGACGCGCTGTCCTTGTGTGTCACTGCTGCGGATTGATTATTTGTGTCCCCACACCAAAATTCATATATTGGAGCCTTAATTCACAATTTGAGGGACTTGGAGGGGGTTTTCGGGAGGTACTTGGGTTATTAAGGGTGGAGCCCTCACTTATAGGATTAATGCCCTTATAAAAAGATACACAAGAGAGATTCTCTCTTTCTCTCTGCTCTGCCAGGTGAGGACCTACAGAGAAGACAGCCACCTGCACCTTGATCTTGGACTTCCCAGCCTCCGTAACTGGGAAGAAATAAACATAGGTTGTTCAAGCCACCGAGTCTATGGTGTGCTGTCATAGCAGCCCAAACTAAGACATTCACAGATGCTAATTGTTACAGCAGCTCCAAAACATAGTTTAACTTCATTTTGTAGATGAGGAAACTGAGGCCCAGGGAGGTTCCTCTGGGCAAACTGCTAGCAAGGACTTTCTGGCTCCAAAGCCTAGTGTGTTCTTTCTACTCAATTCTGCTAACTACCTGAGGATTTTTTTTTTTTTAAATAGTGGCAGGCTGCACTTTAAGTCCTATAGTTCAGTGGAAACATGACGTGGGATGTCTTCAAAAGCCTTTAGACACTTCAGAAGGGCCAGGGGCATCTGAATGATGCCATATTATAAGTTATTCTTCTCGGTTTATTACATCAGAGTCCAAATGTGCAGTGTTTTGTTAGCTTACTTTAAGTTGATAGTAATCAGAGTGATCCTTTTAGCTTTTAATGAGCATTTACTATGTGCCGGGCACTGTGCTAACTACTGTATATGGATGATCTCACTAACCCTATGGGATAAGGAGGTTAAGACCACAGGGTGGCTTTGGAGTCTCACAGATGAGCTTTGACTCCCTCATCAAGCCCCATGGCTTTGAGAAAATCACCTGATATCTCGGGGACTCCGTTCCCTCATTTGTAAGAATGAGCAGATGACAATACTTAGGTCAAGTGCATGGCCTGGAGCCTGGAATAGTATAAACACTCCATACATTTCAGCAATTGTTATCACTGTGATTATGGTTGCTGACCACTAGCTGGTGAGCAAAGTGCAGAGATAAATAATCTGCTGGAAGTCACGTGGCTAATAACAGGCAGGGCCGAGACTAAATCCATGTTTGCAGGATTCCAGCTCTTTCCTCCGGCTACCAAGATACATCCATCCATCAAACCGACATGTTTCAAGCACTTTAAAAAAGAGTTTTCAAATTCAGAGAAGACCTCTCCCCCAGAATGAGTGAGTCTGATGATATAAGGGGTCAAATGTGGCTCTTAACTAGTAGTAAAGCATGTGGAGAGAAAAGGCAAGGGAGAAACTTCTGTCTTCCCGGGGTGACATGAATAAGGTGAACTTCAAAGAGAATCCGACAGGGAGAGGGAGAGAAGGAGAGACAGAGAGGGAGAGAAAGAAGGAGAGAGATAGAGGAAGGGAGAGCGAGGAAACAGGGAGAGAGACAAAGAAAAAGAGGGAGAGAGGGAAAGAAGGAGAGAGGGAAGGAGGGGGGTGGAGAGAAAGAGAGAGAGGAGAGACAGAATGGTGGTGTGTGGGACAATGGCATCAAAGGAAGAACTAACAGAGGGGCAAAGAGGACGAATGAGACCTGCCAAGTGGGCAGATGTGAAAGGCTGCACAGTGAGGGGTGGGGGTGGGGTGGCCAGGATGTGGCGGCAGGGAGAGCTCTGAGTGGCCAGGGAAAATGGGAAGGCAGGAACCTGGGGGACTGGCTGGAAATGCCCCAGGAAAGATGGGGAGGAACAAGATAGGGGAAGAAGAAAATAGGAGAAACATGTGCCAGGTACTCTAGGAAAGCAAATAAACAGCCAGAAGGCCATGACTGGAAGGGGCTTGCCCCATCTCTTCATTTTGCAAGTGAGGAAACTGCATGCCCACGAGGGAATGGCTGGGATTGGAGCCAGGTCCCTGGATTCCCAGCACAGAATTCTTTGCACCAATAGCTGCACATGGACTTCCTACGGACCAACCTATAAATACAGATCCCCAGGTCGGGTCCAGCCCTTCTAAATCAGACTTTATGACCACAGTTGTCCAGTACCGGTAATCCCCAGGTGATGCTGCCAGCTCAGCTCTCGCCGCACTACCACTCAGAGATCTGGGGGACGAAAGGCAAGGATAACCGGACGACGGAGGGGACAGGAGGGACGGTTTGCCTGGAAACCCGAGGAAAGCTGGGACGTAGGCTTTGCCCATGACCAGCTTATACTTCTAGAGCAGTGCTGTCCAACAGAAACAGAAACGAAAGACACATATGGAATTTAAATTTCTCTAGACGGTATTTGCTAAATTTTCTAGATATTTCTAATTTCCTTAAATCTTCTAGATAGAAACTTTTCATTTCTAAATTAAAATTCTAAATTTTAAATTACCTTAAAACGAGTAAAAGAAACAGGGGAAATGAACTTTAATAATATATTTTATTTAACCCAATATATCCAAACATGATCATTTGAACGGGTAATAGAAACATTGAGATATTTTGCATGCCTTTTTCCATATTAAGTCTTCAAATTCCTGCATGCATTTTACCCTTAAAGCACATCTGAGTTCAGATGAGCCGATTGCAAGTGCTCGATAGCTATGTGTGTCGCACAGCACAAAAAGAACATTTCCATCACTGCAGAAAGTTCTGTTGGACAGCACAGTCTAGACCAGGGTTTGGCAGCGTTTCAAAGTGGCCAGAAAATGTTTCAGTGTTTTTCCTTCTGACAGGAAGGGGGTGGTGATCCACGTTCTTGTATCTTTCTAGAAAACACGGTCTCATTCATCAGGGAAGAGGGCAAAAAGGAGATCTGCTGCTTGTAGGAGTCTTTGAGTTTTTTTTTTTTTTTATTGTGGTACAATGTATGAGGTGTGTAAAGAGCACAAATCCAAGGACACAGCTCAACACATTTATATATGTGTATACACACACACACACACACACACACACACACACACACGTGACCTACCCCGTTCAAGATGCTGACATTTCCAGCACCCCCAAAGGTTCCCTTGTGACTCCTCCCTGTCAATATCACATCCCAGAACTAAGCACTATTCTGACTTTTACCATCATTGACTAGTTTGGCCTACTTTTGGACTTGTATAGAATTCTACCACTCAACTTGACGTCTGTGAGATTTCATTTTATAAGTCTGATAAAATCCAGTCAATTTTCAGAGGGACCAGAAGAACCCCTCCCCCAATTTAGACCAATAAAAGCCCTATCTGCGGTAGCATCATCTCCTTCCTCTTGTTCAGCAAGACATGGATGGTCCGTCCATAAGAAAACAGAAAAGTAAGTTTCTGGCCCAAGGTAGCCTGAGAAGTTAAAGGGTTTGCAATCTAGTAACACAGATGGGATCAAGGGCTCTGGTCATCATATTCCCCCTTAGCAACATCCAGTGACCTGTGATGAAGGCAGAGACTCAGGGACAGGAAGGTGGCCCCGGGACCTGAGGGGCCTTTTTCTGGCTTCAAGTGAGGCTGTGCTTGTCTCCAGCTGTCCCGCCTTAGGATATGCTATCCACCCTCTCTCCCTGTCCTCATCACTTCCAGATATGCTTTTCTAGGTCTGGAGCCTGAAAACCCCAAGAAGCCAAAGAACCAGTCTTCCTGCCCCCCATCCCCCACTCTGATTTGTTGTATTTGGGGGAACTACTTCTCTCCTTTGAGCCACAACCAGGGACGTGGGGACTGAAAGCTGTGCTAGGGCCCAAGCCACCTGACAGGCTCTCAGATGGAAACGACCCTCGGAAGATCTCACCAGTGTTCCCTCTTCCCTTGTCATGGCTGCTGAGCCTCAGAGGGCTTACCTGTGGCTTCCTGTCCCTCTCCTCCGGGGACGGGTCTGTTTCTCTGTATACCACAGCTTTGGTTACCAGCATGTCAGGATGCTGCAGTTTGGCCTCCTTGATGGCCAGAGCCAGGGCCTGGTAGAAAAGAGCAACAAAGTGAGGAACCACAGGATACTGAATACGGGAGAGATCGGGGAGACCGACAAGCCCCTTCATGTACAGCTGTGGAAACTGAGGCCCAGGGAGGGGCAGTGGTCAAGGAGTTCAAGGGAGAGCCCAGAGCTCAGGGCCTCTGGCTCCTTCAGGCTCCTATTCTATGTCCCTTTCTTTGGGGTTCATTTGGGGCTCCTTGTCTGGATAGGATCAGCATGAAGTGGAATTCACCTCTGCTCACAAGGGCAGCTGTCCATGGGTGACCCCATATGGGAGGGACTGGGGACTGGGCAGGGCTGCCGGGAACAGCATTCCCTACCCCCATACCTGGTCTTGATCAACATCTTCATCCCCAGTGATGATGATCCGCTTCTCGATCCTCGTCTCAGAAAACCCCCCTTTCACAGTCTGCAGAGTGAGAGGGCGGCAAGGTCAGCCCTGGGTTCTGCGGGGTTGTGACAGGGCACCCATCCAAAGCACCCCTCAAGGGCGAGGCTGGAACCAGCAGTCACCTTCTCTCCTGGCTCCCTCTTCTGGTTTTGGGACTTTAGATGGCACATCTCGCCCAAGGCCACCACTCCCCCAACTAGCAAACTGCCCCCTCTAGGTCTTCCAAGCCCAGCTCAAGTCATGCCTCCCTGATCGTGGTTGGTGACCCTGCCCCCCTCCTGCCTTGGTACTCCCTGAGTACCAAGTCTGTCTCTCTTGCGTGGTTTCTGGGGCTCTCTGCCTCGCACTGACCTTGTGTGTGTGACCCCGTCTAGCTCACTAGGCTGGAGCTCCTGAGGGCAGGGGCCGCATTTTGTTCATTTCTGTGCCCCCTCCGCCCCTTCCCCCTCCCCGGTCCAATCTGACCAGGGCAGGTGCTAAACGCAGATTTGTTGAATGAACACATGAATGAAATGTGAATGGTGACAAGGTTCTATCTTAAATGACTTCAAACAAAACTACGAGAGAAAATCGCGTTGGTGATACTCATAACCTCCACTGTTCTCTGAAAGGGCAGGGTTTGGGCACCAGTTTGGAAGTAGAAGATGGGGGAGGACCTAACTGCTTGGCATAGCAAGGAGAGTGGTAGCTGAGGGAAATTCCAGCAGGAGCCAGGAGCAGACAGAAAGAAGGGGCCTCCTGGTTGGCAAGGAGGGGAGAAACTTCGGGAAGAAGAGTTTTCTGAGCTGTATGCGGTGACGTGTGTGATGGAAAACCTTCCCGTAAAACCTTCAGTGAAGTCAACATTGCTCACAAATGCTTCCGGTGAAAGCGGGGGCTTCCCGGAACGTGCAAAGGTACCGCGTCCCGCACCGGAGTGGGGGTGAGTAGTGCTGGGACGGGGTGTGTGCGGGAGGGCCAGCGCTACCCAGCAGACTTCCTCCTCAATGGCTCAGCAGAACCTCCACCTCTACCTGCCTCCCCAGTCCCCCTCCTCCAGGCCTCCCTCCGGCCTGGGCCCCCTCCTGCCTCCCTCCTGGCCACTCGGGTGGGCGTGGAGATGCTTGTCAGCCTGCCTTCAGCCCTCTGTGCTCATTGGCTGAGTCACAGCTGACGCGCAGGGAGTGACTCCCTCCCGTGGCCCTGCCTCTTCCTTCCCCCACTGCGGTTCATAGCCCGGTCCAGGCCCCCCACCCCTCGTCCCTTCAAGCCTCTCTTTCTTCTTTCCGCCATCAACCTGCGCATCCAGGTGGACCTCATCTCCCCTCCTTAAACCTCTTGGTGCTGGGTCACTCCCCAGTTAAAAAGTCTTGACAGTATTCCAACAGCTCTTAGACTCAGACCCTTCAGAGTCACATCTGCCCTGGGATTTGTCTCATTGGTCGCTATTTGGCTTCCCCTGCCTCCAGTCCACCCCCATTCCCCACAGCTACACCCCCTACGTGCTATTTCTCCCTGACGGAGACCACGGCCGCTGTCCCCACAAACATGCATTGCTTGCAGCCACCAGCACCCCTCGCGCAGAGGTGGGCATAAGGTTGACGGTCACTAACGTCCGCACAGCGAACAAATAAACAAATACACGGTCTCTGCTCCCATCTTCTGCGTTGCTTAGAATGTCTGCATCTGTCTTCTCCTCCCTCATGAGTCCTACCTGGCTTCCTAAGACCCTGCACAAATCCCACTTTTTCCAGAAGACCCCTCCTCACTCTTTTAGGCTTCCTTACATCACCTCTTCTAAATCCTGCCGGCCCTTAAGGTCCGTAAGGCGCAAATGCCATGGCTCTGAGTTACTTCCAGTGAGGCGGTCTTGCCCCCCCACCAGCCTGGCTGTCAACGTTGAAGGGTGGGGTCCGTGCCTAGGTCAACCCGTAGTCCAGAACAAAGCGCATAGCACTCCAGAAACTAGACCACCACAGGTCTTCTCTGTCCACGATACAAGGCACAGCAATGGCAATGACCTTCCCAGCCCCACAGCCAGGCTGGGGGCAGACGGCGCCCTGCTGCTACTCACTTTGGTAACATGGGTGGTGGTGGAGGTGGAGAGGGTTTCCGCGGTGGCGCCGTAGGTGCTGGTGAGGACATCTTTCCCGATGATCTGCAGAATATAACCACCCCCCACCCCAGGGGTCAGGTAAGGACACTGGGCTCTGCACGGTGGGGGTGGGGGTGGTAAACCAAGGGGGCCCCACGAAGGTGAAGTTTGGAAGCCAAGATGGTTTAAATCACTGATTCTAAGAATTCAGGAATACTGGAATCTTCAGAATGCTAGATCCATGAAATTTTCAAACCGTTGACTCTCAGATTCCTAGAACCTGAGATTCCCGAGGCCCAGAATCTTAACAAGACCCCAGAATGTAAGAATCCTGGCATCTTAGAAGAATGCATGGGGGATCCAGGGTGGAAATAGAGCCCTCCCGAACCCCCACCCCGTCACAGCCAGGAACACGTGGCCTCCGGGGCTAGACAAGGAGAAGGACAGACTTGGCGAATGCAGGGATGCAAGAGACCTCACACTGACAGACCCAGGCTCACGGGAGCCACTGACAGAGCCACGTCCAGAGTGCAAGCCTCTGGACTCCTCGTCCATATTTCCTCCTGCTCCGGACAGAGAGCAGATGCAAACGAGCTGTCCCATCACAGGCACCACCGAAGAGGGGGCTGCTTCACCCTCGCGCTGCGATGCCCTCCGGTGTGTGTATGTGGGGGTGGAGGCGACGGATGAGACTCTGGTGGGCACAAGGGAGCCCTGTGGGCATCTGAGAACGATCCAGGCTTCTGGCGCGGTGCTTCCAAGGGCAGCCCTCTGGGCTCTACGCTGCACTTTCTGTGGGCCACCTGCGGACCGCATTCTCAGCACAGAGGCCCCTAGCCTGAGCTGGCCCTAGCCACTTACCGGAGAAAGAGAACGGATATCCGTGGCCACCGTCTGTGGGCCTGGGATCATGGCAGCTGCCCCCTTCCCGGACTTGAGACTGTTCTCCTGGGGAAACAATAGCGCTCAGACGGCCAGATCTCACGTGGGTGGGCCCCCAGGATGGCCAGAGCACACAGCTGTGTGGCTCTCACAGCCACGAAGTTGAGGAGTGACACTGTCACGCACTCACATGCTCACACACACCTGCTCTCAACCTTACTCTCTCACTCGCTCACACACTCATGTGCTGGCTCACCCACTCACTCACTCAACATTTGGAGTGCCTGGTGTTAGGGACATTGCTCCCAGGAAGCACTAAGGAGGGGAGACATTCAGGCTCTCGTCCTGGCCCTGCCATGTTCTAGCCACGTGAGCTGGTGCACAGCCACCTCCACTCTGTGGGCCTCATGGATTTACCCATAAAATGGGACTCCTGCCATGTCGGTTTGTCAGTGGTAACAAATGCCCCACTCTGGTAGGGGATGCTGATTGTGGGGGAGGTGTGCGTGTGCAGGGGTGAGGAGCATATGGGAAATCTCTCTGTATATATCCCCATATATGGAGCATATGGGGTACCTTCCTCTCAATTTTGCTGTGAAACTGCTCTAAAAAAATAAACTGCTCTAAAAATATTGTCTTAAGCATTTTTTTAAAAAGACACCCCTGCCCAACTCCCACAGAGATATTATGAGGTTAACAGAGGAGAAAGGGCTTTGCAAATGCCGATCTTGGATAAACATAGGAATATAGGCTGGCTACGAACAACATAATAATACCTACTGTTTTCTGAGTACTTGCTATGTGCTCGGTATTATGCTAAGGCTGCACGATCTCATTTAATCCTCGGAACAACCACAGGAAATTGTTTTAATATTCCTGTTTCAGAGTCGAGAAACCGGAAGGCCAGACAATGTCAAGTGGCTCATTCCGTCCACGAGCAAGTTAGTGACAGAGCCCGGATTTAGACCCGTATTCGTCAGACTCCAAGCCCTACGTGCAATGCTACTCTGCCCTCAGAGCTCTCACCCTGGAGCAGCTCTCCTGGTCCTACGCTGGATTCTACCCGCTGGATACTCCTGGGTTGGCCAGGTGTACTGCCCCATGTCTGGCAGGGGGCCCGGCCGCCCGCCTCTACCTCCCACTTTCTGCACCATCTTGGGCTCACCCTTGTCTGTCCAGGGGCCCAGAGCTGTGTCTGCTGGGCAGCTGCCCAGCGGCTGAACCCCGGCCCTGGTGTGTGCACGGTACTAGATGTGGACCTCTGCCTGCCAGGGGACAGGTAAGGATGGAAGCCCTCTGCCTTTGCTCTGCCTGCCCTGCCAGGACTGCCTCCAACTGAGGCAGTGACCTGGTCACCTGGCATTTCACCAATGAGCAACTTTCTCAGATGGAGTCCCAGAATGTGGCCCAGCAGCAGGCCTTAAAACGGGAGGTCTTGCCCACAGACACAGAAAGATGCTCAACATCACTCATCACCAGGTAAACGCAGCTCAAAGCCACAATGAGATATCCCCTTACACCTGTCAGAAAGGCCAGTCTCAAACAGACAAAAACAACCAGTGTCGGTGAGGATGTGGAGAAAAGGGAGCCCTCATGCACTGTTGGTGGGAGTGCAAACTGGGGCAGCCACTGTGGAAAACACCTCTTCGGAGAAAAGTAAAAATACGATTCAGCAACTCCAGTACTGGGTATTTACCCAAAGAAAACAAAAATATTCATTAAAAAGATCTGTGCACCCCTATGTTTATTGCAGCAGTATTTACAATAGCCCAGATATAGAAGCAGCCCAAGCGTCCACGGATAGGTAAATGGATAAGGACGGCGTGCTAGATAATGTTCTTACTCAGCCATAAACAAGAATGAGATCTGACAATTTGCAACAGCATGGATGGACCTAGACGGCATGATGTTAAGTGAAATTTAAGTCAAAGACAAATGCCATATGATTTCACTTACATGTGGAATCTCACAAACCAAACAAACAAACCGATGAAAAAAGGCATAAACAGATCATAAATACAGAGAACTGGGAGCTGCCAGAGGGGAGGGGGTGGAGGGTTGGGCAACCAGAGGTGAAGGGGGAGTGGGAGGTGCAGGCTTCCTGTTCCAGGATGAACAGGCCATGGGCATGAAAGGCGCAGCACAGAGAATAGAGTCCGTGGTACTGTAACAGGGCTGCGTGGTGACAGATGGCCCCTACGCTTGTGCTGAGCACAGCATAATGTATAGAGCTGTCGATCGCTATGTCATACACCTGAAACCAACGTCACGTTGTGTGTCAACTATGCTTCAGTTCAAACAAGGGTGGGGGCAGACTTCTGGGCTCCATGCTTCCTTCCTGCCAGCCTAGGAGAGTCACTAGCCCCTTTGAGTCCTGCTGTCACTCCAGGCAATTCTTCCCCAAAGCCTCCTCTTCTCCCACTGCGCCCTCTGTCCCGGACAAAGCCTCACCTCCACCTCCACACTGAAAATAGAGGCCACTAATGGGGACACAGGTCGTTCAAAACAAGGCACCATCTGCTCTGTCCGTCTCCCCTTCACCTATGGCCAGTCCTCTCGCCTGCCTCCAGGAGGTGTGGCTTCTCTCCCTGGCCAGGGCAATGCCACCGTCTCCGCTCTGGACCCTTCCTCCCTCCAGCTGAGGGCTCTCCTCCTCACCATCTTCCTCTCTCCAGTTATGCCTTAACCCTGCCCCCTTCTCCGCACCCACCTCCTTGCACACCGGCTCTGCTGCAGCCCTTAAACCAGCTCCCTGCCTTCCCTTCCCGTCTCTCCCAATGGCGTGTGGGCTCAGGGCGCTGTCGGCTTCCTCAGTGCTGGGCTCAGAGCACCGGGCACAGCGCACCACACAGCATTCAACAGATATTTGCCGAGAGAAGGAAGGAGGGAGGGAGGACAGGAAGGAATTTTTTCTCTAGTGACATCCCACACAGTTGCCAGGGTAATCTTTCTAAAACACAGAAACACATATTTGATGACATCACACCCGCATTTCAAAGTTGAAGTGATGCCCCACTGTGTCCAGGACAAAGTGTGAACTTCCTATGTGACATGTGACGCCCTTCAAATTCTGGCCCAGCCTACCTTTCCAGCCTCTTCTCCCCCACCCCGCTCCTCTTCCACACACCTGACATCTTGCTTCATTGACCACCTGCCTTTCCCCCAATGCTCCGCTCCTTCCCATCCTTGCCTTTGCACCTGCTGTCCCCACTGCCTAGGATGCCTGCTGCTGTGGCCGCACTGTCATTTATCCCTGAAGGATGGCTCAGATGTCCCTGCCGAGGTAAAGCCCTCTCAGTCCTCCTGGCAGGGGTGTCGCCCCATGCCTCTCCTCCCTGCGCCCCCTTGGAAAGCATTTATTACACTGTTCCATGAAGGCAGGGACAAAGAACAGCAGCTCACATTTACAGACCCCTTACTATGTGCCAGGCACGCCTCTGCACAGATTACCTCGGTCCCTCCTTGGGTCAACCCTTTGAGGGATGTGCTATTATTGCCCCCATCACCCCATTTTACAGAAGTGGGAACTGAGGCTTGGAGAGGTTCAGGTAACTTGCCCAGGGGTCATCCTGCCAGGACGTGGGAGAGCTGGGCCTTGTTCACCACTGTGTGCCCAGGACCCAAACAATGACACGTGCCCGCGATCATTACTTGAACAGATGACTTCTTGTAGGCAGTAGATGTCCTTCAACTCTGTATTCCCTACCAGGCAGGCAACAGAGACTAAAAAATGCTTTTGGAAGAAATGAATGGATGGATGGATGGATGGATGGATGGATGGGTGGGCGGGCAGGTGGGTAAATGAACGATGTAACTGCCTACTCACCATAGTATGAACTTAAATTTAGCCCTAGAAGCATCCAATGCCACGTGGAGGACTGAGGGAGAGGTGGGACAGAGTGACCAGGAAAGAGGGTGCGAGCTGGTAACCGGTTCAGAGTTATTTCCCTTTGTTTGCTCAAAACCTACCTGCTGGGAGTCTAAACGCAATTCCTTTCCTAGGTGTCTATCGGGGGTTTGGCAGGAGAAAGCATTTGAAAACAACTTTCCACCGGCTCGAGACAGATCCAGCCCCGGACCCAGCCCCACGCCAGCCCCAGCGGCCAGTGTTCACAGTGGTCGGGGTGAGGGTGCAGAGCAGTTGAGGTGCATAGGGAGGCTTCTGGGTTGGACCTGGCTCTACCACATAGCGGGTGTGTGACCTTAGGAAGTCACTTTACCTTCCTGTACTTCAGACTCTTCATCTGTAAAGGGTGCAGAAAGAAGAGAATCCCCTCATTTTCGTGAGGACTCAATGAGATCACCCCTGCATGGTTCTTGGCCCTTGCATGGCGCCACAGCCTGGGTGCCTAATGGTATCTGGTCTGTGTCATCATTAAAGGACCTGACGTTACTGGACTCTTTAAGAACGTGTGAGCCAGGGGATGCCTGGGTGGCTCGGTTGGTTAGGAATCTACATGTGGCTCAGGTCATGGTCTCAGGGTCCTGGGACCGAGCTGAACAGGGAGTCTGCTTCTCCCTCTCCCTCTGCCCCTCCCCCCTAATTGTGCTAGTCCTCTCTCTCAAATAAATAAAATCTTAAAAAAAAAAAAAGAAAAAGAACCCATGAACCAGGCAGAATGGGGATTATTCCCATTTTACAGATGAAGACACCCAAGGCCAAGGACCTTCCTTCACAGGTCAGACAGCACATAGGTAGCAGAGCCAGAATCTAGGGAGATGGTCCCAAATCCTGAGCTTCCCATTTAGGTTCATTGCACGCCATCTACTGACCAAGGCCAGGAAGTGGCCCGAGACTTGAGAAACCACACAGCTGCCAAGGTCCGTCAGGGACTTTCAAATCCTCACTCATTGCCAATAATCAAATAATCAAATAATCGAATGGTACCATCCTCCCTCTACCCCCGCTGTGGCTGAGATGGTCCAGATAACTGAGACTCGGGGATTTCACCTCCCACATTATTCAATTTGGAAAACTGAAGTCTGACTGGATGTCCTGTGGTAATTGTGGTGCCAGACGAGAAGTTTGACTCTATGTCCCATACCTGAAGCAGGGAGGGCAGATGAGGACTGCCCCAGACAGCCGGTGATGTGATGTTGTTATCTGGCTGTTTGAGGGCAAGGGGACTGGTCAGAGAGGGAAGTCTCTTGGGTCCTACTTACCATGGTGGTTGATATGGTCTCCGTGGTGATGGAGGGAGCAGTTGTTATGGACTCCTTTCCCCCTGGGGCAGTCCCATCAACCTGCTGGCCAGAAGAGTCATGAGAGAGTGTGTGCACACTGCACTTGCCTGCAGCATCCGTGACCTGGGCAGGTGGCGTTCCCAGTTACAGAGGGACGGGCTGTGTGAGTGAACGTGCACTGGCGGGAGGGGGGCTCATCCATACACAGACTGAGTTACAGGGGGTCCTCAGGTCACTTGAATCATCTTATTTGACAAAGGACAAATAATCCCAGATAATTTCACAAGCCCTATGCAAATCTCAATGCACGTATTCCTCAACCCAGCGATCCCAGTGCTGGGCATTCATCCTTTGGATATCAACTCTGAAAACTTTGCCAAGAAGTATGAATAAAGAAGTTCATGGAAGCATTTGTCATTAACTGCCAAAGACAAAAACAGTCACAGATCCATTGATGGGAGACTGCAGGATAAGTCAGGAGCCACTCCTAAGTGGGACAAAGAGTAAGGTGGGCCCACATATGGCAACGAGGAGTGATCTCCAAGACAGTCAGTAAGAAAAAAGGGTCAGGTGTAGAAGAGGATCTCTTTTGTATAAAACTCTATCATCTAGAGATATAAGTGTATATATTGGAATCTGCATAGATTTTTTTTCTGGGAAGAATCACAAGAAAAATTTCAATTTGTTCTGTTCGAATTTCATAACTGTAAACATTTTGTTGTTTTGTTTTGACATCAGCAAGGATTAGTGGGCTATTGACTTTGGGGCCTTTTTTCATTTTCTCTATAATTCTCTATATGAAAACAAAATGAAACACGGGTCACCAAAACAAAATAGGCCACAGAGGAGGCATGTGGCTTGAATGCAGACCAGTCTCTGCCCCCAGCACAGCAGCTCATCTGGCCAGGAGGAACCCGGAGGGCATCTATCAGACCTACAATCTCAAAGTTCAAAGTTTAAAAACCAAAAAACCACAAGAGGAACCTAGGCAACGCACTGCGCACCTGTACGCCCAGAACGCACCTGTGTCTCTTTCGGACCACTCCGTCCAGGGTACCAAGTATGTTTCACCTCGCTAAGACAAATGATTTTTTATCTTTTTCTCAGTTTGTTCATTTTGCCAATCTGACATGGAATCGCCATGGATAAAAAAATGATCCAGCATGAGTCATTCTGACTAAAGTTGGAGTGGGATCTCGCCCTCTCTCTCCCAAACAGCCCCTGGGATACCTCAAGAAACCTCTCCAACTCCTTCAAACAATCTGAAAGCCACAGTCTAGTCCACTCGCTGCTAGTCCTTATAGCACTCCCAGGAGGACAGGGAGACATGATCGTTCCCATTTTAGAGATGGGAAATTGAGGCTCTAAGAGGTATGGTCTGTCTAGGATAGAACTCATTCCACCGCCCACCCCCAGAGCTCAGGGAGGACAATGAAGCTCAGAAGAGCATCAAGGTTAAAACGGAGGCTCTGGGGAAGCTGGAGTGGCAAGAGCTAGCCAAGGGGCTTGGCCTTGATGGGAACCCCACCCTTAACTGTCTAATACCTATGCTCAGGCTGCAATGGGAGCCCAAGTTACCTGGCTGCTGTCCATAGTGCTGACTCTGGTCTGCAGGACAGCCTCTGGCTCAATCTTCTTTCTTATGGCCAGGCTGCTGACAGTCATGGTTTCCGTTTTCACGGGCTGTAGGGAGATGAGGGAGAACACTCCATAACCCAAGCCTCGGCGTGACTCCTGCTCACAGGCTGCCGTAGCGTATCTCCCATCCCTGCGGCTGGCCGGGTCTCTGGAAGGGCACGTGGGTCAGGGCAAAGAGGCACAGCGAGCCATCCCAGATGGACAGCCCAAGGGGAGAGCTGGAACCACCAGCAGCACCCAGACAGGCTGCTCATGACCCTGCCACCACAGCAGCTCCTGGTGGCTCTAAGCTGGTTTTTAGGCGACCATTAAAAGAACATCTACTATTCAATTAATAGGGTCTGTGCCGGGCCCCCCACTAAGTACTGTCCTTATATACAAGTCACTGAATTCTGACTTTGATGATTACGCTGCCACCTCCCAGCTGCTTCATTTGAACTGTTCTTGAGCACAGGAATCACACACCTGGGGGGCTACGGGGGGGCCAGGCAGGAGCTGTAAAGGGGTGAAGTGGGCAGGACTGGGGCGAACAGGAGAACACATGGGCTCCACTCAGGTTTGGCCAACGGCGGCCATGGCCTCTGAGTGACTGGATCATCTGATTTTTTTAATTATATAAAAAAAAACACCTGTGGATTTTATATTCCACATCCTGATTTTTCAATCAAGGTCAAAGAAAACACATCTGCTAGCCAGATCTGGCCCGGGGCCACTGATTTTCAACCTCTACTCTAGAAGTCTTCAGTTAAATGATCAGTTTCTCCAGACTCCTCTGGCAAGGTCAGTTCATGGGACTATTAGCATACGTGAGCTGAATGAATGAGTGAAATAACCTGCCATCTGGTTGGGAAGGTAGTGAGAGGGATTCTTCTAGATTACCGTATCCGTGAGATCTAGCCAATCACCCATTTAATCATCTGTTAATGCCTGGCATGTGTGGGCTTACAGGAGCTGCCACCCGGGGGGACAGCAGGCCTGGCAGCCACTGACCTGACTACCTGGAATGTGCCGGGAGCAGAAACATTCCAGAGCAAAGGGGCTGAGGAGGGAGCAACACTTCTGCCCAGCGTGGTCAGGAAAGCATTTGCTAGGGAAGTGATATCTGAACTTGGCCCTGGAACATGACAAGTTTGCGAGGCAGAGAAAGGGAAGGAAAACTTTCCACCCGGAGGGTAGAGCACGGAGTGAATGCCCAGAGTAGATGAGCTCCTATTTCAAAGCCTGGAACGTGGGAGAGAGGAGAGTGTGGTGGGAGGTGGGCTGAGGCTGCAAGAGATGAGAGGGCAGAGGAATCACAGGACAAAGATCCTCTGAAGGAAGGACACAAAGCAGAGGGACCCAGACACAGTCGATCCCCGTGTCCCCCTCAATGATGACGTTTCCTCCTCTCTAGGAGTTGCCGCTGCTACCCCGAGACCCCAGAGCCAGATGTGTTTAGACTGCTGCCCAGGCCCCGGGGAGAGGAGCTGGGCCAGGATCAGGAAGAGCCATTGGCTTTCAGGCCGGGCTGCAGGCGAGTCCACAAGCACACGCTCCCTGCAGGTGCCATGCAACACAGACGGGGCGGGAGGCGAGGAAGACCAGACCGCCTGGCGTCACTTGGCCTCGAGCAAGCGATGGGGTCACAGGGTTAAAGCGCCAAGGAGTGCACGTTAGGGGTGAACCAAGATGGCAAACATGCGAGCACAGAACCATGCTTTCTGCGAGGGGCAGTCATGCAACACGAGACAGAGCTTCAGGCTGAGGGGGCTCTGGGCTGCAGGCTGGTGGCTCGGTCTTCTCCGAGATGGCCCGGGGCCCTCTGAACATGCAGTGCCCGCCAGGCCCAGGTCTCCAGGATGCTCCACTGTACCTCAAACTGGGGCATATCTGGGGTGGCGCAGGCCCCTCGATCCGGGCTATCGTCGATGCCCCCAGACTCGTCTTCCTGGCCGAGGCCCCCCTTGTTGAGATCCCGGGAGAACACCAGGCCCTCGGTCTCTGAGTCACTTTTGTCTCTGTCGAGCTCAGGCAGGCTGCGGGAGAAGTCTTCGAAGGCGCTGCCATGGTAGTCACCGATGACCGTGAAGTCAACCTCAGCCTCCAGGCTGGACGTGGAGCTGACTGTGATGCTGGAGCACTTGCGCTCAATGGCCAGGTGGTTGTCCTTCAGGAACACCGCGTCCCTCTCCTGGTCCTGGTCCTCGTCTCCCGTGTCACTCTCTGGGGCCCTGGGACGAGGCGGTTTGACCTTCTCCTCTGAGCCCTCCCTTAGCCCTGCTCTCTATGGCCAGATAAAAAATCAAAGGAACGGGGATGTGGGGTGGGAAAAGAGAGAGAGAGAGAGAGAGAAAGCAAGATGGTGAATGACAGAAGAAACCTTGGGGCCGTTTCAATGTCTCAAATAGAAGAGATCAGGAAACGAAAAACACTCCCGGAAAGGTTCCTTGACATGACAACAAGCTTGAAAAAAACCGCAAAGTTCTCAAGAGTGGGGAACGCTCCTTTCCGAGGGTCTCCCGCTGATGGCCAAAGCAAGGACAAAGCAAACATCCTGCCAGCTGGTTCTGGACAGGAAGCCCCATCCAAGGTCTGGATCTGGGAGCTTATCAAAAGCAGCATTATGTGCAAGGCAGGGATGGGAGCCCAGACCCAGGCCCATCCGTGCAGGTGGGCATCGAGAAACAGAAACCAAGGAGGGAGACCCAGGGATTTAGGGAAACCCGGGATGGGAAGGCAGGGAGGCTGGAGCCAAGAGCTTTGAGAAACAAAGAGGAAGCCAACATGGTTTGTCAATTCCACTGAGTCTCTGTGGGAGGGGGCAGCATTGTCTAGCGGGAGGATCGATATGGGTTAATTCCTGGGAGCTGGGTGCTACGTCAGTTCAGCCCTGAGCTCCGAGAGGGGCCGGCGGGCGGGTGGAGGTTCTAGTCCCATCAGTGTAATTGACAACGGCAGGCCAAGGAAATGCTGGAGGGGAACCAGCAACTCTTGTCCCACATACATACCTCTCAACTGGCCTGTCGGGGATTAAACACCACATGCACATTTTTGGCTGTTTCAGGACAGTCTTTTTAAAGCCCAATCTAACACCCACCGAATATTTTTTTTTTAAAGTAGTTGGCTTCAGGTTCTAGAGATTCAATGCACTTAGAGATTCACTTGCTAAACTTAGCTTCCATTTTAGCCAGTTTCTGGAAGGTTGAGAGGTGTGAGGACACATTCCAGACAAGCAAGAGTTGAGCTGCCACAAGAGGTGCTGCCAGAGCAGGTGGGAGTCGAAGGCAGCGATGCACCCCGGCCAGGCCAAGAGGACCAGGTCATCGGGGCACCGGGGGGCTGCAGAGACCTGAGGGCCTGAGGGGCTGGCGAATCTCAGGCGCCCCCCTTTCGCAGGGGGGTTTGCTGCTAAGCTGGTGATGGGCTTCTCTTCCCTGACCGCATCTCCGGATTTGTTCTGGATTAGAGAAGACAGTTAGTCTTAAGGAGGCAGAAAGGAACGTGGCAGTGGGACCAAGAGGGAACCAGAAGCGAAGGATGGAAACCTCTGGCCTGTCAGCTTCCCCAAGGCGGGAGAACCAGGGAAGGGAAAAGATGAAGGAAGATCGTTGGACAAGCCAAGCAAAACAGGTAGGAGCCCAGCAGGTGGGGGCAGCAAGGCAAAGCAGGTATGTAGTTGGCTGGCAGTGGCGCCACCTTCTCCACTGGGGTGGTGCGACCCTCTGGGCACGAGGTCACACCAAAAGCCGAGGGTCTTTGTGGCTAAGCTAACAGGGGCCAAGCAGATGAACCCACCATTCCGCCCGGGCTACCCTCGGGCCAGTGTGGGGAAGAGAACTCATAGGAATGGACAAGCAGCCTCTGATCGCAGTGATGACGGGGGGCCCCTGAAACATGCTTCTACAGAGCTACGTAGCATGCGGTCCACTCCCCCAGCAGGGGAGGGGCAGCGGTGGGGGCGGGGGCTCACGTGGCCAGTGCCCCCGGTGGTTTCCTCCAGCGCAGTTTCGCAGCCCGAATCGGGGGACACAAGCTCGAGGTCCGTGCCTCCTTCCTGGGGGGATGTGGTAGAAATGCCCTCCCGGAAGTGTCTGGCAGCCAGTGGCATCACTGAGGAATGGGTGGCTCTGGGGCCAGCAAAGTCCCCGGAGGGCTGGAGCTGGACGAAGCCCAGGTCCAGAAGCTTATTCCGCTGTTGCTCTACCTGACCCGCGGAGGCCTCTGAAGACAACTCGTTCATGAGGGCCCTTGTTTCCCCTTGACTTGCTCGGTGAGTTTCGGCTCCGTGGGTCTCAAAGATCCGAATTTTGTTGGCCACTGAGGTCTTGCTAATATCTTCCAGGGAGCCCTCTTGGCCCCCAGCCTGGAAAAAGGTCATCTCCTTTTGCTTCCCTGCAGGGAACACCAAGCCCAGGGGTACAGCCCCCTCACCTTCTTCAGAGACAACTCTGGGCTTTCTGCTGGCAACGGGAGGTGCCCGGCGCTCACCTCCGTCTGGGGTCATGAATGGTCCCACTCGGTCCTTGGGCTCTGGGGTCTCTTTGAAAGGATGGGCATGTTTGAAAAACACAGGGGACTGTTCTCCAAAAGGATCCCCAAGCTGCGGAGGCTCCCCTGACCCACGAGGGGTTGGGCTTGGAGAAGTTTCCTCTGGAGCTGCCTGTGCTTGAAAGGGACCAGGGGAGGCTGGGAGAGGGGCGATCACTTCCATCTGAAGAAACGCTGAGGCCTTTCTGTCCTCCGTCACAGGTTCTCCTGTCTGGATGTGAGACAGTCCCCTGTCATGGGGCAGGAAGTTGCCTCTGTCTGGCTTGGTTGGCTTCCTGACATCACTAGGAGGGGTGGTCCACGGAAGGGCGCAGGCTGGAAGGTCTGGGCGCATGCCCCCTCCTCTGTGAGGTGAGTGGTTCTTCCATCCTGCTGCGGGACTTTTCTCAGCCTTTTCCATCAAATCTCCACCCGTGGGGGCCTCTTCCTCTGTGTCTAGGTTGGACACTGGGTGACTAAATTCTCCTTCCACCCCCCGCCCAGCTTCTTCCCACTCCTCAGCAAACATCTGCCCTGGAGAAGGTCCCTTTCCAAGCGGCTCAGCAAAGGCCCCCGGGCCATCTGGTCTTCCGTGGTTCCCAGGGGACCCTGCCCCTTCCTCTAAGGAAGCTGTGTGGCCTTCACCCTCTTCGTCTCTGTTCCTGCTGGAAGCAGCAGCAGAGCGCTGTGGGGCCGAGGAACTCCGCGCAGAGCTCTCTGTGAGCTTGTCTGAGAGCTCCAGCCTGGTCTCATCAACAGGAAGGGCATACAGGTGCTCTTCCCTCTCCTCCAGAGGTGGAGGGAGGACTTGGTCTTCAGAACCCTTCTCTCCGTAGTTCAAATAGAAGCTCCTCTCTGCAAAGGAAGGTTCGGTTTCATCACTCGAGTCAGCTCTGGCTTCCGACTGGGCTGGGTCCAGCAGAAACGACTGGAGTCCTCCCGTGTCAGAGGCTGGAGAGGGGACATCGGCCTCTGCTGGCCTGGTCCCTGAGGCAGCGGGTCTTCCCCAAGTCTGGAACTCCTCCAGCTCCTTCCTCAGCTCCATCTGGCCCTCCAGCTGGCCACCTGAGATCCAGCGCTTCTTGATGGTGGCCTCCCCAGTGCCCACCCTCACCTGGGAGCCCTCAAGGAGCTTTTCTGCCAGCGCACAGCCTGCAGCCGGAGAAGCCCTTCCTGGGCCTTTCCTGACCCAGGGGCCTTCCTCCCACACTGACTCCAAGTCTTCAGGGCTTGCAATCATTCTTCTTTGTTGCTGGGTCTTTGCTCTTCTAACTGCCACCATTTCTTCTGTGGCCACTTCGACTTTGAACTTGTCCACCAGGACGTCTACCTTGGAGAGTCTGCCATCAGCAAGGATATCTGCGAGGCCTGCCTTACTTTCTTCCTGCTGCATGGTGGTCACTTTTAGGAGACTGAGTTCTTCTGGCCTAGTGTACGCTCTCTCTATAAATACCCAATGCTCTGAACCCTGTGTTTCAATTGGAGCAAGAAGAGTTAACATGAAATATCAGGCACCTGAAGAACGGGTCACTTTTTTCCTCTGCAAGAAGGGACCAATCTACCACCAAAGGTCAGCAAGTCCCCAGAACTGGCTAGGGAAGAGAAAGGCATGACAATACTAGTCAGCCTCATCAAGGCCCCCCTTCCCTTAAAGGCACCCAACAAATTATTTATCAACTCCCCTCAACCACCACCCCAACTTGGTAAAATGGGAAGGGGGGGTCTCACGCTCTCCCCATGCTAATCTTGGGACAATGGACATTCATGGATGGGCCAGGACTCTTCCTCTTCCTCTTTTAATAATACAACTGCCACTGTCAGAGGGGAAAATAACTTACATCACAAGGAATTTTTGAATGTTAAAGCAAGAACTCCTAAGACATCCTCTAGTCCAAGTTCTTCATTGTGCAAATGGGTAAACTGAGACTTGGAGAAAGTCAGTGACTTCCCCAAGGTCACAGTTCATGGTAGAGTCAGGAAAAGAGTTGCCCAAGATCCTTGCTGACTGACCTTACAACCTATAGAATATGGATTCCAAATGCAATCTAATGTCAAGAGAGGAAGCACTGAATTAAGTTCCACGGGCCACAGCCTGAAATCTGACTTTCCTACTAGAGTTCCGGGAAGGAAAGAGATTAGAATGAAAAATGCCAAATGTCCAGCTGAAGAGGTCAGTGCCAGTCACCACAGTGGCTTGAAGAGCTTGAATTTTGTAGGGTTCATTCCCAAAGAAGAGAATGCCAAGGCCTATTCCTGGAGAATTCTGACAAAATACACAGAAGGGGTAGAAAAGGGCTGACCAGAAGACCTCACAGAAGGAAAAGATCTAAAGACCCACATATCATCACTGGTCAAAAGCACCAACAAGAGTGTAGCACCATCAAGCTGTTGACAAAACAGCCCTCCATCTCTTCTAGAGTCCTTTAAACAACACTTAGGAGGGAATGATGGACCTCAGAACTGTTAAAAAAGAAAAAAAAAAAAGCCAGAAGGCCATTGGAATTCTAATCTTGCAGCCACAGAATACTTTCTTCACAGAAAACCTCAATGGAAGCTGCCATGTCTTGAAGTTGGAGGCCTTGGCTGCCCCAGTGCCAAGGTACCGCCCTCCTCTGAAATCCCTGCCCCTTATGGCACAGATGTGGAAACTGAGGCCTAGAAAAGGTAAGCACCATGTCCAAGGTCAGAGAGTGAGCTGGGGGCAAAGGCAAGTCTAGAATCCAGTCTCTGAATCCAAGTTCTGGGAAGTGCCTCCATGGTGAGATGTGCCAGAAACTGCTCCCCACAGGAGGGGAGAGATGTAAATGACGGGGCTCTGATTCTGGTTAGGACTTGGTGAAGCGTCTGTCAGATCCCATAGGATGGAAAGGATTCTGAAGGATCATGGAGCGCTGTAAACTCTCTTACCTCCACTGCCCCAATCCATGTTAGCAAAATCTCCATGGTTTTCAGGGAATCAAACCTCATTGAAAGAATCCTGCCAACAGGTAAGAGAGAAAAGAGAAAGGCAGAAGGCCCAGGCGTAGGTTTCTGGGATTTTACTTCAGGTTGCTAACTAAGCCTCAGGACAACCCCACTGAACCATCTCAGAGAGAAGTGCTTCAAGAGCCTATAGAAGCCAGGTCGCTTTTCTCTTCTACTGGGGAAGCAGGTGCCCCCCAGCCGCTCCCGTTTCAGCTTGTACTGACATCCTGAGTCTGGCAATGATAGCCAAAGATGGTCAAGGAGACCCCTTCTGGAATATTCTTGGCCCAAGTCTGACTAGAAACTAGTTTGTAGAAACTAGAAGCTTAGAAAGTAGGCTGAGTGGGGTGGGAACTAGCCCATATAGAAAGATTCCACAGGAAGAAAAAAGGAAACATTACTTATATTTAGTTAATTTGTGCCAGACAATGTCAGCCCTTTGTCTAAAGTTATTAAATTTAATGCAAATGGCAACCTGTGAAGCAAGTACTATTGCCCTTATTTCCAAAGGGGAAACTGAGGTTCGCAGAGTGATGGTGACTTGCACAGATCAGAGTGTGCGGTGAGGGAAGAACAGGCTCTACTTTTCACAAGTGAAAATCCTGAAGAGAAAAAAAACTGAACAAAAGAGAGAAAACTTCACTAGCACCAAGGCACTGGTGGGGCACCTGTCCCTGGGGGCTGGTCTGAAAGCCGTCCTGACCCCATTAGAGGATGGGAGATGAGATAATGTCTGATAGCCCTGCAGCCATTCTTTCCACTGAGCCAGGGGGACCTTCAGCGCCTGCTCAGAGCGCCCCCTGCTATCAGTCGGAGGTACTGCAGCAAGGAGCCGAAGCTGGAGGATGACGTGGACCAGGTCTGCTCCCACACAAGCCACCAAAAGGAGAAAATCTCCAGCCAGGCGGTTCTGCTGGCTCTGGGCTGTTCAGTCCCCACCTGGGGCTCTGGATCACATTTTGAGCCTTGTTCTTTACCGAAGACACCCAGAGGAGGGGATGCAGGATATGGAGCCCTCTAGAAACCGCCGCCTGGGAGAACCCTTTGAAGAAAGGAGGAGCGTTCAGGGGGAGGGGAGGTGCTGAACTCTGGAGGAGGATGCCGAGCAGATCTCTGGGCAGCAGCAGGCACAGAGAGGCCCACAGACAGGTAATTCAGAAGGGCAGATTTTAATTCAATATGAAAACTTCCCAACAGATGACTGAAGCCAAAATGGTCGGCTGCGAAGAATGGCGAGAGCGCCCTCTGTGGGAGGGGCTGGACGGACAATTTGCAGGGATGCTGATGAAGGGCGCAAGTCGCCCTCCATCCCCTGCCCCCAGGGATGGGCACCTGTCCTTTGCTCTAGGAGCATCTCTGTGCTCCGGGCATCACTATTTCCCTAATCTTGTGATGCTATTGACTCCTGTCCAATTTCTCTAGAGACAGTGCTGGTAGTTGATTTTAGTTTTAGGAAAAATTCAGAGTGGAACTGTGATTTCTGTTTTACCATTTATGTAACTGACTCATGTCTTTTCCAGTTTCAGCACATTTTCAACAGCTAAAAAATTTTTCCATGGGAATTAAAAAAGGGAGATGCTTGGGGCGCCTGGGCAGCGCAGTCGTTAAGCGTCTGCCTTCGGCTCAGGGCGTGATCCCGGCGTTCTGGGATTGAGCCCCACATCAGGGTCCTCCGCTGGGAGCCTGCTTCTTCCTCTCCCACTCCCCCTGCTTGTGTTCCCTCTCTCGCTGGCTGTCTCTATGTCAAATAAATAAATAAAATCTTAAAAAAAAAAAAAAAGGGAGATGCCCTCATACATACTATGCTTAACGGGGAGGATCAGATCTCAGGGAGAAGGAAGTTCCACCCAGATGGCCAGTCAGTACCTTCTAATCCTGACGGCTTCTAAGCTGTTGGCACAGAGGGAATGCAGCCCTCCACCCCTGGCCTGGATTCTATGCCTAGTAGGACACAGCAAGTCCCAAGAGCCCTCCACCAGCTGCCGTCCTGGGTGCAGAAGTAATGCCCTCCTCATTAGAACGCTTGCTTGACCAACATCTCTGTAACCTGAACAAAGCTCCTTGGAGCAAGATGCCCACTTTTGCCTGCCTGTCAAGAGCAGCTTAGAGAAGATGAAGGTGGAGGATGAATGCAGGGCCACCCCCAACAGAGCCAGTGTTAGACCTCACTCAGGCTTCTGAACACTGAAAAGATCCCAGGGCAGAAGGCACTGAGGTGCCATGGCCCCTGATCTCAAGCTTAAGATGTCAGAGCCTGCCTCTAAAGCCAGTAGGGCTCAAGAGAAGGAGATCATTTTGGCCTCCCCTTTGAAGCAAGAGCCAGACTCAGACTGTCCTGTCTTTCCAGAATATGGTCTCAGTCCTGGTTCCTGAGAAACAATGGATGAGGGAGGGGCTGGCCCTTTATGGATCCCTGGGATGGGGACAATAATTTGTCACGGCATGGGGACACAAGGGCTACCCACTGCTCCCACCTGCATGGCAGAGCCTGGTCCACCCCCCTCACCCCAGAGAAAGGGTTTCCTTGAGACCATTAGGGTGGCTGTGTGTGGGCGGGGAAGTGCCGACAGTAACCTCAGGAGACGCTGCGAGGCTTTTCTGAGTGAACACTTCCCAGCCTGTGGCCGTTCCAGGCTCAGGTGCCAAGTCCTGTGGAGAGGTGTCCTGGGTCCTCCGGGACTGCAGGGGAGGCCCAGGGCGGGAGGAAAGGGAAGAGGGAGGAAGGGAAGGAGAGACAGAGACAGGAAGAAAGGGAGAGAGAGGAAGCAGGAGAGACACACACACAGAGCCCGTAAATAACCCAGCTTTGTAAATCCCACATCCTTAGGGTTTGTGGCTTAGGTCAGGAGGGAGCCAGTGGAGCGAGACAGAGAAGAGCTGCCCCTTGTGGCCCTTTAAGGGAGAGAGGCCCACAGTCAGCTGCCAGCCAGCACTGTGCCTTCGGACCCTTTTCTCCCTGCCCTCACTCAAGAGGGTGCGGAAACACACCACTCCCGTTCAAGAGGCTCTCAATCGAGAGGCCGAGGAGCCTTACCATTCAGACTCGGATTCCAAGTCTGCCCTCGGTGGCTTTGGTTCAGGCAATGGTTCAATCCTGCAGTTTGGCTCTTAGCCCTTTGAAAAGTTATCTTTGAAATGAAAACCTGGGTTTGGCAAATGGGAACTTTTCATTAAAGTTTGGAGTCCTGGGCTCCTGGGTGGCTCAGTCGGTTAGGTGTCTACCTTCGGCTCAGTCATGATCCTGGGGTCCTTGGACTGAGCCCCGCATTGGGCTCTCTGCTCAGCGGGGAGCCTGCTTCTCCCTCTGCCCCTCCCCCTGCTCATGTGCTCTTGCTCTCAAATAAATAAATAAAATATTTTTAAAAAAACGTTTGGAGCCCCTATTTTAAGTTCCCACTGTTCTCCCCTTGGCCCAGATGAGACCCAACAATACACGAGGAAGCTACTAGGACCTCTGATGACACAGCCCTGTGGGAGAGCCCCACAAAGTCCAATCAGGGATTCCAGTCACCAGCAGCAATGGCCCCAGGACTGTACAGCACTTTCTAGTTCATAAAGTGCTTTTATACCCATTATTTCACTCAGCCTTCCCAGCAACCCTATGGAATGGCAATTCTGGGCCCCCTTTAGATGGGCTGACTAGGTAGTGAGGCTCAGAGAGGTGATATCACTCACCTAAGAACCCAGTCCAGTCCTTGTCTACAGCTTTGCCCCATCTCCCAAATCTTCAAGGGCCTCTAAATGCCAGTGGGGCCTGTAAGCCAGTTAAATGATCCATAGGTCCAAGGTGAGCTCCTGGACCAGAACTCTTTCCAGGAGTGGACTACGCTTCTTGGGGCATCAGTGAGGGGGCCAGGGTTGGACAGACCCACCTCTGAATAAGACCCATCTTCTAGCAGTTCCAGCTACGACCAGCAGGTGGGGCACACTCCCCAGCCAGGCTGCTCTGAGGCACCCGGAAGCTCCACAGCCCAGCTCCCCAGGGCTCACCCTGCCCTGCTCTGCCGGAGTCCAACGCTTTCAAAAGCCTCTGCATCCCTCCTCAGCCACAGCCAGGCCACTCTGGCCAAGACTCTCAGGGCAGGAGGAGTGGGGCCTGTACCTGCATCGCTAGACCAGCCCCGACGGCCTAGCCCAGTATGCCAGGGGTGACCACAGAGGCCCTCAATAGCTGCAGATTTGCCCTCCTTCCACGGCACTGGACTTCAAGGCCCTCAAAGCATCCCTCATTTTGCGAATCACCAGCCAGGGAACCACCACAGCACCCTCACTGGATGAGGCCCTGTTATCCAGCATGTCAAGGCCATGGGGAGAACGGATTCAATCAAAGGTTCACTCATTAGATCATGACCGCATCACCAAATTTCAAAGCATTCGAGGGCAGTACATACACTGTTGACTCTATCCTGGTCTTCCCATGATGTGCTCTTGCTCCCAGCAGCTGTGATTTAACAGCAAATACAATGGCCAGGACACAAGAAAAGCAGGTTCTGGCCCCTCTTCTACCAGCTATGACACGGAACAAGTATGTTCCCATTCTGGGCCTCCTGCCCCATCTGCAAAGTGAGGAGCTTAAACCAAGTAGGTTCTGAGGGTCCTTCCAACTTCAAAAGAGGTTCTAGGGGGAGCCTGGGTGGCTCAGGCGGGTTGAGCCTCTGACTCATGATTTCAGCTCAGGTCATGATCTCAGGATCGTGGGATCGAGCCCCACGTCAAGCTCCCTGCTTAGTATGGAGTCTGCTTGTCCCTCTCCCTTTGCTCCTCCCTTCACTCATGCTCTCTCTCCCTCTAATAGATAGATAAATAGATACACATACACACGTACATAAAATCCTTAATAAAGAAAAGAGTGGTTCTGATTCGAAATTGCCCTTCTGTGCGAGCCCCAGGACCCAATCATTGACTCCTACTGAGCATCTAGGTACTGCACCAGCCCCTCCACGCTGGATCTCCCTGCACCCTCACAACACTCCTAGGAGGGAGGTACTTTTATTCTCTCTGCCTAATGGAAGCCCAGAGAGGTTAAGTAACAAGCCCAGAGTCATCCAGCTAGCAGGAATCAGAGCCAGAATTCAAACCCAGGTGGTGTAAGTCTAGATCAGTTGGGTTTGAGACAAGTAAGCAGCAGTGCTGGAGAGAAAACACCTAAGTATAAATGGCGGTAAATACTGCCAAGACTGAGCAGTGCTAAAAATAATAGCTTGGGATTATAAATACAGGCATTCTCAAGATCCTATCTTTATCTCTTTTTCATTTGAGAAAACACCCCATGCTTTCCACTCCGAAAGGCTGGTGGGTGTGGGATCCTTTTCTGAAGCAAAAGGCGCAGGTCTGATTTTCTCGGAGGATCTGTTCCCCTCTAGTGGGCTCCAAGGATCCTTCCAGGAGGGAACACCCCCCCACACACACACACACACCACCCATCTGTGTTTTCACAACAGGCACTAAAGGATCTGGTTACTGGATATAACTACTGGGATTCTCAACGTGTAGGGTGCCTGAGAATCACCCAGGCACTTGTTTAAAATGCTGATTCCGGGGCTCTAGCTCCAAATATTCTGATTCTGTCGGTCTGACATGGGGCATTGCTAATAACCAGAACCTGCATTTCTAATAAACACCCCTTTCCCATCATACTCCAGCTGATGGAAAGGGAATACCCCAAGCCACGGCAAGTCTTGAGTTTTTCAGGGTGGTCCCTGGGGCCCCAAGGATTCCAAAATGTAGTGAATTTTTCCCAGTCTAACGCACCACCGCCCCCCCCACCCCATCCCATCATCACCTCATGCAGCAACTCGGGGAGGCGTACAGGTGTGGAGGGTGGGTGTCAGTCGGGGCGGAGCCACATTCCCGACCCTCTTTACCCAAAGCCCTTGTTGAGGGGTGCAGGGTGAGACCTACCTCATTGGCTTTCTCAGGGGTGCCCTTGGGGGAGGGGGAGGCGGGCGAGGAGGGCAGCCTGCGCTCCCGCTCCCAGTCCCGATCCCGGTGGATCAGTTTGCTGTTGGGCTCCTTCAGGGTCCTCTTGAGCTCGTTGATGCTGGCCTGGTGCTTGAGCAGGACATCCTCTGGCTTGTCTAAGAACTAGGGGCGGATGGAGAGGGCAGTGAGTGTTAGAGGAACAGCTCTGAGCAGACGATGGTAACCGTGGTCATCGCTGCCCTAAATCCGCAAGGTGATTCCCATCCATGACTCCATCTCACCCCACTGCACCCCAGGAGCCAAGCGGCGCAGAGATGATTAGCCCCAACAGGTGCACAAAGCACTTAAGATTACACAGAGGAGCAAAAAGCAATTCAGATTAAGAAGAGGAGGCTTCTGGTCAAGCACCACCTTTTCCTTCCCCTGCCTGGCTTCCGGCCTCAGAGCACCCAAGGCAACCCAAACCCCTAAGACTAGCTGAGTTCCCACTGGTGCTGTGCGCCCAGTCCCAACTGGGCATGGAGGTGACTTCCTTCTGGTTACAACCAAGGCACAGTGAGAACTGGCCAACCCTGTTCACTGGGCTGCTCTGGCCCACTCCTTGGCCTCCAGGGTTCTGGTCCCTTCCTCTGGCCAAGACATGGACCGCTGTGCTCAGCAGGATCCCCAGTCTAGAGACTGACAGGTGAGCTGCTCGGATACTCCTAAAGCCAAAGACACCCAGAAAAATGAGCCCTGCTCCCACACAGGAGCCGGGAAAAGACGGCGTTCAGCATCCTCTACTGTGAGCCACTACCCTTCCTATCACCCAGGGTCTTGCGGCTACCTCGCAGATACCAGCTCCTCAAGAGCAAACAGCGTGAGATATGGCCAGGCAGAGCAAAGAGGGCGCTGCAGGGCACTCAGGAGAGCAGAAGAAACGGAGACCGGGAAGAAGAGAGGTCAGTCCCAGGGCTGGGCACAAGGCCTGAGTGGGGATAGCTGGAGTCAGAGGCATGGCCCCCATTAAAGTGCCAAGTCTGAGCTCAAGCCAGTGCAGCTGATAAGAGTCATCTGCCTCTAGGTCAAGCAAGGACCAGCCTGCTTTTACGGGCAGGGCGGGTGGGCTGCCAGCTCAAGCACCTTTATCTGCAAGCTGTTTGAGGACTCATGTCAACTCAATTCAGGACAAGAAATGGCCCATCTCCGCTTATTTTGAAGTCAAATCAGATGATTCTGGAAGAACTACCTGGAAGGCAAGCTCGCCCTTGGACAAAGCTGAAATCTTCCCCTGGGCTTATCTCTGGCACCCAAGCATCTGCTATGACTGACCCGTGATTACCTCAGGGAGGAAACTGATGCCGCTGAGGCTTCTGCTTTCCCTCCAGACATCTGTCCGTACTTCCCATATCCCCCCCTGAGCTGAACGGCCTTAGAACAGTGTTGGAGAAGTCAAACCGATAGAGTTTGCACAAGGGGGTGGGTTTGAGCTGCACTGGACCCAAGATGTGGCTTGTGACCTTCTTGCCCGATCCTGCCACACTGGCTTCGTGTGTGCGCAGCATTCCCGAAGGCGAGAGGGAGCAGCGGAACCCAGGGATCCCTGATTAGGGTTAAGGGCTTTGGGGAAACCTAGTCCAAATGTCTTGCTGTGCAGATGGGGGGCCGGGGCCTGAGGGGGCCTACCCACGACCCTCAAAGAGTCAGGCTGAAACCCAGCTCACATGACGCCAAGGCCAGGCCCTTAGGCCCCAGCCCCTGGTCCTTTCCCTCAGGCCCAACAACAGACCCACGTCTCTGGCAGTGAAGGTTCAGAGGAAGAGCTGGGGACTGTGTGAAAGGGAAGAAGTCGTTAACGCAGAGGAATGAGTTGAGAAAAGCCACCAGGGAGAGGAGAAAGAGGAGAGGGAGGGGAAAAGGCGAAGAGGCTCTCCGCAGAGTTGGAGCAGCAGGCCCTGCCCAGAGGAAGGGACAGCCGCCCTGTGAGAAGAGGCAGAAGCGTTCCGAGGCTCCTCCCTGCCCCCCATGCCCACTCCCACATCGGGTGCCAGTAGATTAGAAAAAGCAGCTTGGGGTGAGGGCACAGAGGACACAGATGATGTGGAGGCATGACCAAATGGTGATGCGGGGAGGGGATGAGTCTAAGGAAGGGTTTGGGTGGGGGCAGGGGAGATGAGACCAATAAAAGTACGGAATGGCCTGGAAAAGCTGGTGGACACAGGTGGGATGGTCAGTGGTTGGGAAGCAAGCATGAGGTGGTGGGAAGAGGCAGAGCGGCAGGCTGGTTAGAGGGTGGGTGGGAGGGGGGTAAGGAAGGGAGGAGGGAGGGGGAACCAGTTGGCTAACGGGTGGGGTCTGAGCAGGGAGCTGGGGGGGGGGGAGTAAGGATGGCTGGGGAGGGGGAGGGGGGCGGAGGGAGGGAGGGGCCATAGGGGAGGAGGAGTACGGCTGGGGGCAGAGGCAAAGCTGAAGCTGAAATGGTGCCAGGACATGGGCCTGGGGTGGACTATGGGATGGTGACAAATGAGCTGGGGATCTGAATGGCTGGGTAAGTGGTGACAGGCCCCATGCAGTACCTCCTGCTTGTGTCTCGGCGTGGTTTCCTGCTCCAGCTAGCGAGATGCAGGAGGAGGAGAAGGAACCAGCAGGGTCAGTAGAGCAAACGGATTCGGGGCACCGCAATGGCCCAGTACGGTGCAGCAGGTAGCCCAGAGGGCTCTCTTCCAGGGAGCAGAGGCCAGGGAAGCCGGTAGACCACCCTCGGGGCAGCGAGGTAGCCAGAAGGGGCGGGGTGGGACGCAGGGAGCTGGCCCAGGGAGGTGAAGAGGGGGCCCAGGGGACTAGGGGCAAAGCAGGCAGTCACACTCAGTCGAGGGGACACGAGGGCTCCGGGTATTCATGCCTCTGCGGTCAGCATGTGTGTTCAGCGGCTTGTGCTCCAAGCCGCAACCACCTGATGGAAACACACCGCACACCCGCGTGCGCCCACGCCTGTGTGTGAGTGCTGCTTGCACATCCGGATGCATGACCCACTGTAAGAGGGCCTACAGCCGTGAGTGAACGTATGCTGGGCTGAGACCACGTGTGCCTGCAAAAGCGTGTGCACAGGTATGTGAGAAATGCGTGGGGCAGCAGGAGGGGACACCCCTGAACTCCAACCTTGTGAAGGCCCACAGGGACACCCCATCATGCTCCGGGGAGGAAGGGAGCCATGTAGACTGAGATCACAGTCAAAGGGGCAAGTTAAGAGTGGGCAAGAGGAGGCTGGAGTCCTCTAGGGGACAGAGTGCCCCTGTGGGGAAGCAGGACACAAAGAGGGAAGGGTGCAGGGTGGGCGGCATGCCCACCACCCACCATCAGGGGATACTGAGGTATTGGGCAAGGCCCTTCCCATGGTGCATCCCAGAGCGAGGGTGCTCCCCCACAGCTGGGAACGCCTCAAGGTCGAGGCCGAGGCTAGACCCAGAATCAGCCTCCTGATCCCAGGTCAGAGGGTATGAGAAAGCCAGGCTCCTACCTTTAGCTCCTTGATCTTGGTGGGGGTCCTGACCTCTCCCTCCTCGGCCTCTGACCGCCTACCCCCAGACTCGCCATCCTCCTCCTGTTTGTCACCATCAGGTCCCGTGTCATGGTTTTCACTAACCGAGGCTGGGCGGGAGAACTCCGCTAAAATGGGTAGAGATGGCCGGGTGGCCGTGTGAGACCTCTCGCAGGGGGATGGACAGGGAGCCAGTCCTGCCACCCGCCCAACCATGGTGGAGTGGGGCATCTCAACACGTTGGGGATAAGAAGCCAGCACACAGAGAGGGGAGGTAGCCTTGCCCAGGTCACGAGGATGGTAAGAGCTGCCTCCCAGCCCCAGACCCCCTCCTGACTTCTACAGCACCCAGAGCCCAGGTTCAAATCCCAAATCCATCGCTTCTTGGCTGTGTGACCTTGGGCAAGTTACACAACCTCTCTGGGCCTCAATCTCCTCATCTATAAACAATACCTACTTCAGACAACTGGGGGAGGAATGAATAAGCTCATGTGTGTAAATACTTAGAAGACAGACTGGCACGGAGCGAGCCAATTCAATCAACACTGGTCCACAAATGTTGATGTTTTTGCTGTGGTGGTTGTGACAGAATACTCGCTTGACCACTCTGTAGCAATACAGAGCTGTTGTGAGACTAGCTTTTACGAGATTAACGTTCTGAGATTTGCAAATTATTTAGCCTCTTTATAACTTCGGGAAAGTTCAAGGGGACTCCTGCAGTAACATCCTTCTCACTCACTGGCGTTCCAAAGTACTTTTCTGAATAGGAAGGAAAGGGATGGAATGACAGGCTTTACCCTAGGCACTGGGCATAACCCAGACTATGCCCATGGATTATGTCTTGGTGGGAAAAAATGGCTGGAAAACACTAGATTAAAATGACCAGAGCACAGATTATCCTTGGGATTGGCCTAGAGTAAGAGAGAATAATTAGCCTTTCTAGTCATATGTATTCACTCTGCAAAGTGCCCTTTTATGCACATTATTTCACTTGATCCACACAATCCTCTGTGCTGATGGCTAGAATGGGAATCCTTATCCTTGTTTTACGAAGGAGAAATTGAGACTCCGAGAGGGGGAAGGTCCCACTGATGACATTTCAGTGAATCAGGACAAAGACCCAGGTCTGTCTCCTGGTTTAGAGTCCAGGCTTCTGGTCCTCTCTGGATGACCTGTACCAGCTCTAGACCAAACTTTGCTACCCTGCACAATCTGGGCTTCGTTTAGGCCCTGGCATAGTAAGGGACGATGCAGAGGAGAATAGGGAGACTGTACTTTCCCTTTGCACAAATCTTAGCTCTCAGTCCTGTGCCCACTCAAGGAGAATAAGGAGCCTCCTCAGCCTCAGATGGACCTTTGCAAAACTGCATGTCCTCCGAACATAGTCAAGGAATCCTGGGACAGGTCTCACCTTCGTACTGCAGGAAAAGTATCAGACTCTCCTGATCACCTGGAAAACTCCTATGTATCCTTCAAAACCCTGCCCAGTTGTCACCTTCTCTGCAAAGCCCTTTCTGCCCTCCCAGACAGAATTAATCTCTCTCCCCTCATGGCTGCTCTGTACTCTGTACATACTTCTCCACATGGTTTGAATCACCTTAAATGCTTACAAACCTACCATTCTATGAGCTCCTCAAAGGAAAGGGCCATACTTACGCTAACACTCAGAAAATATTCGCTGGGGAGAACTAACTTGCCTAGAGGCCTGCCCCCATGTGTTCTGGGAGTATCCACTGTTCCCCCATGTAAGTCCCCACCTCTTACCTTAAGCTACCCTCTACAAACCTAAAAGCAATAATAAACTATTATTGGGTATAATTTATTAAGGTCCTTCCATGTGCCAGGAACTTGTTTGGGTGTCAGAGAGGTGTTATCATGTCTACTTCTCTCTGTAACCTAGCAAAGTCGGCATTATTTATTTTGCAGAAGAGGAAACAGGTACAGGGCATTTCAGTTGCTCAAGGCCTCCCACCCATTCAGGTATGGGTATTTATGGACCACTTCCTGGTCTGCGGAGAAGCTGGTGAGTATGAAGGCTGAGATTTGAACTCAGATCTACCGAACTCCATCTCCCCAATGCCCATGTCGCTTCTGAACCTCTCCTACAAACTCCAGTGTGCATAGCCCGGGGAGAGTTCTGGGCCCCGAGTGCTGATTCAGGTCTGGGCCAGGGCCTGGGAATCTTCATGCTTAACCAGCTCACAGGTGATTCTGTGGACCATGTTTTGAGAAGCCCTGGTCAGCTTGATACAGGACAAGACAGGGCCAATTCTCATTGATATTAAGGGCACCTGTCAGCCCAACAGGAATGAGGGCCGTGGAGAGCATGTGGTTGGATGTCAATCAGTTCACTGGAACCAAAAGGATGACCAGGAACAACCAACCCCTCAGCCTCCAGTTGGGAAAGGCACCACCAGCTCCACACTGCAGTCACCATATGACCCTTCTCCTGGTATGATGACAATCTGTGAATCACTAAGTATTGTGGGCAGGAGGCCCAGAAACCCATATGGCTGAACCTGGGACCCCAAGAAGCCACAACTCAGAGAAGTTGCGGGAAGTCCAGTGAGCGGCAATGTCACGCTCCAGTGAGAGTCATGCCATAGGCTGGGCGAGACCACCAAGAGCTGCCTGGGGGCAACAGTGCTCTTGGGCCACCGGGCCTGGTGCAAATCAACCGGTGAGGTGTCCACCACTTTCCCTGCTCATTCCACGGAAGCTGGCATGCCCCCACTTCCCTCTGAATGCCACCCTTCCACCACCTCCAATTTGGGGCATACCTCCATCAAGGCTGCGGGACATGGTGTACCGTTTGCTGGAGGAACGTTCGAAGAAGGGTGCGGGCCGGTCAATGAGGGCGCTGGCCTGGCGGGTCTGTGCCTGGGTCCTCCCACTATATCGGAACTTGGAGCCCATCACCAGGAAGCCCTTGGGTGGGGGCTCAGGCGACACTAGCCTGCAGTGGAGGGAGGAGGGGGATTAGATCTCTGCTGCCAGGCCCAAGGCTGGACCACAGCCGGCCCTTCAGCCCACTGTCCCACCAGCTACAATTCGAAGTGACCCACAAAGGGAGAGACTTGGGGAGGGAGGCTTTCCTCTCCTAGCTCCTTCTCCTGCTTCCCCCCTCACAGAGCATACATGTACATTCATGGCCTCTGCCCATCCCCCATGACCCCAGGGTCAGGCTCACCGGAAGAACGTGTGGTGCTCTATGCAGACCTTCCACAGTCTCTTGGCTGACCGGTGGTTTGGGAGCTTAAAGCCAATTGTGCTCTCAAACTGCTCATACTGCAAAACCAAGGAGTGGGGGTTAGAGGCAAGGCCTGGGCTCTCTCGCCACTGGTCGATCCTTTCTGAACTTCTTCTCAGGCATATGCGACTCCGGCCTGTTTATTCATTTATTCATTCATTTATTCAATAAAGTGGACTAAGCCCTTACTCTGCGACAGGTCCAGTGCTAAGCAACAGACACCATGGTGACGAAGATGGAAGATTCTCGGGGACGGGGAAGGGTTGCTCTGATAATAAATTAGTAAACAAGATCATTTCAAACACTGATAAGGGGGCATGAAGGGAATGAACAGAGATGTGCGACGTGACAGAATACCTGGGCAGGTGTGGGGGTCAGGATCTGTCTTAGAAAGGGTGATCAGGGGATGCCCTCTAAACAGGTGATCTCTGAGCAGACATCTGAAGGATGGGGAAGGAACCAGCTATGTGAGAAGGCAGGGAAGAGAATTTCAGGTAGAGGGAACATCAAAGCAAAAGGCTGGAGGCAGGAAAGAGCTTGGCTCATCCTAGGAAGTCAGAGAAGGCCAAAGGGGCTGAAGCACGGTGCGCGTGGGGCAGAGATATGTGGGAGAGGCAGCTGGCCACATCTGGAGTTCAGACGGTAGCCCATGAGCCAGAGGCTCTTGAAAGGTTTAAGGAGGAGTGGGAGTGCAGGACAGTGATCTGATTCCATCAGACATGATCCGATGGAAGGGACTTTAAAGGTCTCCTTAGCAGTTATGAGAAAAAGGGCCTGAAGTGACAATGGAGGCAGGGGGACCAAGGAGAGGCACCTTGTAGAGATGCAGGCGAGAGACGGTGGCGGTTGGTGGCTGGGGCAGCAGAGAAAGACAGAAGCAGATGGGTTTGCATGTATCCCACAGGTAGAAACTAATGGACTTTCTGATGGATGAGATGTGGAGGCTGGACATACACACGTGTGTGTGTGTGGCCGTGTGTTCTGGCATGCGTACGTACTTGAATACTACACGTAAGCAGATAAATCGACATGGGTGGACAGGTATTCGTTGATCTGTGTAACCTGAATATATGCAGTTATCTCTCTATGTGTGTTCCCGTGTGTGTGTGTGTGTGTGTGTGTGGTGTCTGTGTGTAGGCACATACCTAAGGCATGAAGTCTATGTAGACAGCCCCAGCAGAAGAGTGCTCTCCCCTTACCCAGTAACCTAGCAACCCTCTCCATGTACCCTAAGTAGGAAAAAACCCAGGTTCAGCGGTCAGGGTCCTCTCCATTCTAGCCAATTCCAGTGAGAAGGAGGGTTCCCAAGGCAGGCTCACCTCCCCAGGCCGGATCTTGATATAAAAGTTACTCCTCTTATAGGAGATCTTGAGAATCTTGGGCCAGGCGAAGCGGTTGATTCTCAGCCGGTCCCGGTAGATGAGCAGGCCATTGGCACAGACCCCTAACATGATGTCGATGCCCTCGGAGTCCTGCGTGAGAAGACACCATCGAATAGCAGGCTCAGGGTCCACGTCTGCCATGCACCCCGAAACCCCTCCCAGAGCTCTGCTTCTGATGAGCCCTCAGGATCAGGGTCAGAGCCCGCATGCTGGGGAGGCCCCTGACCAATCTCACACAGTCATTCAGTCATTCACTCATTCATTTTTGTCAGTCATTCACCCAGTTTCTCGTCTGATCATTCTCTCAATCACTCAAATCATGATTCACCAACATTTAGTGGCACCATATGCTATGTACTAAGGGTACAGAAATAAGTTGAAGCCTACGTCTTGATGAACGGATAAAGAAGATGTGGTATATATACACACACTGGAATACTACTCAGCCATCAAAAAAATGAAACCTTGCCATTTGCAACAATGTGGATGAACTAGAAGGTGTTATGCTAAGTGAAATAAGTCAAACAGAGAAAGACAATTACCAAATGATCTCACTCATATGTGGTCTTTAAGAAACAAAACAGAGGATCATAAGGGGAAGGGAGGGAAAAATAAAACAAGATGAAATCAGAGAGGGGGACAAACCATAAGAGACTCTTAATCATAGGAAATAAACTGAGGGTTGCTGGAGGGGAGAGGGGCGGGGGTGAGGGGATGGGGGAACTGGGTGATGGACATTAAGGAGGGCATGTGATGTAATGGGCACTGGGTATTATATAAAACTGATGAATCATTGAACTCTGCCTCTGAAACTAATAATACACTATATGTTAATTAATTGAATTTAAGTATTAGAAAACTTGGTTTACAAATCAAATAAATAAAATTACATCATGGTAAAAAATAAATAAATAAAGCCTGTGCTCGCAATCTAGTGGTGGTACAAACAGGTTCATAATGTAATATGAATATAGAAAAGTTATAAAGATCATGGGAAGATAAAGGGTTATGCAACTTTGAGGCATGAGAAATAAGAATATAAAAGGCTTATGGTTGGAGGGAACACAGGGTCTGGCGCACCAAGCCCTCTGAAGCACGAGGGACACACACACCCCCAGATGCTAGGGGGACCCTGGGGCCCAGCAGTACCTTGGCATGGTGCAGGTCTACTCCATACATGGAAAGCTTTTTGGCGTTCTCTAAGAAGTGGATTTCTGCTTCCCCTGGAGTCATGCCCCTAAGGGAAAGAACATGATCACAGACAGCCACGGAAAAGGCCCAGGCCGAAGCCCTGCTGGCTAAAGGTGGCCATGATCAGAATCTGTGATTCCAGAAGGCAAACGTTCCGGAGTAGGCATATGGCTAGGCCTCTCGCAGTCCCTCCCCTCTGCTCGTAGCCCTTGCTTCCGTCCACCCACCCCCCTCCTGGTGCCAAAGTGCAGGTCCAGTCTTGTCTCCTCCAGGAAGTAGTCAAGGGATGAGCTGGGAGCCGGAATTTCTGTTTCATTCTGTCCCAGAGTTCAATGTGAGCCACAGATTCCACTCGTCCGTGGCTGCGAAGCCATTCAAGAAGCCATGGTTCATCATAATTACCCAGGGGCTCCGAAATGGTCACCCACGTGAGATGTTTCTCTCAGAGTTTTGCATCAGAAACCACTTACTCCCCGCCGCGGAGCAGGTGCACGTTCTCCTTTCCGACAGGAGTTCCGTAATTCATCAAGTTCCTTCTTTGCTTTGGCTGCCGGGGAACCGTACATCTTCCATTTGGCCACAGCGAACGTTTAGTGAGCACTACCGGCTGATCGCTGCTCCAAACACGTCACGCGCAGGAACTCACGGAACCCTCATAACAACTCTGTGAGGTCGGTGTCCTCATTACTCCCGCTTCATAGAGAGACCGGCGCGGAGAGGCTGAATGACTCGCCTCAGGCTGCACGACTATTAAGTAGCAAAGTCGGGACTTGAATCCAGACAACGCGGCTCCAGAGCGTGTGCTCCTTCCCAACCTCTTCCCTTACATCTGTGTCCCATCCCCTGGGCCTCGGGGTCCTCCGCTCTGTCAGCCTCTGTGACCAGCCGTGGGAGATGCCTGGACACTAGGTGTCCGTGTGCTTTCAGTCAAAAGGGCTGTAAAAGCTAAAGGGACGGCCACTCGCCTTTCTCCACCCATAGACTGGCTTCTTTCTCTGAGTTATTAGGACACTTGCAAATCCCTTCCACATCTTGCTACCTATGGCAGGGATGGCAGATGGCAGGCAGGCCATCCCTCCCTATTCCTGAGCCCCGGCCGACACTGCTAACCGGCTGAATGGTTTCGGTGACCTGCTCAACACGGTACGACAGCAGTCGCTACTAACCAGTCGGAGTTGGTGTGCAAAGTCTCTGGGAGACACACCTGCCACTCGGGACCTAGCATTCCATCACACCCCAGCAGGCTCTCTCCCCGCTGTACACAATCCCTCCACATCTGGCCCTCGGCCTCCTCTCCAGACACAACCCTCCTCAGGCCTCCCACATATCCCCTCCCACATGCACAGCACTTTACAGCTCACGACACACCTCACATCATTGATCACGCTGGGTTCCCATAACGACCTGGGACTCGGAGCCCAAAGCACTTCCCACTTGAAGGGATCCTAGAGACCATTTAGTACCAGGGGACCCGCCCCAGGGATGGTACCAACCTCACAGCGGCATTTGGGAATGGGGAGGGGGCATTTTGGTTGTTACGATGACTGAGAAGGTGTTACAGGCATTTAATGCAAATACCAACAGTTAAGACAGATAATCTAAATCCATACATATGCAAGTGAAAAATGGGGCTGGTAAGTTACATAGCCAGCCCTACGATGACCCATCAGGTTAGTCGTCTTCTAACTCTGAGAATAAGGTGCTTTCTGTTGCCCGATCATCTCTGCAACCCCTAAGATCACACAGCAACAATAAACACGTGGTGTCTCTGTACTATGTGCCGTGTAGCCCCCAACAACGCTAAGGCGGGTCCTATTACTGCCCACACTGAACAGATGAGGAAATGAAACCATCCGGAACTGAAATGACCCACCCAGTCCCCTGGTTAGAAAGTGGCGGAGCCAAGAATGTGAACCCAGGCAGTCCGGCCTCAGAGGGCAAGCTTTTGAGTTTTACACCAAGACTGAGACAGCTAGTGACTACCGTTCCCGTTCGATAGAGACCCCGTGAGCTGAGATGACTGGCTCTCAGACGCACCTCCGGTCGGGGCAGAGCCTTACAGCCCAGCACCCGGGGCCATAGCCAGGGGCTGAGAAGCCAGGGGAGGGCCTCACCTGTACGTCTTGTGCAGCTCCATGATCCTCTCCTCCAGCTCCCGGGTCTGGTTGGGGGCGAAGCGGAGCTCGCTGACATAGTTGCCCACGTGCTCCTCGGCGTCATAGTCACCCAGCTCAGCCTGCACGGCGTAGGAGCCCAGCAGGGCATGTGTGACGAAGGAGCAGGGCAGCCGGCCCGTGATGATGTCCGCCCGCAGTTGCAGGCACAGGTAGTATCTGGAGACGGGGGAGAGTGGCCATGGGCACAGGCCCCGCTCCCTCCCTAGATGCCCCCCGCACTGCAGCCCACCCGTCCATCTGAACCAAACCATCAACACCCAGCTCAGTAGAACAGGAAAGTTCCTAGACTCCAGCAGTTCAGGCGTTGATAATTTGGATGTGTCCCAGAAGACGGTTTTGTCCCATTTCGCATGCCTTTCAGCATTTTGTTCATTTCTAACTTTGAGGGATTTTTCCTACTGTGGGAACATTTGAAATTTCTAACTCATTTTCAAGCTAAATAGGACTAGTTTGCTGGTTGGCTATTTTTTTTAATGTCATGTATTTTTAATCATACAATTAATTATATTCTTATTGTGGAACAAATGTAAACTTTAGAGGTGATTCTAAATTTCCTTTTGACGTCCGTTCTCAGCCCTAGTCCCCTCCTCCAGAGGTCACTCCTATTGTCTGGTGGTATTCTAGACCTTTTTCCTCCATGGACATACAGAAATGCATGTGTTTTGATTCATGGGTGTTTTTAACATGTACCTGGGGTCAAATGGTACATCTGACTCTCCAGCTTGCCTTTTCACACCCAGGTACGTGCCTACTGCCCTTCCCACATCAGCACAAATGACTTGACCTCATTCAGTTTAACTTCTGCACCGCATTTCACAGCGAGGACAAACCTGGTCACCAATGTGTTCTCAAAACGTTTTAATTCTGCCTCCAGCTCTAAGTGAATTGTCTAAAACAAACTGCTTTAAAAGAAACATCTCCAACCACAAGGATATGATTTTTTTTATAAGTTTATGCACACTTGGATGATTTTACAATTTTTAGATCCATTTTAAACTATTTTTTATTGCTTTTTCAGTTACTGCATTAAAAAAAGTTTCAGTTCATTCTCAGCCAATGATGACGCCTTGCCCATTTTGCCACGTTTCACCACTGTTTTCAACTGCCTATTTCTTTTCCTTTTAAGTTCCTTTTACTCAGAATAATTTCTACTGCTCCATGGCATGAAGCTCTGGTACAAAGTATCGCGGCCTCAGTGAGTGCTCAGGGCCAAGGCTTAGGCTCAGATCAGTAGTGGCTCAAACATCACAGGCACGAAGTGAGGGCTTAGGGGCATTTGTTCAAGTCTAAAAATACGAAAATCACTGCCAAACACCCCGACCAATATTTCATTTCAATCAATTTGTCATTCTGACCAGTTTATTTTGGGCCTGAATATTTTTTACTAAATCAGCTGCTACTACCACCCCATTCCCTGAGGTTATCCGTGCTGAGCAGAGCTAATTTCCCTCCTGTGTCCCTAGAAGCCCAAAGCCCAGGGTCTGGCACAAAGAGGAGAGATAACAGTGAGTAAGACCAGAGGGATGAGGATTAAGCCGGTCTACAGTTCTCAGCCCTCTTGGAAATGAAGTTGAGACCCTGTTGCTGAATCTTGGCTCCAAAATGACCCTAGGGGTTAGAGTAGGGCTAATGAGGCCAAGGCTTCAGGTCTGATCTATCCCAGGGACATCTGTATTATCCCCCAAGGCCAGAGTCGGCATCATGACCGTGGCCTGTTGCCTGGCAAACAGGCAGCCAACATTCAGGAGGGACCCAACAGGAGAGAGAGGCTGGCTTAGGAGCCCGTCCCCCGCTGTAGGAATAACTCCAAGCCCACATCTTATTGTTGGTGGCCTGTAGGACCCAGCACATGGATGACACAGCCCCCGGATATCACAAAGTGAGACTATCTCTTTGGAAGGGCCTTAGATAAAGAGAAGGGCCTCTCCCTGTTCTGATTCCAGAGGCAGGATGAGCCCCACAGAAGTTCTCATTCTCGAGAATGCTTTGCACCTCCTTCCAATCTTCAAACCGTGTTATTTAGTGGCCCTGAGGTACAATGAGATTGTACATAATCCATGTTCATGCCAGCAGCCCAGGCTTGCCTCCATGGGGGGGACCCCATGTCTAATTTGACCCTTACATGCCTGACAGGTACACAGGGCAGCATGTGGGACCAAATTCCCACGTGCAAAGGCATATGCACTCTACTCCCTCCTTATCCCCGAAGTCGAAAACGGTGGTCCACTCAGAACGTCAGCCTTCGGCCTGTCCCATCCAGAGATGACCTCCACCATGTTTTTAAAAAGTTTGAATTAGTTGCCAACATTTAAAGACTGTGGCTTTTACTCTGAAATCTCTAGCTTCCGTTCAACAGCGGGCCCTGTTCGCACGGGGCAGAGGTGGCCGGAGCTGAGCAGCAATTGTGTCCGCTTGAATTTCAATTCCAATCAATTAAATGGGTCCCGATGTTGCCTGGGACGCCTGCCCCCTCCGAAGCGGAGGGTCAGCTGTCACTGACCGCTGTGTTGGAGCCACCTCCTCTTGCTCTGAGTCAGCTTCCTCTGTCGATGCCATCTGCCTGGCCTCGCTGGGCATCTGCGTTTGCCACTGCCATCGTGTACTGCCCCATGCCTACCAGGCCCAGGTGCCCTCATTCCTAGTCACATGGCCAGCACTCCCCCCCAACCCCGGCTCTCACCTTGTGATGTCTTCTGTCAACTGGGCAGGGTCAGGGGGGTAGAACTTGACTGTGAAGGCAAAATTCCAGGGGCTGCCTGAGAGGAGTAGATAAGGGAACAATCAGAGAGGCCCCGTGACCCCAGCGGGTGGCCCAGACGCACCATCCCATGGGCAATTCCTCAGGGGTTTCTCATATTGATAATTCCAGAACAATCTAGTCAGGAAGCCTGGAATATTATTCCCACTTGAAAGACGAGGAGACTGAGGCCCAGGTTGAAAGACTTGTGACACAGGCGCGGGAAGGAAGGTGGAAAGAAAGGAAACCAGTGGCGCCCGCCAGGCCTACTGGTCATCACGAACATCACTTCCGTCAGCCTTGCAATAACCCTGCGAGGAAGTCTGATGTTATCCCCATTTTGCAAATGAGGACACTGAGGCCCAGGCTGTAAAGTGACCAGCCTGCGATCATTCAGCTAGGAAGCAGCAATGCTGGGGTTCAGACCCCAACCTCCTGGCTCCGGAGCCCATGCTCCCTCCTCCACACCAGAGTCTATGCCATGGGACGTTCATGGGAAGAAAACAGGTCACATTAAATGGGTTCCCTGGGGCGCCTGGGTGACTCAGTCGGTTGAGTGTCAGGCTCTTGGTTTCAGCTCAGTTCATGATCTCGGGGCCCTGGGATCGAGCCCCACATCGGGCTTTGTGCTCAGTGGGCAGTCTGCTTGAGATTCTCTCTCTCCCTCCCCACTCCTCTAAAATAAACAAATAAATCTTAAAATAAATAAAATAAATAAATAAACAAATGGGTTCCCTAACTTTGGACTTCTCAGAGCCCCCACTCTGCCGTTGTAAACTGCACCCTTCTAAAGCAGACATGCAAATATCTAGGGGTTTCCCAGACTTATTTGACCTGCTGTGTCCATTTCTCATGGGGCATCCTGCCAGATTACCGTTCCTAGGAATACCCTTTGTAAGACTGCCCTATGCGGGTCGGCTCCATCTCAGATGGCAGAATGACGTTATAAGCAAAACCTAAAAGGCAAATGCAATGAGTGGAAAGTAGCAAGGGGCATTTCACAGGGATAAATGTTAACCTCACCCCGAGATACAGACAATCAAGGGTACACACGTAGGTACAGAGAGAAATAAAGGCTGAGGTTTTAGCTGGAAACAAGATCTGCAGGCCGAGAGGAGGGACGACCACACGAGAGAGGGGCGGCCTTGGGGAAAGGCTACAGTCTAGAACAATGGGCAGACCACCCCTGGGGCTCTGCAAAGTCCAGCCAGGGCAGGACCTGGGTCACGAAGGGCTGGAGGCCATGCGGTCACTACTGTCCTTGTGCCTGTGGTCATCACCACCTTCCCCGCACAGCTGTAACGTCTCCAGCACTTACTAAGCGCCGGTCACTTCACTTGCTAAGAACTTTACGTGCGCAAGGAGGAGTTTGAGCCTCATGATGTTCCTGAGGTAAACTTCTCCTTTTAGAGATGAAGATTCTGAGGGAGTAAGTCACCCTCCTGGGACCCCCGAGCTAGCCAGCGATGGAGAACGGGGATGTAATCTCTGGTCGTCTGATCCCAGAACCCGGGCTTCTGACCACAGCAGACTCCCTGGAAAAAGCAGCCTCAAGGAGAGCAACCCCTGGCTCAGGAATAGCAGTATAGCAGCAGTAATAACGACGACAGATAACACGTGCCGGGCGCTGCTATGGGCAGCCACCGTTCCAGCTGCTGTGCCAGAACAGCTCATTTACTCTGCACAACAACCCTGAAGGGAAGCAGTCTCGGAGTCAGGGTTCGAATCCAGGACGTCTGGCTCCCGCGTCTGTCTTTCAACCAGCACACCAGACCACCTCAGGAAAGCACCTACTATGTGCCAGGGGCTGTCCACACACAACTGGCACGCCCACCTTGTGAGGCATGAACCACTAACCCACTTGCCAAGGAGAAGCAGGAGCCCAGGGAGGTGCCCCCAGTGCCCTCGGTGACGGGCTCCGAGATTTGGGAGGAACGATATCCAGCTCTGAAGCCCAGGACTCAGGGTGGTATCTCCTTCAGGAGGCTGAGGGGCTGTCGCAAAGAAAGGAGCAGACAATGGTGGGGTGCCTGGCTGGCTTAGTCAGCGACACGTGCAACTCTGGATCTCGGGGCTGTGGGTTTGAGCCCCAGGCTGAGTGTAGAGATTACTTAAAAATAAAATCTTTAAAAAAAATTGTTCCGTGGGGGCCCCAGAAGGCAGAATAAAGATGAATGGGTAGAAGTCCCAGGGGGAGGGACGGAGACTGCGGCTCTACTGAAGAGGGCAGGACTGCTCCTCCGTGACTGGAGGGGGCCACAAGCAGCAACCATGCACCACGCCTGGGCTGTGCTGGCCGGGGCTGCAGAGACGGGGGACCGACTGCCTGCTCTGGGGAAAGATGCTGAGTTCCAAGGATTCTGCCGTCTGCTTCTTCCCAAGCTCCCAGTCCTCCGCGAACTGCACACTCGGCTGCCTGTATGTGTTCCAGTGCTTTCAGGCAGGAGAGGCAGGCCTCCCAACTGGGCTGGGACTCCTAGGGACAGCCCGAAGCCCAGGCCTAGGACCCTGTCAGCCCCAGAGGAGCAGGCTCTGTCTGTGTGCCTGCCTCTTTGTCTTCAACTGACAGGAGCCTACAGGAAGAATCCCTCCAGCCCCTCCTGGAGAGTCAGCTGGCATCCCTGGGCCCAGCTGCCTGCTGTCATGGCAACAGGCTCTGCTTCCAGCCCCAGGGACCAGGGAGCCCAAGCACAGCCAAGGGGGAGGGGCTCCCAGTGGAGGCATCTCGGCTTCTAGGCTCCAGGTCTCCACCCACTATATGCCCCCTGGCTAAGGCCACCTACCTCCCCCCTTCTGCCATTAGAAGGCCGCTCTGCCCCTCACAATATGCCTTTCCTCTCTGGGCCAGAAAGGACAGGTTGTCTCTTCACCCCAGGCCTTGAAAAGAGAGCAGGATGGTGTTGGGAGGCCAGGCCTAAAGATCTGGCCTGGTCAATAGTTCACTCTGTGACTTGAGGCAAGCAGCTGCCTCTCTCTGGGCCTGCAGTCGCCCCATCATCAAACAGAAGACGGCCCCAACCCGGACAGGCCTTGCTCTTCCCTAACGTGTGCACTCCTGTCCGTCTGCAGCGCTATACGGATGAGGATTCTGAGCCGAGTCAAGGGTCACCGATCACAGAAGTCTACACCCACCCTGGACAGGAGGAAGGCTGTTTGCAGGCCATCAATTTGTCCCCTTGTCCTAGATGATTCTACAGGTTCCTTCCAGAGCTGCCATCCTGGATGCATCTACGATTCCTCTGCTAACCTGCTCTGTGACTCTAGACAGTCATTTCTCTTGTCCCTGCTTCACTTATAAGACAGCGCCCTGCCCTCCCCCAAGATCTGCTGTGCTGAGCAAATGAACTCATGGGTCTGCATGCACTTCTCCAAGGAACAGGGAACAGCACAACTGGGGCCCGCGCAGCCTGGAACCCCCACCCTCTGTCCCACAACATTCGCCACCACAACAGGCCACTCACTCCGGATCTGCTTCTTGATTTCCTTGGAGGGGTCCAGCCAGTTCTGAAAGAGAAGACAGGGTTCTGTAAAGGGAAGATGGAGGACAGGGCCAGATAGCGCTACGAGCCAGAGACATCCCGAAATAGCCTGTCAATGGCCCCTGGTGGGGAAAACCCTTCTCAGGCCGAGCTGTCTGGGCCCTTTGGAGCTGGGAGGTGAGGGAACGAGGCCTGGATTCACCACAGGGCTTGGGACCCTGGGCCCAGGGCTGGCACTGCCCGGAGGCAGTGGGGTGGGCAGCTGCAGTGGGACCGGTGGGAAGGAGGAAACCAGACAGGGGCCTTCCAAGGGTGGAACAGAGGCACTGGAGTAAGTATGTCAGTTCCCCCAGGAAGCCAGGCCATGGCTCTCCAGACGCCCATGCGGGGGGTGACTGGCAGGTCCCCAAGAAAGGGCTAGGTGGGAGGGGTAGAGACAGAGTACTGAGACAGACAGAGCTGGCTGAACCTTGGCTATGTGCAAACAGAAGGTGCCTAATGAGGATCTGAGGACCGATGGAAGGTGTGGGATGCAGTCAGGACTAGGGGGGCCTAAGACAAGAGGTCTCCCCGAAGCAGGCCTCCCCTGCCAACCCTGCCCCCCCAGCACAGGTACCTTCTGGCTGTCGGCGTCACAGAAGGTCAGGCCGAAGTAGTCCTTCTCCAGGAGGTTGAGGTGCTCACAGACCAGGTCGAACAGCACCTGGCCCCGGCCGTGTTTCTAAAGAGGAAAGCAGAGCTGCTGTGGGGCTGGGACACACCTTGCGGCGGGGGGGGGGGTGTCCACGAGTATCACTTGAAAGCCCCAAGAGTCTCCCAGTGTCTTCAGAGGATCTCAGCCCTCCTGCCACCCACCTCGCCCTGCCCTCCAAGCCCTACCAGATCCTGGGTGACACTGATGTCCAGCTTACCAACTGCCTTCTACCAAGCCCTGCTGGGGTCCTCCTAGACCTTAGACCTGCTCTGGGGACTGAGGGGGGGGGTGACTGATTCCCCTTCCTTCACAGAGATTAAAAGGAAGAAGTTAACTCTGACACAAGGAGCAGAAAACCAAAAGTCTGAGTTTGGGTTAAGAGAAAGAGAAAAGCCACCCGAAATATGAGGGACGTAGGCAGGGGACGAGGAGAGGGCTCAGGACTCAGGGTCACAGTGTGACTCTCCTTCCTGGCCCTCTCCTTACATGGAGTCTGAGTGAAATCCAGGGCAGCCCAGCCCCGAGGGCCACCTCCTACCTGGGCAGCAAGCAGGGTTTTTATAGGGGCTCCCGGGGCCGGCTCGGTACCTCTCTGAACCACCACCATCTGGGCCTGAGGATTCGGAAGGACAAAGCCCAGAACCTGGCTGGGTGCTCCAAACCCACAGGTGTGAAGACGAGCACGAATAAAGGGACCACAGGCTGCGGGAACGTGAAGCAGTCACTGTCCAAAGAGGGAGGGGACTCCAGAGAGAGGGTGAGGTCCCTGCAAGGTCTGGCTCGGTCGCCAGGGACTGGGAGCAGGCCTGACTGTGGGGAGCAGCTTTGGGAAGCCAAGGGATTCCTGAGGCTGGAAGAGTCCTTCAGAGAGAATGGACCTGACCTCAGCCAAACCCTCTATGCTCTCCTGGGGCAAGCTGCAACAGCATCTTGGGGCCGGTGTGGGTAGGAGAGAACAGGCGGAGGATATCCCTTTCTTTTGCCTAGGAGTAGACAAGATGTTCCCCTGGAAATCCTTCTATAGAACAAATAAACATTAAAAAAAATACCCTGCAGAGAAGAGGGACCCCACCCTGCCAGGGCCCAGAAATAAGTCATATCCCTTAAGACCAGGGGGCACCAGGGAGAAAGGGAGGTGGTTCCTATAACTCTCAGGGAAGGCCGCCCTCTGAACCCTTCCATACACATGGACAGGGCCAGATACGGTGCCCAGACCAGGGTGGACCCTCTAAGGGGATGAGTGAGAGATCAGAATTAGCATGGGAGTCCTAGCCTACATAGGAAAGGGAGACAGCAAATGTGGGGCCGGGAGGGCTGACCCTAGACAGGAGGTGTCTGCCCCTGCCACCCACGGTGGGACAGGATCATGCCACAGGATTTCTACGTGGCCTGGGTGAGGGAGTCCTTCCAATGGAAGAGAGTCCACCTCTCTATACCTGGAGGACACCCATAACTTGGAACCCTCAAGTGACCAGTTTGTCCACTGCCCTGGACAGGGGCATTCACAAGGGAAGACCCCTCTCTCTGCCCAATAAAAACATAAAAGCAATTCTAGTTGAAACACCAGTGTCTGCCAGGTGAGACTGAAGAGCCCGGTCCGTAAGGCCTACCGGGCTAGAGATCAGCCCTTGGATGATGACTCCTTGCCAAGGTACGGCCCCCCCTGAGAAGCCTTCTCCTGGCGCCAACCCTGTGCCTCGTCTAATTCCATTTGCAATCGTAACAGCCCTCTCCGGGCCTCAGTGCCACCATCTGTACACAGGAGGGCCGGCCAGGTCATCTCCCCAGGATGCCGCGGTCAGTCCAGAACTCCATGAAGAATGGACGCTCTCTGGCTTAGCCCAGGCTGAGCGCACACAGAAGCCTGCCATGGCTCTGGGGCCAGCCGGCTGGGGCCCGGGCCTGCGGTGGGGGGTGCTCCCTACCTCCACCTCGCACTCGTACTCAGAGGCATCAAGCAGAGTGACTCGGCAGATGGCACTCTTGTACTTCTTGGCAATCTTCTGGGGCGATTTCTGGGCTCTGCTGGGCGTGGTCCTCTCTGACAGGCCATCAGCCTCCCCATAGCCCTTCTCCTCCATGTCTAGGCTCTGTAGGTTCCACAGGGGGGGAAGTCTGGTCAGTGAGCTTGAGATCACAGCCTTTCATTCAAATGAAGACACGGTAAGGATGCAGCAGCTGGGGCTAAGATGGTCTCCAAAATGAGAGCCACCACCCTCCACGACCCCCAGGGTGACCAGGTCTACGGCTGGTATATACAGAAGGAGAACCAGAGCCACTGGGTGTAAGACGGTGGGCTCACGGAAGGGGCCACTTCTTCAGGGGGGCAGCCTCAGCAGGCGGGAAGCAGCCCACAGAACCAGAAGGGCCCTAGCCCCCTAAAGTAGCGTGTGAGTTATCAGCATCCGTCTGGCCTCCCCCTCATTGGTCGGTCACTGGTCTAGCATGAGGCTGAGAGCTCGTGGACTGATCTAATGGAGGGAAGGGAGGTCAGAGCCCTACCAGCTGGTCCTAACTGCCATCAATGCCCTCAACGACCTTGGCCAAGCCCCTGCCCTCTCGGCCTGTCGTGAACGAAGGGAGGTGTGAATTGGACAGCTAGATGACTGAGCAAGTCCCTTGTCCCTTTAGGGTGATGCATTTTGCTCTGGGGTCATACTGGGCTTGCCAGGCTAGAATGGACAGGTTCACGAGGTAGGAAAATAAGGTTAAAAGAACCAGGTTTTGGGAATCAGATCTCGATTTTATTTCCATCTGTCACTGTACAGCAACATGACTTTGGGTAGCTTACTTCATCCACTGAGCTGCTGTTTCCCCAAGTGTAAAATGGGGAAATTAATATCACTCTCTTAGGGGCGCCTGGCTGGCTCAGTCAGCAGAGCATGTGACACTTGATCTCAGGGTTGTGAGTTCAAGTCCCATGTTGGGGATAGTGCTAAGTTAGTTAAAAATATATATAGTTGATGGGGCGCCTGGGTGGTGCAGTCGTTAAGCGTCTGCCTTGGGCTCAGGGCGTGATCCCAGCGTTCTGGGATCGAGCCCCACATCAGGCTCCTCCGCTAGGAGCCTGCTTCTTCCTCTCCCACTCCCCCTGCTTGTGTTGCCTCTCTCACTGGCTGTCTCTCTGTCTGTCAAATAAATAAATAAAAATCTTAAAAAAAAAAAAAAAAATATATATATATATATATGTATATTTGGTTTGGGAGAATTAAATACAAAAATGAACACAATGTCCCCAGCACAGAGCTCGGCATGTAATGGGTCAGTAATATGTCTCAGTTTCCGGCTTCCCTCCCCACGAAGAACTAGCCCTGGACGCGGCTGGGCAGGGAGAGGGACGCCCGTGCTCTCAGGCACACACCTGGTCAGCGGGCTGGGTGTCCGGCTGGGGCAGGTGCTTCTCATTGGAGTTGGCCTCCGGGTGGCCGCCGTGGCCTGCTGGGGTCACAGGGGTGGTCGCAGCAGCCGCTGCCTCGGGCTGCTGTGGGGCCTCCTCCTGAGCCTTCTTCACCTCAGAATCGGGGCCTGTCTCTGTTGTCATGGTGACCAGCACTCCTGCATTAGCATGAAGGAGAGCACGTGACAGGGGAAAGGGGCAGCGATGGTGTGACACGACAGAGCAAGAGCGAAGGGGACAGGAACCACACGCAGAGAGAGGCAGATGGATACAAATGGACAAAGAGCCGCGGAGAGAGAGAGGAAGGAGGGAGGGAGGGAGGGAGGGAGAGACAGAGGAAGTAGGGGTGGGGAGAGAGCAGAAGTCAGGGGTTACTGGAGGTCACAGGACACCCCCCCCCCACTCTTGGGACCATAGAGCTCTTCAGGTACTCCTCCCATCTCACAGCCCAGCTCTGGAATGGGGCCCCTCCTGGGGACAATGAGAGGCTCTCCCAGGGAGCCCCACTCTGCCAGGAGCACAAAGGACAATCAGTGACGGCTCTGGGCAGGCCCTCAGCCAGGCTGTGTCTCCAACCCCAGCTCCCGGGCCACAGTAGCCACTCAATAAACGCTGGATAGACTGGACTCAACCAAAAGAGCCCTGCGCTCCGGGCCCTTCGGCACCGACTCTGAGCAAAGCTCTTCATGCCCCAAGCCCGCACCGCTATCTTCACAGGCATGTTGACAGAATGCATCCACAGGGAGAAGACAGGAAGGCACTATTAAAAACACACGGAGCCCTGGTGATATAAGTCAGGAGACCTGGACGCAGGCCCCGGGTCTGCCGCACACAGGGCAGTCGCTTCACCGCACTAGGACTGCCCCAAAAAGCAAGGGACTTAGAGAAATGATCTCTGGGACAGGCTACTCTTATCCTTTTCCCCTTGGAGCAGGAAATGAGATTTCAGAGACTCAGGGACCTATTGCCCAGCCATTCTGTTGGCATAAGTGTACTGCAAGGAGACGAAAGGGGAAGGGCATGGCCCACTGCTGTATTAGAAAAATGAAACAATAACCTCAGTGATACCTCTTTGTGTTTAGACCCATATAGTGAAAGATCTGAACGGATCCTGACCAAACTGTTAAGACAGGTCTGTAATTAAGAAATGGATAGAGGAAAAAGAGGGGGTTCCATGGGGTCGGTGAAGAGAAGGAGCTTCATTTTTTACTTTATACGCTTCGGAATTACTTCTATAATTTTAAATACACATAACTCACAAATTGTTGTTTTTTTTTTCTTTAAAGGGGGCAAAAGCACCTATTCCTGACCCCATTCAAGGTGGATCCTCAAAAAAAAAAAAGACCCAAAATAAAAAAGTTTGGAGCTAAAACCAAGGAATAGGGAAATGGGCAAGAACCCTCACCCCTGAGCCTAGAGCCTCCCTCTAAATCCATTATATTAAACGAGAAAGATCCAGACTAGACCTGGCAGGTCCCTTCCCAACCCCATTCAACACAGGAGGCCTCCAATGAGCAAACAGACAGACGGACATTGGCTCCACCTTGCGCTACGCACACGCTCCAAGCCCTTACCCCACACTCCTCTTGTCTCCTTCAGCTTCTCTCCCAGCATTCCAGAGGGCACCAGCCTAGGCCCAAGCAAAGGGCACTGGCCAGAAAGCCAGGGGCCCCAAGTGCCCCGCTAGGCCACACAAGAGCTCCAGGGCCCTCAGCACTCGCACTTTGTAAGCCAGAGCTCGTAGCACAAATGAAAGGGTTTGTTGTCACTGATGCTGCTATTAAGAAGTGAGATGAGGAGGAAGGGAAGGCCTTGGTCACACGGCCTCATCCCCGCCCAGAAATGCTTTCCACTCATGTCATTACCTTGGACTTTATGGTTCAACTTAAAGCTGTAGTTAAATAAAGGCTCTCTGTCATTTATGTGACACCAGATGTCAACTCAGTGCCAGGACACAAACCACTAGAAGCAGCTCCAGGGGAGCTCAGGGCCTCCTAGGGTCCGAGGGAGACCTGTCTACCTGGGTCTGCATCTCTTCGAGGCCTGCACCCGAGGACATCAGCCATTATACCAGATAAGGTCTATAAGAGGAACCCTTGAAATAAATGCCCACCGATTTTTGCTTAAAAAAAAATTAAAAAGGATCCCCAGACTAATCTGTAGGTGTTTTGATGTAAGAAGCAGTTTCCACATGACCGTCATGGGCCCAGGCCAGAGGCTCTGGCGCACGTGCCCCTCGTGCCCTCCCCTCCACGTCAGTCTGGTGTCAGCCGCCACTCTCCAAACCTTCCCCAGACCCGAGTCAAACAGCCGGGACAGCAACCTTACATGCGGGCAGGGAATGCCCGGTGCCAGCAGCACCACACATGAGAGGAGCTGGAAGTCTTTTGAGATAATTCAATGTCTTCTTTTCTAGGTGAGACTCAGAGAGCCAAAGAGACTTGAGTGACAGCCATTTCCTCAGACAGATCTTTCCTGGTCCCTCCCGCCCACTCTCTTCCCCACTCAGCCTCCTGACTCCCCAGATCCCAGCGCTGGAGCCCTGACGTTTCCCACCACAGTTCGCTGCCTCAGGCAAACTCGAACAGAACCAACTGGAAGGAGAAAGCACTCAGGCCCAGGCTGGAAGCCAAAGAGGTGGCCCGAGCCACCAACGAACCCCACGGCCAGGGCCTGGTGACAGAAATGATGGCTCGTCCTTTCTAGAGTGTTAAAAAAGATGACGTAAAAGAAGTGCCTGAATGAAAAGCTCCATACACAACAGCTTGTACAGACTGACCTTACTCTGATTAATACATACACACGGATACAGAATACTCAACGAAGTATTAACTGTCGTCGTTTCTAGATGGCAGGAGTACAGGTAATTTTTTCTTCTGTTTAACTGTAGTTCTCAATTTTTCTACTATACTTGGAGATTTCTTGATTAAAAAAAATGAGAGGTTAAAAAATAAAATCTTCCAATGCACAGGGCTCAGTATGACAGGATGAGGAGATAAAGTCTGATTAAGCTTAAAATGTTTATGAATTTATTTTTTTAATGATTTATTTATTCATTGAGAGAGACAGAGAGAGAGCGCGCATGCTAGAGCGAGCACAGTGGGGAGGGCAGAGGCAGAGGGAGAGGGAGAATGTCTAGCAGACTTCCCGTTGAGCACAGAGCCTAACACGGGGCTCGATCTTATGACCCCAAGATCAAGACCTGAGCTAAAATCAAAAGTCGCATGTTTACCTGATTGAGACACCCAGGCATCCCCCAAAATTTTTATGAATTTAAAAGAAAAATAACATTATTATTTTTCTTTTAAAACATTATGGGTTTTTTTAAACCTATGATGAGATCCTTCTTGATTTCACAAATCCAGGGATAACAGTATGGTTCTCTCTCTAGGCCGCAGAAAGCAAGCCAAGAACCCACCCTCAGGTTCTGCCATAGCCAGTCACGTGGGCAGAGTTGTGCCCAGGCCCAGGCCAGCAGAGACTGAGGGAGCCCGCTGGGCAGCCCGGCCAGCTGGGTGCTGCAGGGCCCCAGGGGAAGCACGTGCTGGTGCCTTGGAGCTCACTGCAACAGGGTAGGGTGATATACCGCCCAGAAAATGGCTAAACACCCAGGCAGGATGTGATTTAGATTTGTCATTGGATGTTTTAGCCTCTAGAAGATTCCGGGGAGTTGGCGATCAAGAGGGTGACCTAGAGTACCCAAAAAAGGGCTTATGGGGTAGGGAGTGTGGGGTGGGGGGTGAGGTCGAGTTAAATTCTGCAAAAAGGGAGAGCTCGGGTATGGCAGAGAGGGCATCTGGGCTGAGTCACCGTGTGGGCAAACGTGCAGAGGACAGACAGGAGGCCTTGACGTCCTGACACCTCAGAACAAGAAGCCTATAAAGGTGAGCTCCAAACAGCCTGGCAGGTGGAACAGGTTGGAGACGGGGAGAAGTGAGTGAACTGGGGGAGGAGTAGGCTGCCTTGTAAGAATCACAGTGTTACTCTGCTAGAAAGGGCAAGACTCCCATCACGGAGTGCTGCTGGGAGCCAGGCCCACGGTCAGGGACTTGACACACCGGCCTCTCATGGGCTCCTCCCAGGGGTACAGGGCAGGGGGCAGACCTAGGTCAGTCAGACCCAGACCCAAAGCCTGGCGCCACCACTGGCTCACTCTGTGACCGTGGGCAAGTGACTTCGATGCTGTGAAATGGAGGTACTCCTCCCTCCGAGGGGGGTGGTAGAGAGTCAGGAAAATAACCTAGAGAGAGCACTTAACATGGTATGTACCCAATAAAACAACCCTGAGAGGGTCTGTAATTACAAACAGTACTGAGAAGCCGCAGTGGGGAGTGGTCTGAGAACCCGGAGTTCAGAAGCGCAGCCCAGAACCGAGGGAGAAGGAGAAGTTCTAAGAGCCAGAGGCCAGCAAGGCCAGACTGATGGCGCGAACATATGAACACCCAACGCACAGGATTCGAAGAGACAAAGGTCAGCCAGAGAAGTAAATGCCGATGGTGCCCACACCAGCCCTGTCAGCCCTGGCCGGCTGAGGCCAGTCCAGAAGGCTGTCAGCATTCGATGCTCTTCAGCACTGCAAGCCCCGGCTGGCTCCCCCGACTCCCCCTCCAGGGGCACCGTGGCTTTCCATCTGGGCAGCCTGCTGGGAGAGAATGTCCTAGCCCGGGCGACGCGATACCCACTTGGCTTGTCATTGCACCAACTCATTAAAAATCAATCAGCTGGTTTATACATCAGGCCCTACAGCCAGGGTTAGCATGAATCAGCATCTCTGAATCCAGTACCTTGGCTTTCTTCTTTCTCTCCATCCCACAGCCACTGCACAGGTCCAAGCCACGGTCGAGCCATGCCCACATGGCTCCCCGGCCTCCTTCATGGACTCTCTGTGGCCACTTGGGCCCTCCTAGGGTTTACTGTCTTCAGAACAGCCACATGGATCTTTCTAAAACTCCAAATGGAGGCTCTCTTTATTTTTTGTAATTCAAGTATAGTTGACACACAAGGCTACCTCCGTTTCCATCATACGACACAGTGAATGGACACGTCTACACCTCATTACACGCACCACCATCAGTCGCCACACAACACTATTACAGTACCACTGACTACGTTCCCTATGCTGCCCATTTGCTCAGATGCCCTCCTTAACCTTCAATGACTTACCATCAAAATAAAACACAAACGGCTTACCAAAGTTAAAGGTCCCTGCTTAGGGTGGCGGCATCAGCTCCCACCCTCACTGTGAGCCTGTCTGACTGGCCTTCCCTCTGCTCCTCCCCCGCATCAGGCCTGCCCCTGCCGTGGGGCTTTGCCCTAACGGTCCCTCTGTGCAGACAATGGGCTTGTCCCATCTCTTGGCACAGCAGCTCTCACCCTTCAGGCCTTAATCCATGCACCCCTTAACCCCTCTGCCTAAAGTGGATCTTTCTTCTGGGGCGCCTTAGAGGCTCAGTCAGTTGAGTGTCCAACTCTTGATTTTGGCTCAGGTCATGATCTCAAGGTCATGAGACTGAGCCCCGCGTTGGGCTCCGTGCTCAGCACAGAGTCTGCGTGAGATTCTCTCTCCCTTCTCCCTCTGCCCCTCCCCCTGCTCATGCACTCTAAATAAATAAACAAAATCTTCAAAAAAATAAAAATAAATAAAATGGGTCTCCCCCCTCCCCTTTTTTTTTTTTTTTTTTGGTGACAGCATGCTGGGTTTGGGGTTTGGTTTGGTTTGGTTTTTGCCATTTTAACCATTTTTAAGAGTGTAACTATTCCATGATGTTAATTACATTCACAACCTTGTACAACAATAGTCACTGTGTATTTCCAAAATTTGTCATTACCCCAAACAGAAACTCTGTACCCATTAAGCAACCATGGTGGGTTTGTTTTTTTTTAGTAACTATCACAAATGAAACATACTTCTTTTTACTTATTTATTTTTATTCCTCTGGAATATAAACTCCATAAAGACCAAATATTATCCATCTCAATTGCCATTATCCCCATGACTTAGCACAATTCTTGATAAATACCAACAAAGCTAACATTCATAGAGTCTGCTATTTGCCCAGCACTGGTATAACCACTTTACATCGATTAACTCACTTAACCTTCACAATAACCTAGAATAGGTACTTTTATTATCTCTATTTTGTAAAAGAAGGAATTGGGGCACTGAGAAGTTAAGGACCTTGCCTGAGATCATACACTAGTGCATGACAGTGCCAGAACTCAAACCCAGGGGGTCTGGCGTCAGAAGGATTGGTAGATGGACAAATGGACAAACACATGCTGTGACGGGTGGATGAAACACCGAGACACGTTTTAAGTCCACTCAGCTGGGGACAGAGACCTGGGCTGCACTCACCTTGGGAGCCTTTATGGCTACCAGCCAGCCAGTCTGTCCTGATGACTTACCAGACCTTAAACACCTGACTTTTCCATCCGAACTCCTGATATTATCACCCTTATTTTACTGATGAGGACACAAAGACCCAAAGAGGCATGCTGATTTGCCCAAGGTCACAAGGCTGTGCTAAGCGTCTCTGACTCCAAAATTCATCCCACTCCTTGGATGGGGCGGGGAAGGGGGGGTGTTGTTGTACTAATTTCTGCAGGGGGTGAGGCTGGCTAAGGAAAAATTTCCCAAGAGTGAAAAGCAAATACACTAGGAAGAACTGAATTCAGAATCGGGGCCACCGTGGGGCACCTGGACAGCTCAGTCAGTTAGGCATCTGACTCTGGATTTCAGCTCAGGTCAGGATCTCAGGGTCATAAGGTTAAGCCCAAGGTCAGGCTCCATGCCCAGCTTAAGATTCTCTCTCTCTTTCCCTTACCCATCCCCACCTGCTATCTACTCTCTCTCTCTCTCTAGAAAAAAAAAAAAAAAAGAATCAGGACCACCGTGTCTTGCTTCAGTTCCACCACCTCCTATCTGATGGGCCTTGGGCAAGTCACTTCCCCCTTCTGAGCATCGGCTTCCTCATCTGCCAAACAGGGATGAGAGCCCCTATCCTCTCAGTTCAGAGCAGGGCCACGTAGATAAAAGATACTACAGAGAAGGAAAGAACTCTGAGATACAAAGGTTGAAGTCACATATTTTAGGGAGAGTACATTAGAGATGCTTGTGTATACCAGAAGCATGTCTTTGCAAGCATATGACCAGCAGTGGGACAATAGGAGGGCACATACAGCCCTGAGTGTCCATGGTCATGATAATGAGTCCCTAGCCAGTAAGGCTCTCTTCTAAATCTTGCACACTGGCAACTTTCACCCAGGCATTCTTGGGAATTCTGAACCAGGGAGGAACTAATGGAAGGAAGGAACAAAGTGAGAGAGAGAAAGGGACAAGGTATGGAAGACACCGAAACACCAAGAGAATGCCGGGCAGCAAGTGAGACTCTTCTGTTTTGAATGATGTTTTCAATAATCACAGTTACCAAGATAACTCTTCTTTCTTTACGTGAAATCAGGGGGACATCTCCCCCATCCCCTTCCAACCACATCCCCTGGGCTGTTAGTCTCCATTCGCACCTCCAAATTTATGCCCTGTTCAAAGAAGCGGGAGGCTGACCCCTTGGACTGTCCCTTGGACTGAGCTCCTTTGTTTGCTGACTTCCTGTTGGGTTTGGCCAGTGGGAGGCACCGGTTCAAGGGTGGAAGGAGAGAGAAGTTGGGGAATGTCTTCCCAATTTCCCTCTCTGTGCTTCTGGCGGTGGCTGAGCCCCTCTGTGTCAGCTCCTTGCACAGACCCAGCCATCACTGAGTTCTGGTAATGCTATTTCCTCCCTTTGCTCATTCAGGCCAAAAGGAGGAAAAACCTTCTGTCGCTGTTATGTTTTGGGGTACCCCTGTGGGTTCCCTTAATCCTGCCCACACCTTTATTAACATCTCCTCAATGTAAGCATCTGAGCGGAATTCTGTTTTCTGCCAGAATCTGACTGATACACTAAACAGATACATGAATTAGAGAGGGAGGGGAAGAGAAATCGGTAAAAGGCAGCGTCACCTAGTGGTTAGGGACAAAAGGGGCGACAAGGAAACCATGGACAAGTCTCTTAATCTCTCTGCGCCTCAGGGTCTCGATCCGTAAAATGCTTGGTGATCATCTTGCCTATGTCACAGGGTTACTGTGACAATCGGACCAGGTCATGCCCCTAAGGCACTTACCACATGGCAAAACCCGCCATGAGCACTCAAGTAATACTACATATCCTCACCATTAGCATTGAGTCTCGAGGCTGAAATGTGAACAGTAGCATTTCCTTGGAGAAAGCACTACAGACTTTTCTTTCGGCTTTTTCGGGGGTTCTCCGGGTTTCATCATTTTTCTATTATGAGCATGTATTTCTTTTGGAATCAGAAAAGAAAAAGAGAAGAATTAAAAGAAAAAAACACAGAGAGTGCGAGCCTATGAAGACTTATTCTTCCCCCCCACCGGGATTTCCCCAGTACAGAACACTCACTTCCTGGAGAGACCACCTCGGGGTGGCCGTGAACAAAACGCCTGCCCGCCACGAGGGAGGAGGGCGCAGGCTGAGAGAGCCACCTCTGGGGCCAGCGCCACCCTCCCAGCCGAGGCCCGGGAGCCCCCGACAGAGGCAGAGGGGTCAAACGGGAGCTGGGCCTGCAGTCGTTGGAACCCTGCTCAGCTCTGTACGCAGCAAGGGGAAGATGGCACTTTGTCAGAGGCTTGCGGTGCCCCTGGGCACCGCATTAAATAAAACCAAGCAACGTGAAGAGGCTGCCACCCGTCAGCACTGGCTTCTTGCCCAAAGGTTTCACGTGCCACCACGGAGCCACAGGCTGACGTGCCGTTGTGGGCTGGGGGACCACATGACATGCCCAGAACTGCAGAGTAACGGCATCGGAAAGGAGAAATACCTCCCGCTTGGACCACACGGATGACTGCAGAGGCAGCCAGAGACCTCCCCGTAGCGGGGCATCCTCTGAAAGCCAGGCAGCGAGCTGGCGGTCTTCCAGGCTTTGTTTCATTTGAGCTGCACCAGGGCCGCACAGGGCAGATGGGCTTATTCCCCAGGCCGGCGTGGCTGGCCGAGGTCACGAAGCTAGCCCGTTAGAGCAGAGCCAGAACGAGGACCCAGATCTGCTAGCTGCCGGTCCCGCGCTCTTCCCCCTCAATCCCGCTACATCCCACAACCTCCAACTTGCTGTCAACCGCGTAACCAAAGCTACCGTTGCTCTGGATGTAGAAATAATAACAGCAGTACCAACCCCTCCCACATGTGGGGTGCTTTACAATTTAAAGAATCCTTTCATCACCATCATTTCGCTTGGCCCTCATGGATCAGCAGCTGGGGAGAGGGAACATGGAACGGCAGTTACAAACACAGGCTTCGGCCCAGAGTTTGAATCCTGGCTTGTGGACCTTGGGCAAGTTACTTAACCTCACCAAGAGCCAATCTGAGCATGTAAAATGAGAATAACACCCTCTACGCCTCAAAGGCGTTTAGTGAGAAATAAATGAGAGAATGCACGTGAAGCTCCCTCTGGCACCGTGTCACCATAGAGCAGACACTCAGTAACTGGCCACGATGGCTCTCATCGGTAAGGTTGTCACTACTGTACAGATGGGCAAAGTGAGGTCCAGAGAAGGCAAAGAACTTGTCCAAGGACACTCAGGGTGTGAGCAGCAGCATGACCCAGGCAGCAGCTTACAGCATCGAAGAGAACTGGGAAGTTTCACAGGTGAGCTCCACACTGGATCAGTGGCAGAAGGGGTTTCCCTGGGACATCCTCACCCTTTGAAGGTGACAGAGACAGGGTCTCCTCTAAGCAAGCCAGCCCCCTCAAGGTCCTTGCCCCGCTCAGATCTGCTGAGAGGCTGGGATGGGGAGCAGCAGACCTGCAGACCTCCCTGGGGCAACCCTCATGGTCTCGGTTTCTGACTCCCTCATTTCATTTTCTTTAGCTGTTCAAACGCTATTAGAGTTCATTGTCAGCATTATTTAGAATAGAGTAAAATTGGGAACAACTTTAAATGTCCATCAACAGGGCCCTGACCAAATTAATTAGGATTTACCCCTTTAGATTTATTTATTTATTTTGGGGGGTGTGCATGCGAGTGAGTGGGGGAAGGGCCAGAGGGAGAGAATCTCAAGCAGACTCCCTGCTGAGCACGGAGCCCACCAAGCACCCCAGGATTTACCCCTTTAAAAACAAATTATAGGACTGGGGCGCCTGGGTGGTTCAGTCAGTTAAGTTGCTGCCTTCAGCTCAGATCATGATCCCAGGGTCCTGGGATGGAGCCCCATATGGAACCCTATGTCTGGCTCCCTGCTCAGCAAGCAGTCTGCTTCTCCCTCTCCCTCTGCCCCCTCCCGCTTGTGCGTACTCACGCTCTCTCTGAAATAAATACATTCTTCAAAAAAAATTAATTACGAAAGTATTATACACTTATGAAAATTTTTGCGATGGATTTTATATATACCAACATGGAAAGATGTCAATGTAGGGTTAAATGAAAAAAAAAATGCAAGCTGTAAAACAATGATGCAATTTATGGCCCCATTCTGGTTTGCATGCTTATGTAGGCAAAGAAAATACCCCGAAGGACACACACCACACTGTCATCATTGGGTCCTTCTGGAGAGAAGGATTTGGGTTGGGGAGACAAGGAGAGAATACACTTCTGAATTATTAGGATTTTTCACATATTTCTTTTTTCATTAAAACTAAGGAAAAGGGGTGCTTGGGTGGCTCAGTAGGTTAAGCATCTGCCTTGGGCTCAAGTCATGATCCCAGGGTCCTGGGATGGAGTCCTGCATCAGGCTATCTGCTCAGCAGGGAGCCTGCTTCTCCCTCCCTCTCTGACCCTCCCCCTTCACTAGAGCCCTGTCTCTCACTTTCTCTCTCTCTCAAATAAATAAATATTTTTAAAAATATAAAAATAAAAATACGGAAAACATATTTTTAGAAGATCTGTTTTGATCAGTCTTACTGACCTCCCATCATATCTGCTGTAACTCCGTTTCTGCCTGCTCTCTCAATCTGTTATCTATGGTCAGACCGAGTTCTACACCACTTCAATCTAGTGCTCCTAATTTTATGTGGTTTTTTTCCATTTAACATTAATTGTATCAGAAATATCTCCCCAGGGGCGCCTGGGTGGCTCAGTCATTAAGCGTCTGCCTTCCGCTCAGGGCGTGATCCCAGGTCCTGCAATCGAGCCCCACATCGGGAAGCCTGCTTCTCCCTCTCACACTCCCCTTGCTTGTGTTCCCTCTCTCGCTGGCTGTCTCTCTGCCAAATAAATAAATAAAATCTTTAAAAAAAAAAAAGAAATATTTCCCCATTATTATATCGTTATCATCACAGCTAATATTCATGGGTGCTTTACTATGTGCTAGTTACGGTGCTAAGAGCTTTACATGCCTGAAATCATTTAATCTTGACAACAACCCTAAAAGCAGATTCTTGGACTGTCCACATTACAGATGGGGTAAGTGAGGCTTAAAAGGTCAATTTGCCAAAGCCTGGCAGCTCAGAAGGACTGAAAGTAGACTTAAGCCCTGGTCTGTGTGCGTCCCAAGCCCTTGGCTAGGAACCCCCCACTTTACCCTCCCCCTCCCCCCCTCCCCCCAGCTACTCAGTGGTGAGTAAGCATGCGGCAGGCTGAGGTGAGGAGACCAGGTCCTGGGTCTTAAAGCCTGCGTGACCTTGGACAAGCCAACTCCCCTCTGCTTTGTTCCTTCAATCAATTCTTTCACCAGACAAGCATTTGCAAATCATTGAGCTACATGCTGAGGATAGAACAATGAATAAAACATGAGCCCTGCCCTCAAGGAGATTAGAACCCAACCTGAATCTCTCTTCCTGCCCTGGAAGAATCTCACCACCCCCCCTACCCGCTTCGGTCACGCAGACGTGAAATGAATAAAGGATTCGAGGGAGCTTCGCAAGTGCACAGCTCCATACGCTGCAAGAGTAGGTATTTCTGTGGCTGTTCATGGCTGTATATTATTTTATCCACTGGATGTTCCAAAACGTTCTCAATCATCTTCCTGTTGTTGGGCACTTAGTCCCAATTTACTGCTATTATACAGGAAGCTCTGATGGGGATTCATCCAAAGAAAATTATTCAAAAGAAAAAAAAAAAGCCAGATGCATGAAAAGATGTCAGGCAACCTTCAGAATGACTGAAGGGAGACGGTCCTTCATCTTAAGCTCATGAGGCCTCAAACCGAATTCATGACCCCCGCAGCCTGCCCCACCCCCACCAGCTGAGCCCCCGATGAGCCCCCGACCGAGAGGACACCTTAGTCAACCTTCCTCCCTCTCCCGCCCTCCAAGTCCACAGGGCTGATGTTTCTCCCGCAAGGCTGCAGTCCCTCCCCTGCTTGTGGTTCTCGCAGTTGCCAAAGGGACCTTCCCAAACCCTTCTGTCATACCCCAGTGCACGCAGGCCCCGTGCAGACCTACCAAGGCTCCCGGAGCCTCCAGGCTCCTGTCAAGTGCAAACTCCTTAGCCTGACATTTGAGGGAGACTGAAGGGAGAGAGCAGTCATGTTTCCTGAGTCCCTGGGGTGTGCCAGCACTGCGCTAGGCCCTTTACATAACCACCACCACACGTGGCCTCTGCAAGACAGGTGTGTTGATCCCTATTTTACAGATGCGGAAACTGAGGCTCAGGCCAGCGAAGTAATGGGCCTGAGGGCACGTGGCTGGTACACAGGGAGCTGTGACTAGAGCATCGGCCTGGTGGATTCCAGAGCCTTGCCAAAGACCCACACCCAAGCCGGCTTTCTGAGTCACCTCCCAGTGCCCCCAGCCCCCCGGCACTATCTGCCCATGTGTATCAGACCACCCACTCTTCTTCAGACGCATCCCTACTCCTTTCCCCTCTGACCTGGGGGAGTGGATACCCTTCCCTCACAGCCACTGAAACTCCACTTGGCCTTTGGTGCCCAGCGCAGTGTTTCCAGGAAGCCTTCCCTGATCACCAAAATAGGAATCCATGCTTAACATACGGAACAGCTGGCTCTCTAGCCTCCCTGCGTCCCGTCTGTGCCTCTCCGGCTAGACCGTGAGCCCCTGGAACAGAGCGATGTGTCCTCAGAGGCAACAGGGGGCCTGTAGGAGGACTCTGAGAAGGCCCTACAGGCTGCTGGCATGGCCATCGGGAACGTGGCTCTGGCCCACACCACCTGCATTGAAATCAGGGCTCCCCCATGACCTAGCCATGTGACCCTGAGCAACTGTCTTTCCCTCGCCTGTAAGCCTCAGTTCCCTCAATCTGTAAAGTGGGAAGAATCATTCCTACCTCACCAGGTTTTGTGAAGATTGTATGAGTTGTATGGATAAACCCTTAGAACAGTGCCTGGCATGTAGTAGGTGCTCAATAAATGCTGGCTGTTACTATTCTTATGCACAAGCCTCCCGCCCACACAGGAAACAGTGCCAGCCTTCTCCCACTCCCCCTCATCTGCCCAGATTCAGGTCCCCTCCCTATAAGGGCCTCTTCATCCCAGCCCGAACTGGTACCCTGCATTCCCACCCTTCTGCTTTAGGTTATTAGGATCCTATCAAATGCGGCAGGGGTAGGGGTGGGTGAGCAGGGGGGCTAACTAGACTGAGAGCCAACCAGTCTTCCCTGAGAGCCAAAGGGGGCAGGGAACCCAGAGCAGCCCCACTTCTAGGGGATCCTAGCCAGGAAGCAGAAGGCCAAGGCGACCTCTCTCTCAGGGCTCCTCACTAGTACCTCTCTGCCCCTACCCCTCTGGACCACAGGAGCACTTGGGCCACAGAACCACCTTTGTCTCACCAGACCCAACACAGACCTGTCCACCCGGACCAGCCCTGACACCTCAGTTGTGGCTCTGCTGGACACCAACCTGGCACTCCCGGACACTGCTCCAGGTGTAATGTCATGGTGGAGGGCAGGGCTCCAGACGCAGACAGCCCCACACTGCCCAGCTGTGTAACCTCAGGCAGGTGACACAACCTCTCTGAGCCACAGTTTCTCATTTTCTCATACAGAGTAGATAATACCCTACAGGGCTGCTGTGAGATAACGCAAAGCACTGGCACACAGTAAGTGCTCCGTAAATACCATCATCCTGATTGTGTGGTCACTGCTATTACTCCAGGTAGAGACTATGATCCCCTTTTAATAAATGGGGACACAGAAGCCCAGAGAGGCCCACAGAGGTCCATCTTGGAGCAAACACAGCCAGTCTAGTCAAGAGACCCCACCTACTTTCTCTGGAGGCTCAGGCCCAAGATATCCCTGGGTATCCAGCATCCTTCTGGCTCCATATACTCCCAAGGTCAAGGGCTACCGGCTGCCCATTGCCTCAGCCCAGCCCATTATCCGTGAGGCAGCCTGTCCTTTCCTCCTCACCTTTTGGGGGCACGTTCGGGAGGCCAATGTGAGACCCCCTCCTAAAGGGTAGCCTCAGGCTCCAGGCTATAATGCCCAGCCCAACAGAGACCTGTGTATGGAACAGCCACAGCAACGGGGAAGCAGGCATCTGGGCTGCAAGAACCTCAAACCAAGGGTAGAAGACCTGGGTGTATTAGTGCTGGCCCTCCCACTCCGCTGCTGTGTGACCTTGGACAAGTCATTTATCCTCTCTAGGCCTCATTCAAGCTTTCAATATTTACTAAGTGAGGACTACGGGGCCAAGCATCATTCTCATGCAGGTTCTATGAAAGCTCCATGAAGCTCACAGAGCTGAGCCCAGGGAACTGCCACATGGCCCAGGAAGGGTGTTCCTAGTAACAGTGCCCACTGCACGGATCTCCAGGACTGCCTCGAGGTACCCCGCAAGGGACCATGCTTTGCGCACCACAAAGACCATGCATGGGGTTGCCGGGCAGGCATGACTTCAGGCTGGCCAGGAGAAGCCAGCTTCCTCGCTGCACAGAGCTGGCAGCGCCTCCCTGGGCCACAGTGGCTCAGAGAGGAGGCTGGCACAGGCTGCCTCTGCCGCAGGCTCCATCTGGAGGAATGGGTGGGCAGGCGGGCACACAGCCGCCTCTATTCTCCACACCCTTGTCCAGGTCAGGCAGCACTGTCTTCCAGGAGCTTCTGGGGGCACCATTCCCATCCCCAGCTCTCAACCTGGCCCAACTGCTGCTAATTCTGGAAGACTCCTAATGCTGGGACGTGGGGGAGAGATGGAGCAGCCGGACCCCACACAGCCCGAGAGGTCCTAAATCCAGCCCTCTTACACTCCCACCTTTGCAGAGGAGGTGACATGCAGATCCAGAAGTGAGGGCAGGAACACGTGGTTGTGCCTCTCCCCCACCAGTGCATTCTCAGAGGCTGGGGAGGGGGTGGCAAGGATCGTGGCCGGCAGCCAACAAGGAGACCAGTATCTTCAGAACTCCTTCCTAGTCCCTGTCCAGCCCCTCAAGGTCCCCATGGACCCTCCTGGGGCCGTAGCTCTGCCAGGAAGTGGCCCCGGCACCTGGTAAGTTACCCTGGTGGCTACAATCACTTGCCCTCCCCGCCCCCCATGCCTGTCCCCAAGTCCCCAGCTTCTTGGGCCCTCGGACATTCCCAAGCATGAAGGTGCCAGACACGACCGGAACCCACAAGTCCTCTCCCTCTAATCAGGGGGGCAGCCTCTGGCCAGAACAATAGGAAACCAGAACCCCAGAGGTCCCAGGACTATTATCCATCCACCCAGCTTTGGGTGACTTGGAAAGGAGATGCGGTGGGAAGTGAGGTCAGGGTGGGAAAAGGTCTATAACCAGAGGGTGAGGGAGAGGACGGGAGCTGCCCAGCACCCGAGTCTCCAACCAAGAGACTGGCCTACAGCATTTGAAGCTTGGACACAGAGATCCAGGGAGTCCCTGGCCTCCACAAAGGCGGCAGGAACGTCTCAAAGAACAGAGTGGCCCAGCCAGGGAGCCCAGCACCCAGCAACCGCTCATCCCAACAGTAACCACCAGCCCACAGCCTGCCCACCTCTCTCTCCAGGCCTCGGGGAGGCTGCAGACCCGGGAGGCAGGGAGGAACAGCACGGACCTCCCCACACACACACTGGCCAGGGAGCCAACAGCCTGCAAACTCAGTTCCTCCCGGTCTCGCCCCCGGTCCTCCCCAGGGCTGCAGGCTGGGCCTACATGTACTGAGTCTCCAGTCCCCCGTGCCACCTGATCGCCCCTCCCGCCACGTGCCTACCTGAGCCCGGGGGTCCCCATCTTGGGCAGGCTGGGCGGGGGCGGGGGGCGCCCCGTCTGCTCCTGCGGGGCCGGCAGGCCGCGGGGCGGGGCGGGCGCGCGGGGCCGCGGCGGGCTCTGCGGAGCAGCCTGTTCCGCGACACCCCCGCCCGCTGATGGATGCTGACTGCAGCAGCGGCGGCGGCGGCGGCTCGGCGTGCGCCGGGGGCTGGGCACCGTGCCCACAGCCCCGGGCCTGGCGCCCGACGCGCGGCCAGCCCCCGCCCCCGCCCAGCCTCCGCGCCCAGCCCAGGGGCGGCCGCCGCGCGCTTGCCTGCTCCCTCCGGCGGCCCTGCCCCTGCCTCCGCCTCCTCTCTGCCAGCCTCCCTTTCCTCCTCCTCCCCCTTCTCCCTCTCTCTCCCTCAGGCTCCCAGGCCACCTCCTCCCGGCGTTGTCACCGGCAGTTCCCGGACCCCTGCGGGACGGCGGCGGAGCCACGGAGCCAACTCTCGCGCCCTCGCTGCCCCCACCCCCCTCCACCCCCAAGCCTCGGCCCTCCGCGCGGGGACAACCCCTCCTGGGAGCTCGGCAGGGACAGAGGGAGGGGGAGGGGAGAAGGGGGAGGATCCTTGACTCAGAAGGGGTGACTCAGACTCAGTGGGCCTCCCGGCCCACCGAGCAGAGCCGGATACCCTCACCGCCCCAGCAGCAAAGAAGGGCACGATCTCCGTGGGACCCAGGGCTCCTCCCTCATGGGGGAGGAGGTATGAGCAAACGTCTCCTGGGATCCTGCGTGTCTCTTGAGTGTCTGTGTGCATTTGACCACATGTGCTCTGGTGGCAATGACCCTGAGTATAACTGCGGACTGGGCCTGCGTACAGACGTTTTTTTTCTGGATGTGTGAGCACAAGCTGGGTGTGCACCTAGGCTCCAGGACGGTGTGGGGCGGGGATAGCCAAGGGGTCTATGGCACTGAGGTTATGACTCAAAACCAAGTGAAAGCCCTTCAGCAGAACTAACTCAGAAACTGGTCCCAACCGCCACACCTCCAACTCCCTGGGTCCACAGGCCGGACCTCAAATGGCAGAGGACTGTGGGAGGCAGAGGGCCTGGGAACTGGTCCAGCCCTGCCACTGTCTTGGCCAATAGTTTTGGGCAAGTTGTTCTCTCATTCTGGGCCTCAGTTTGCACACAATCAAAGAAAAGGTTGGACATATTCATGTCTAGGGTCTCATTTCATGGGGGAGCCCCGGGGAAGACAGTGAGTAGCTCCCAACATAATCTCCAAAGACTTCTGCCCGTGGTCCACATGACACCTACTCCCTAGCCCCTTCCGCCCAGGCAGACATACAGATTTTTTTCCTCTCCAGAGAATTCCTGAGTACCTACTATGTGCCAGCCACTGTTCTAGGCACCCCAGACTCCACTGCAGCGGAAACCACAGAGGCCCAAAGCTGGGAAGCAGCCCAGACATGAACCAAGCCATCCGTCCTGCTCAGCTACAGTTCCCTGTGTCAGTCTCACCACTGACTTGTGTCCCTCAGTGTCCACCCACCAGTATCCACCTCTACTCCCTCTCTCCACTTCTCCCACCTAACATGGCTGCTCCCTCATGGTGACCTGCCAACCTAGGTCCTAATACCACCCCTTAGGGCCTCCACAGAATGAGGCCATGCCTTCTCCCCAGCACCCTTCAGAGAACTCAAGATAGCAACTGTGTCCCTTTTTTCCACCCCCACACCAAGCCTTATCTTTTCCAACTTAAACATGACAAACTCCTTCACCAGATGTTCCCAAGACATAGCTTCCAGTCCCTTCACTGGGACTGTCCACTAGGCTCAGGAGTGGGCAGAGAGCGAGCAGAAGGAAGCCAGTTCCTCCCAGTCCTAGAGAACACGCCCTTGCTCCAGACAGGAGCTGGGAAGATGGACAAAGCAGCCCAGAGCCAAGTCACAGAAGGACCAGAGTCCCGCTGGGCAGACTTCCTTACAGATGTCTTCCTCTACCTCCGGACTTTCCATTCTCCAGCTTCCCAAATTCCTCCCAGGAACTCCCCAGGCCCTCAGGGGCAGGGCCTTTGGCAAATCACTTTGCCGCTAGGGATGCTTTGAGTTCAGTTCCTACACATTTATTCAAATGAATGAGTGAAAGGATCAGTACACTTAGGAGTTACACCAGATGAACTTGCTGTTTCTTCTGCACATCTGGTCAGAGATCCTTGACTCCCTGCCTGCCACTATTTTTATTCCAGATTGACTCTAAGCCTCTTCTGTTCACTGACCTTCCCAACCCTGGCCTCCTATGGGCAGGACAGAGCACATGGCCAAAGCCCTAGTTCCTCCTAGTTCGCTCTCCTTCTCTAGATCCTCCTCCCCTTCCTTCCTTCTCCTTCCTCCCCTGGGTCAGGGCCATTTTCCCACCCTCCTCAGCTAGATGCAGCCTCGCACTTTCCCAGAAGAATCCGAGCAACATTCCGAAGACCAAGGCAGGGCGTTCCCAGACATCACTCTGGGTTTATACTCAAAAGGCCCAATTCCCTTTTGGGGAATTGGGACCCCAGAGAAAAGTGGGCCACTTCTACTATTGTCATTATTTCTAGTATTATTATTGACCAATATTTCTATTAGCATGTTCCAGTTTGCAAAGTACTCGTATGTGTGACCTTCGCAACATCTTATGAGATAATATCATCCCCATTTTATAAATAGGCAGGCTGGGGCCCAGCGTGCTGAGCGACTTGTCCAAGGTCACACTTGCTCAGTCACACTAGCCCTCTGGACCACTTTCCACTTGACCCTGCAATAACCTTTTCCAGAGAAATCTGGCAGAGGGTGGGCTGGGAGTACTCTGAAGAACACACAGCCCCTTACAGGCATCAGGTGAAATTAACACTCCAGTTCCTTTGCTGCCTCCATTTCCCGGGCAGGGAAGCTGAGGCACAGGAATATGACCCAACCCAGGACCACCTCTCATGAAAGCCCCCCATGGAGAAATGCTAGGGGCCCAGGTGGACAAGGAAGAGAAGAGCCCACTCAACAAAGAGGGTCTTTCCAGTTCCCTTCGTTCTGAATTCTGCTCCCAGCCCTGGTTCTACCACTGTCTGCGTTATTTGAGCAGATTATTTGACGTTTCTGAGCCTGTTCTCTCATCTATAAAATGGGAAAAACTCTTCCTGCCCTACTTCTGTTACTGGGTTGGTGTGATGGGAGGTCAGCAAATGCTGGCAGAAGAGAAGGGACAGGACCCCTCCTCCCCTCTCTGGTCTGCCTAGGAGGTAGGAGAAATTATTTTCTCTTAAATTTTTTACTCCAGGGGACTTGATGGAAAAGGGCCAGGATACGGGAAAGCCAGGAGAAGGATGGAAATGACCTGCTCCATCAGCTGGGAAGGCAAAGCACAAGGCGTCAGCAATAGCCCCCCAAGTCTGGGACAGAGAGGACACCGAACCCTTCGAGCAGGGCCCCTCCTACCTCCTCTTTTATCTTCAGTGGCCTCTGCCAAGCTCACCCCAAGTAGTCAGCGGTCTCGTGACTCCCAGCCAGCAGGGGCCCCTTGGTTCCTGGGTGCGCAGCGTGGGTGGCTAGCACTGCTAGCCCAAGGATTTAATCTTTCATTTAGCAAGCAGTGATGTTCACACTGAGCCGGGCGCTGGACTCAGGAGAGGCGAGAGAATTGGGTAGCCTCTGTCCTCGGACTCACAGTCAGTCCCTTGGCAGAGAACGGCGCACAAGCCAGCCCACCAGAAGGCGCTGTAAGATAAACCACCACCATTTTCTGAGCACTTACTCTGTACCTGGCACGAGACACACACTCATTTGTGGAATGCTCACAATAATTCTCTAGCACCAAAGCCATTCACTCCTTTCACAGCTAAAGTAAGTGAGGCTTAAAGGGGTTAATGATTTCCCAAAGTTCACCCAGCGAAGAAAGGGCAGAGCCAGGATGGGACTGCCATGTCAAAACCTTACACTCTTGGGGCGCCTGGGTGGCGCAGCGGTTAAGCGTCTGCCTTCGGCTCAGGGCGTGATCCCGGCGTTATGGGATCGAGCCCCACATCAGGCTCTTCCACTATGAGCCTGCTTCTTCCTCTCCCACTCCCCCTGCTTGTGTTCCCTCTCTCGCTGGCTGTCTCTGTCTCTGTCGAATAAATAAAAATAAAATCTTAAAAAAAAAAAAATCTTACGCTCTCCTGCCTCCAGAGCTGTGCTGACAACTGTGAGAGCCATGAGGCATTTGTGGCTACTGAGTCCTTGAAATGTGAGGGATGCAAACTGAGGTGTGTTGTAAGTCTAAAATTGGCACTGGACATTGAAGATTTAATTTATAAAGAGTGTAATATAGCTCAGTAATGTTTGTGTGGAAATATCTTAGATGTATTGAGTTCATGAAATAGATCATTAGAATATGTCATTGGTTTCTTTTTACTTTTCTTTTCTCATGTGGCCCCTAGAAATTTGTAAATTACATACATGGCTCACAGGACATTTCCTTTAGTTGGCACAGGTTTAGATAATCTGAAGTCCTAACCCAGCCCCTGGGGCTCAGAAAAGGCTTCCTGGAGGAGGGGACGCCTAAACTGAGCTAGGTTAAAGGCAAGGTCATGGCAAGGAGGGTATTCCAGGGCAAGGAAGCTGCAGGGCATCTGGCTTTGGCCCCAGAGGGCTGCAGGGCCCGGGTGGGCTGAGCTGCAGTCCCAGGCAGCTGAGAGCTAGGCCAGTCTCCGGGGGAAGCTACCAGAGCCAAACTTTCCAGAGCAGCGTGACCCACAGGCCTGGGACATTCTGCCTGACAAGGCTGTTCTCACTGGTCCTTGGCGCTCTCTGGAAGGCACTGCAGGGTGGCTGCGTCTGGGTGCAGAGAGCAGGCAGGGTGGACAGGCAGCAGCACTCACCTGGCAGGGACCTGTCCCTTCCTGCTGCCCCCCATCTCCTCGCCTTCAGACTCCTCCAGAAAGGCTCCCGAAGCAAGGCAGTCCCAAGGGACCACCCTTCCCTGGAATCTTCCAGCCCAGACCGTGGGAGCCACACACTCCCGCATTAGGTCATGTTCTGGTGTGGAATGATGACCGAGCCGCACAGCAGGTCGCACAGAACAAAGCACTTTTCTAGATCTAGCGTGGGGTTGCTGAAGGGTGCGAGGGCTCAGTTACCGCTGGGGAGGAACAGAGCAGGGATGGGGAATGTTCATTAATTTGTACAGGAGCTGTGTAACCTTGGGCAAGGCCTTAACCTCTCTGAGCCTCAGTTCCCACCTCTGTAGATTGGGGGTGACACTGGCACCACCTCTTAGAGCTCCTAGGAAGAGGACATGACAGAATACCCACAAAGGGCTGAGCATGCCCTGCAGTACCCTCAGTCTCTCCAAAGCCTCCAAAGTTGCCTCCCCTCCAGGAAGTTCACCCTCCCTGCCTCCTCCACCCATGTTGTACCCAGCCTGTCCCTCCTCTGGCCTCCTGGACCACACATCTCATGTCTCCACTTCTGAATTCGGAATTCAGTTGTCATGAGGCCCTCTAGCTTCTCCAACAAGACTGCAGCTTGGCAAAGGCGGGAACCTTACCTTCCCCCTTCCTCCTCCTCCTCCTCTCCCGCCTCCCCTCCGCCTTCTGTACCCACAGCCAGGCCTCTGCGCACGTCCGTGCATCCCAAGGGCTCTCACGGCCCACTCCAGTAGCTTGGACATTTGGCTGCCATCTTTGGCCAAAAAATAATGCAGCCCTAGACGAACATGTCCCTGCTGGTCTCCACTGAGCAAATCTCCAGGAGCTGGTCCTGCTCTGCTTCCTCAATGGAGGAACTTTCAGTGGTCCCCCCATTCTCTGATAAAGCAAGCCACACCCTTCAGCCTGAGTCTCCAGACCATTCACAGGCTGATCTCACCTGGCTCTTCTGGGTGGGGAGCTCTGTCAAAATGAATGGTTCCAGACTCCCGGGACGGCGGCCCAGCCCTGCCTCTCCGCTTCTGGCTTCTGTCTGTGTTCTTTCCTCTGCCCGGGAGACCCCTCCTCCTTTTCCCATGGTCATTCATCCAGGCATCCTCCAGGAAGTCCTTCCTGGTCTCCTCCTCTTGGCAACGACCCCTCCCAGATAGAAGGAAACTCTGGGCCTCTCCCTCCCGCACTCTGCCCTCCAGCCTTGGGTCACGGGAGGTGCTGAAAGGCCTTAATTCCCATCTGCTGTGAACCTGATGGCAGGGGTCCCTTTCATCCTTCTCCCCATGGGGGCCCAGCTCATAATCCATGTGCGCTGAAAGGCCCTTGGGCCATCCTCACTCCCAGAGTCGGAGGCTGAGAGTAAGAATTCACCAAGATGCCAGGACGCTCTGGAGACTGAGTTCTGCTGACACCAATGCCACCTTGGCTACACTTCTTAATGGAGCCCCACTCTCCGACCGCCCCTGGGAAATCAGCCCTCGCCCAGGAGTCTGAGAGCCACACTCCCGGGGCGTGAACAGGAAGGATCTGGCCACGGTCTCCCTCGATACCGATGTCCGTCCACCCAGCCTCCCATCAGGTGCCTGACGTGTCAGCTGAGGTCTGCGTCCACAGAGCATCCCAGATTCCTTGCCGTCAGAAGAGACCTTGGAGACTCCCATACAGAGGCTGGGAGCCGTGAGAGGTGATGGGAGGAAAGTGGCAATGTGTCTGCGGCCCCATGTGCCAGAAGATGCTGCAGTGACACCATCAATCCACATCATCGTTGCGGAGAGCAGCTGGGTCCCTGCTACGTACTGGCACTGTGCCTAGCAATTTGGATACATTTTCAGTTTTTAATCTCTTACTGCCCTATAAAGCAGAGGTTATAAATGCACTTGATTTTACAGGGGGAGGAAACTGAAGCTCAGAGCAGTGAAGTCACTAAACCAAGGTCACACTGCTGGGGTGGGGGGGGGCGGGGGGCAGGATTCAATTGCAGACAAGCCTGACTCCAGAGCCTGTGCTTTTCCATCATTAGTCCTGTGTACATTTGGTTTATCACCAATCTAGGGTGGAGATGCTGGCCGTGTTTTAGTCCTTGTCTGGATTACAGTTTCACAGTATGTGTAAACTTACAACCTGTACACTTTTCTGCATTTATAACTTCAATAAAGTTTTTCTTTAAAGATTTATTTAGTTTAGAGAGAGTGGGAGTGCAGGAGCGAGCAGGGGGAGGGGCAGAAGGAGAGGGAGAGAAGCAGACCCTGTGCTGAGCATGGAGCCCGATGCAGGGCTCAATCTTACGTCCCCAAGATCCTGAGCTGAGCCGAAAGCAAGAGTCAGACACTCAACCAACTGAGCCACCCAGGTGCCCCTCAACAAAGTTTTCTCTTTAAAAAAGGTTTTTGTCCCAGAGATGAATCCATGCTAGAGATTTTCAGAAGGTGGAATACTCTTAGTACTAGATTCTGAAGCTAGAAACCTGTTTCTCTCTCTCTCTCTCTCTCTTTTTTTTCTTTTGGACTGTCTTTCTATTTCAACCAGGACTGTTTTCAAAGTCTCTAAGCTCCCACACCAGGCCACACAGAATTTCACCTGCTGCCCATGGCCCAGACCACAATGGACATTTTCTTGTGCTCAGACTCCCAGCCCAGGTGCCACCCAGCCAACACTCTACTTCCAGAAGCTGGCGGAACTCTGTAGTCTTTGCCACCTTCTCCTCATCCACCCATGTGCAGGGATCAGATGGCGAGACCAGTCGCTGTATCACTGGTTAACCCCAGCTTCGTGAGGCGGCCAGGCAGTGATGTCTGGATGCTCCCACTCCTTGTACCAGGCCAGGCTGGGCAGAGAAGGCTTCTGTGCGTATAAACACAGCCTTCTGCTTCGGTGGCTCCTGCCGGACTCCCTCGCCAACTCGGCCCTCTATGGCCATTATCTTCCTGCCCAAAATAACCATTGGCTTCAGTGGTTCTCTGGACATGAATCAGATTCTCGAGAGAGCCCGTGAGCAGCCTGAGGACAGGAAGGGCACGTTACCCATCTCTGCTTCCCTAATGCACAAGAGCAAAGGTCTGTGGGATTTAGCGAGCTCCTGTGTGTGCCTGGGGGGACCTGAGCTAGGCCGCGAGAACTCACTAGCAAACAGTCATGCTCTCTGAAAGCTCACAGTTTAGAGAAAACACCAGCACCAGCCAAATGCAATAGAAGGCAAAAAATACTAAAGGCTGTAAGAAAAGGATGAAGTGTTTTGGAGTTCAGAGGAGAAAGAGATTGGGGGGGGGGGGGCAAAGGTTTCAAGGCAGAGGTAGCATTTGGGCTGAGTATTACAGACAGGGCAGAAGGACAGTCTAGATGGAGGAGACAGCATATAATAAGGCCCAGGGCTGGCGGTCCACGGTAGACTCAGGAAACCAGTCTCATACGGCCCTGAGCTGGGGATGCTAAGGGCTGAGGCTGGGGATGGAAGGCATATGGTACCAGTAGGAGCCTCAAATGGCATGGCATCCCAAGTGGCTTCCTGAACTGTCTTGCAACTATCCACATGTGAGCATTTAAATGTAAATGAATTAAAATGGGAAAAAATGTAAAATTCATAGCCACCTGTGGTTAGTGGCCACCATACTGGACAGCGCAGATGTGCACCCTTTCCAAACAGTTCTACTAGACGGCGGTGGTACACGTGGCCGAGAATCCAGAAGACTGTGAGTGGAGGCATGGCATAAGCAGAGCTGGGCTTTAGGAAGATAAATTTGTCCTTCGTGAGGAGCAAGTAACTGGAGAGTAGGAGAGACCTGGACCTGGTCGTGGGCCAGAGAGCATTACGATAATCCAGGCAAGATCAATTACCACTTGCCTTCCCTCTGTCCACCTCTTCCTATCATTAAGCAGGAAAGCAGAGTGCAATGGTTCTCAAAGCGTGGTCCCTGGAACAGCAGTATCATCGGAGAACGCCTTAGTGCACAAATCCTCAGGTCCCCAGATCTACAGAGTCAGAAACTTGGGGGTTCAGAGAAGTAACCCTCTCACGGTTCTGATGCACACTCAGGTAGGAGATCTGACCGCACAGAGGCTAGGGGCCGTGCTGCCTCCAAAGGAACTCTACATTCTGGAGTCAGAAGACGTGGCTCCATGTCTTGACTCAGACATTAACCAGTGTGCATAATCTCTTTGGCCTCAGTTTACTTATAATAACCCTATGTGGTTATTATAAAGATCAAAGAAGTTAACACATGCACTTTTCTTAGAAGAGTTCCCGGCATACAGTAAGTGGTCAATGAACGTTAATTATCATTTTTAATCCTCACGTGCCACTTCATCTAAACTCCTATGGTACCAAGTTGAATTCCTCCCACATACGATGGACCAGCATCTGTCTCCTGCCATAAGTTATGGCCTCCTGCCTGTCCATCGTATAATATCCCTAGGCCCACTCCCCCATAGCACCAGTGACTTTTCTCCAGGCCAAAGGTGCCAGTTCCTCTCCCAGAAGGCAAGGGTATGTCTTGTGTCAAGGCACAGAAGGCGGATTTAATGTCTTGAGCTAAGGTGCCCTATTAGGGATCAAGTCAGAAGATGCCCCATGAGTCTCTTCCTACAAGACTATCTGGGAATAGAAAGGTCTGGAAGCGAGTGCCCAGCTGCCCACTGCCACGAAAGCGTCAAGCCTATCCAGCTGCTCCAAGCCAGACAGAAGGGAATGGGAACAGTACCTGGGGTTCTGCCTACTGCAGGGACTGGATCCAAACTCAGGGAACCAGCCAGCGGAAGATGGTATCGACAAACCTCGACTCCAATCTTGGCAATGAGATCTCAGGTAGTCATTTTCCTCTCTGGATTCAATTTCCTTACCTCTAATGGGAGGGGGTTGGCCTAGTGTGGTTCTTAACCTTTTGTGGGTCGTGGTTTTCTCTGAAAATGAGATGAAAACTGCAGAGCTTTCATACATCATGCACATGAACGTACACACACGCGTGCACACGCACGGGCGCTTCACGTTATTTCAGGCATCAAGAGACCTCATGCCCATGCATTGATCACCTCCTGCGTCCATGGACACTTGGTCAAGAAACCTTAGCTGGATGGTCTCTAATCATCCGTGATAAGAAATCAGCTGCATTTGTATCTAATTTAAAGGAACGCTATGTGAAAAAATTTCACCAAAATGATGAAATCTGAAATGGGATATCATAGGATTCAATTGTTGTTGGGCTAAATGCTATGCATCCCTCCCAGAGCCTGCCCCCTGCCTTGTCCTGCTGCCTCTGCAGGCTGCCCTCCTCTTCCTGCTCCCCCCAGGCAGCAGGGAGTGAGCACACAGTCCTGAAGACAACCCCGGCCCCCATGGGCTGTCTCTGCCACTTCCCAAAGAGTAGACAGATTGTGCCCAGCCATGAGAAGGTAGAAGAGGAGGAGCTTGCCCGCCTCTCGTTCCTCCACCCCAAATCCCCAGCTCAGATGCCAACCACTAAAGAGGGTCCCAGATGCCAACCCCCACCTCCAACACGCAGACAGACAGACACACACACACAGACACACATTCAGACACGCATATACCCTCCCTCACATAGCCACAGCCAAGGGACTACAACTCCAGACACTTGGTGGTGCGGTCACTCAGAACAGGCAAGAGATATTTTTAGAGGCCAAGTGACAGGATGGGTGAGAGCAGTTCCACTCTGTCAGAGCGACTGCTGCCACCGCCAGCTCTGATGAATCACTACCCACTACGTGAATGTACACGGCTGTCAGCATGGCCAGAGAGGCTGCGCCAGCATCTAGAATGAATGTCTTGGATTGGTGACCACGCTGATCACACCAGGCTGAGCCCAGGATCACACCAGGGGCAAGACTGCCCAGCCCGAGCCTGAGCCCGAGCCCGTGCAGCCGAGCTGGACCCGTAGCCCAGCCCAGCCCAGCCTCCCCTGACCAACACAGCCTTCCCCCGGGCAGCCTACACTAGGCCACCAGGCCATGCAGGGGCCCCTCTCTCTGCAAGAGTCCCTTCAGAGTAGCTACTGATACCTGTCCTCCTCCGGAGTCCATCTGAGGAAGCCTCTCCCCCCTCCCCCCACCTCACTGCAGTCTGGTATTAAGGCATTAAGGCATTAAGGCAAAGAGCACGTAGGTAGTAAGTCAGGCAGACTTGAACAGTGTCAACGCTGTTGTCAGCTGATTTCATCTTTCTGGAGGGCACTTTGGAAAAGTGCATTCTAAGCCTTAAAAGTGTACATAACTTTAAGCCGGAAATTCTTCCTCTACAATACATATACACAAAGATATAGCCATGAGAACATTTGCTTTGTGTGTACAAGAGTCTTGTACACCAGAGTGAAGTGGGAATTAGAACTAATAGAAATGCCCCCAAATAGCGGCTATGTTATATAAATAATGATACAGAAATATCCTGAAATATAATGCAGTTGTTAAAATACAGTGTTGTGAATCTATATGATTGTATGTAATAACATTCATAACAGAATACAAATTTTTAAAAAGCAGGTACAAAACAGTATGTAACACATGATCCAGTTTCTATAAAATGTATGTGTGCATGCACAGAAAAAGAAGAAAACTAGAGGGGCGCCTGGGTGGCTCAGCTGACTAACCATCTGCCTCCGGCTGGGGTCCTGATCTCAGGGTCCTGGGATCAAGCCCTGCGTCTGCCTCTCTGCCTCTCCCCCTCCCCCCTTGCTTGTGCTCCCTCTCTCTCTCTCTCTCTCTCTCTCTCAAATAAATAAATAAATAAATAAAATATTTTTTAAAAAAATAGAAAGAAAAGAAAACTGGAAGGAAATATACAAAAAATAATGTTCCCAGATGTCGTTTTTTGACAGTGGAATTATTTCTTTTGTGCTTATTTGGGTTTTGTTTTACTTCCTTGCTGATTTTCTGGTGTGCGGATGTGTGAGAACATATATTATTTACATAAGAAAGATAATAAGAAAGGCCCATTACTCTCAGCTGACTCACAGCCTCTGGCCTGAATCATTCAAAGCCCTTCCCGGTTCTCATTAGAGCCCCCATCCCTTCAGCCACCACTCTTACCAAGTCTCCCTCTGGCTTTGAACTTCCACACCCTCCCCAGGAGCCCCCTGGAGTTCACTAATTGGGGGCCCCATCCAACCTCCCCCACAGTCCCCTGACACAGGCCTCCCCAGCGGAAGTGCCCTCCTCCAGGAAAGCCTTCCCATGAATGTCATCTAGACAGAGAGTCCGATCCAGAGAGGATGCATCTCATTTTACGATAAGGGAAATGAGTATTATAATAAAGATAAAAGTGGTAGTAAATCTGTTGGTGGGAATGTAAATTGGTGCAGCCACTGTGGAAAACAGTATGGAGGTTCCTCAAACAATTAAAAATCGAAATACCCTACGATCCAGTGATTCCACTACTGGGTACGTACCCAGTAAAAATGAAAACACTAATTCAAAAAGATATATGCACTCCTGTATTTATTGCAGCATTATTTACAAAAGCCAAGATATGGAAGCAGCCCAAGTGTCCATCCACAGATGAATGGAGAAAGAAGACGTGACAAGTATCTACAGTGGAATATTACTCAGCCATAAAAAAGGAGGAGATCATGCTGTTTGTGACCACACGGATGGACCCAGAGGGTATTATGCTACGTGAAAGAAGTCAGACTGAGAAAGACAAATACCAAATGATTTCACGCATATGTGACATCTAAAAACAAACAAACAAATGAATAAACAAACAAAAAGGAGAATCAGACATATAAATACAGAGAACAAACTGATAGTTGCCAGAGGGGAGAGGCATGGGCAAAATGGGTGAAGGTGCGTGGGAGACGCAGGCCTCCACTTACGGAATGAATGAAGTCACAGGAATAAAAGGCGAGGTGTAGGGGATACAGTCAATGATGCCGTAACACCATCTGGTGACAGGTGGCAGCTACACTTGTGGTGAGCGCAGCATAAGGTACAGAGAAGCTGAATCACTATGTTGTACACCTGAAACCAATGTCACATTGTATGTCAACTATACTGGAATTTATTTAAAAAATCTTAACAAGAGGTAGTAAACATGCACAATATTCCATTTTCCTTTTTTCTAGAGCATTTTATTGTACTCATATCACTTAACCCTCACAACGGCTTTCAAAGTGGGAGTTGTACCCATTATATAGAGGAGGACACTGAGGCCCCGCAAGGGTAGCAGCACACCACTTGCCAAAGTCAGGATTCAGACGCAGGTCTGACTTGCGTATAGAAGGAGTTAAATAGAAGAACTGAACAGGGTATCCTGAGCCCACATTCTAAGGAGCCGTATTCTACAGAGCCCTCCCTTCCAGCCGAGCTCATAGTCGCTACACCACCATCCCCGGCCCAGAACCCCCACGACAGCCCATCTAGGACCACATGCCCAGCATCTCCACACCAGGCCATCATTCCCTCCCAGCTCCGGAGGTGGGGCCTTGCTGCCTCCTCGGGTCTCCTAGCAACGAGATGTCGTGCCATGCACTCTCTCCACCTCTGCTCAGGCCCATCTCACTGGGGAGGCAGCAGCTGGCAGGCTCCTCTCACTGGGGTTACGGCCCCCCGTGTGGCTGGGGGGAGGGAGGGGAGGAGATGGAATCAGCCTGCATGGCCCCCACGCTAGGCCTGCTCCCAGCTCCACATTTGGGGCACAGGCTTCGGCTGCACTGTCCTTTCCTCCAGCTTCTGACTATCGGCTGACTGGGACAAAAAAAAAAAAAGAAGTGGAATCCTAGGCCTTGCATTCTAGTCAATTCCAATTTACTTCTGTATTTTTGAAGTACGCACATGGAATCTTCCCACCAGAATACTAATATTAAAAATAGCAATTGGGGCGCCTGGGTGGCACAGCGGTTAGGCGTCTGCCTTCGGCTCAGGGAGTGATCCCGGCGTTGTGGGATCGAGCCCCACATCAGGCTCCTCTGCTGTGGGCCTGCTTCTTCCTCTCCCACTCCCCCTGCTTGTGTTCCCTCTCTCGCTGGCTGTCTCTATCTCTGTCGAATAAATAAATAAAATCTTTAAAAAAAAAATAGCAATAATAGGGGCTCCCGGGTGGCTCAGTCGGTTAAGCGTCCCGCTCTTGATCTCGGCTCAGGTCTCGATCTCAGGGTGGTGGGATGGCGCCCCGTGTTGGGTTCTACGCTCAGTGCAGAATCTGCTTGTCCCTCTCCCTCCCCCGGGTCTGCCCCTTTCCCCACGTGCACCTTCTCTCTCACCCTCTCTCTCGCTCTCAAACAAATAAATAAAATCTTTTTTTTAAAAAAAAGCAACAATAAAAGTACTAGCAACAAAACAGCTACTTTATCTTTTTTTTAATAGTAATTTTTTATTATGTTAGTCACCACAGCTACCTTATCTTTATTCAATGCTCCAAACCAGCCCTGAGAAGCAGGACCTAGTAGCCCCATTTTACAGATGAGGAAACTGAGATGTAACTCACGTAAGGACACCCAGCTAGGGAATGGCAGCACAAGGATTTGAACAAGTGTGCCCGACACTAAGTGTACACTGACCACTGCCCCGCACCACATCTCTCAGAAATAGATCATCCGGCCCTACCCCTTTCCCACGGAGGTGAGGAAGCCAAGACTCAGAGCAGGAGAACGACTCGTCATCAGCCAGCATCTGTTTATTTACTAAGCAGCTGCTGTGTGCTGTGAATGAAGAAAGCTTTTGACTCCCACGTTCATTGGTAGTTGGGCTATGACTACATACTGATTATCGTCAAAACTGAGCAATGGGCTCGTGGAGGTTCGTTATACTAGTCCCTCTAATTCTCAGCAGGTTTGAAATTTTCCATAATAAAAAAAAAGTTAAAATAAAGAAAAAAGGACAACAGAAAGACGGCGATAAGCATGTAAAGTCTAAGTCTGGCTTGAATTTACAAAACCAGTAAAATCACCTAAACTTAGAAATATTTTGCTCTGACAGTTTTGAAGGTCAGGAAAAGGCAGGTGTAACTGGAACCCACTTAGAAGCCTCTCTTTCTCCATCTTTCTATACAATGTTCTGCCTCTGTGCTGTTGCTAGGAAACCGGGGAGCCAGGAGAATCCCAGGCTGGCTGGCCGGGCCCTCTCCCCTCCCTCACTGCCCCTCTGGGGGGTACAGTGCCCCTGCCCCTGGAGCTGACCCTAGCGGGCAGCTCTCTGACACGACGCAGACTGAGCTCCCGTCCACCGCTGGGAGAGAGGTGAGTATAAATTCACAGAACTATGATGAGAAAGCAAATTACAGGCCTCTCTCTGCAGGTCCCCAGCTCACCAAAACTTCCTAGCAGTCAGAGGGCCTTTACTCAGGTTGCTCCAAGTCTCCAGAGACAGCAAACACACACGAGGCAGGAGAGTGACTGTGTGAGTGAGAGTGAGAGAAGCCGCCCAACAGAGGCAGAAACTGTGACCGGTGGGGATAGGGAAGCCACTGGGCGGCAGCACCGCATAAGGGTCAAGGACGCTGGCCGCAGGTCCCGGGCTTGGAGCCTCCGTCTTCACCTCTCTGAGCCTTCCTTCCTCAGCTGCAGATGGAGGATAATTCTGTCTATGGTACGGAGTGGACATAGGGATTGAATGGGGCAATACAGGGTGAGTGCGTAAGCACACAATAAAGAGTGGCTTAAAAAACTGCTAACCAGGGGCTCCTGGGTGGCTCGGTAGGTTAAGCGTCTGACTCTTGATTTCGGCTCCAGGTCATGATCTCAGGGTCGTGGGATCGAGCCCCGCGTTGGGCTCCGCACTGAGTGTGGAGCTTGCTTGGGATTCTCTCTCTCCCTCTGCTTCTGCGCCCTCTTTCCCTTGAGATTCTTCCCGCCTCTCCCTCCACGCCACCCAACCCCCGCACACGCGCTCTCTCTCAAATAAATACATCAATCTTTAAAAAAAAAAAGTGCTAACCACATGATCCAGCAATTCTGGGATATGCCCAAAAGATCTGAAAGCGTGGTCTTGAAGAGATATTTGTACATCTGTGTTCCTAGCAGCGTTATTCACAACCACCAAGAAGTAGAAGCAACACAAGAGTCCAACAACAGATGAACGGATAAGCAAAATGTGTCCCACGCATACGATGGAATATTATTCAGTCTTAAAAAGGAAGGAAATTCTGACACATGCTGGAACATGGATGGACCTTGCAGTCATTATGCCAGTGACGTAAGCCAGACACAAAGAGGCACATACTGTTTGATGCCATTTATATGAGGCGCATACAGTCGGCGGATTCACAGAGACAGGAAGTGGAGTGCTGGTTACCAGGGGCTGGGAGGAGAGAGAGGACGGGAGAGGTCTTGTTTAACGGCTATAGAGTTTCGGTTTTGCATGGAAGAAGCTCTGGAGATGGACGTGGTGAAGGCTGCATGCCAGCACGAATGTACTCAACGCGGCTGATCTGTACGCTTAAAAATGGTGGAGATAATAAATGCATGTTATGAGTATTTTACCACGGCAAAAAATAAATAATAAGTAATTAAAAAACAAAGTACCAGGCAGAAAACCCCAAAACAGAGTAAAAGACTAAGAGACAAAGCTAAAGAGATAGGAAGGACTGGAAAAGTATGCAGAAACGGGGTGATGCAAAGAGAAGAAACACACTCCACCTGCACACCCTCCTGAGGCCGCGGAGCACAAATGGAGGGCTTTCCAGCAAGGCCGTGCACTTCCCGGGTGCCCCCGGCCTGCCTCCTACCCGAATTTTGCCCCTACTCAGGCGCTGTTCTGATCATCACTGAAGCAGAGGCCTCTCGGAGAGTCTGACCTCACTCTTCCCCCCTGCCCAGAATCCTCAGGGAAAGAGGGAAGGACAGAAGCCCAGAAGGAAGTGAAGGAAAGAATAACAGGCAGAGAGGGCAAGGCAGCATAGCAGCACGTGAAAAGGCCCGAGGGTATGAGCCACGTGTGGAGAGCGCTCCAGGGTGGCCGGATGCTCAGGCGTGCTGGAGAAGTAGGAAGGAGAGAGGGGGCAAAGGGCAAATGGGGAAAGGCCTTTACTGACCACCGACCACACACTGGACACGTCCTGCATCATCATCTTAGCAATCTTCAAAGTAATCCTGACAGGCAGGTACGCATTACCCATTTTATGGAGGAAGAAATGAAAATTCAGATAGATTAAAGTAACTCGCCCCAGGAAACACAGATGGTAAGGGGAGAGCAGGGATTCAAAAACCAGCTGACTCCTAACCTTGTGCTTATTTCTTCAGCCCCTGGGATATCGGTACCAAAGGCCAAGAGTGTGGGCTCTGGAGTCACACTAGCTGTGTGATCTGGAGAAAATCACTTAACCTCCTGGGTGTCCATTTCCTCAGCTGTTGAGTGGGAATGAGCATAGCCCCTTCATCATATAGGTTTAAGAAAATTAAATGAATACAATATCGCAACAAAAGTGCATTGTGTGCAGTGAAAACATACAGTAGCTTTTATTAGTCATTATGCTTAGGGCCCTAGGGACTACGCAGAGACCCCCACAGACAGACTGGCCACGTTGCTTGTCCCTGGCTGAGTCCAGTGCCGTCTCTGGAGCAAGGCAGAGGCCAGACCCAGATCCCTGAGAGCACCGAGAGCCCAGGCTGCACAGTAACCCTGTAGCAGCAGCAGGAACATCCTGGAAATGACCTTCTCCACTCTCTGATCTCGACTCCATGGCCTGAGCAAGTTGTTCTGCAGATGCTCCCTCAGTGGGACGTGGTCTAAGCAGCCTCCAATCTCATGGAGTGACCATAATAGAAACAAGCAGGGCTGCCAAGTTGCTACCCACTGGCCTCCACCATGGGCTGACCCCTGCCCCTCGGCACCTTCTGGGATGAGGTGACCTATAGTCGCAGAGCGTCAACACCAGGAAGGCCTTCGGAGACCCTCTACCTCCATTCCTCATCATACGGATCAAACACCAAGGCCTGGAGATAAGTGGGGACCTACTTAAGGTCACACCGTGAACCAGGGGCAAAGCTAGAACACAACGCTGGCCACCTAACTGCCTGGTCTTTCCCATTTGTTTTGCCATTCCTCCATTTTGTCGTGTCAAATTAAAGTCTACATATTCAACTTTCAACTCTGGAAGGCTGGCCTTATGCGAAAAGCAAGAACTTTGGGGACAGGCAGACTGGGTTCAAATCCCAGCTCCACCCCCTCCTTGCTGAATGGCCCTTCATTTGCTTATATATTAGAAGACGGTGGAGGACAGCAGCTAAGGGGGCAGGTTATAGCCCTAGCTCTGCTACTCCCTGGTGGGCAAGTCACGCTGGCAATCCCTGCTTCAGTTGCCTCTTCTCTAAAGCCCGCCTCACGTAGTCATGGTACAGAATGAGAAAAATATACAGGAAGGACCTGGCACAGCGTTTGCTGTGGGGTAAGCACCTGCTGAACACTGCCTACCGCTAGCACGGTATCTCCAGTCTGAACCCAAGGCTGAAGCACGCCGCCAGCAGGTGGCACAAGGCACCTGAGTCTCAAAGCTCTAGTGCCGTCAGTTCCCCTCATGCAGTCATGGGGTGTTAAAGCTGGCAAGGGCCCCGGGTGACAGACAATAGAGTCGTGACCCAGATGGAAATGACTTGCTTAAGGTCACGGAGCAAGTTAAGGAGGTGAAGTAGAACCCAGATCTCTTGACTCCTACCGACTTAATTCTATAAACACGAGCGCTTAGCGTCCAGGCAACCGTGCTTGTGCGTAGATCTGAGAGGGAAGAGACCCCAAATACCAAAGTGTAGCTGCTCTCGGCCAGAACAGAACTGAGCAACTTGCCATCGTGGTGGACACGGGTCAGAAGCAGGGTGGGGCTCCATGCTGGCAGAGCAGGCCAGCTGGGCCAGCCGCCAAAGTGGCACCATAGGCACAGCTCAGGGCCCTCTCATCAGCTACATAATAAAGTAATTATGGGATTAGGGATAAAATTAGTCACTTGTGTAATTATTTTGCTTAGAACAAGAACAGAAAGGGCCTTTTTTTAAAGAGTTGTGCCTGGGCCCCTCCCACGAGCTCCGCTGCAGAGACGCAGATGAGTGAACATAGACACAAACACATATACACACAGCAGTGATGGCGGTGCGTAAACAGGGCTCCTCGGCTTCCTGGCGCGGTTCCTCGCCTGTCCTAACCTTCAAGGCCGGGAGCTATGTTCTCTGATGTTTGCCTCGTGGAACACTTTGTCGCACGGTCACAGGGTACACTGCCTCCCCTCAGAGCCCTCCATCACAGAGAATCTGGGGATATGGTCTCTCAGGCCTCTCCCCAACCAAGCATAATTAGATCTGGGTTCCCCTGGCCTTTCCTCCATTATAGAGGCTGGTGGTAGAGTTCCCACAGTACCTGGGGGTCCACCAATCCAGAGAGACTCCTGGTATTGGTCACTGTGATAGGCAGAATAATGGCCCCCCAACGATATCCGTGTTCTAACCCCTAAATCTGTATGTTACCTCACACGGCAGAAGGGACTTTGCACGTGTGATTAGGTTAAGAAGTTTGAGATGAGATTCTCCTGAATCATCCACGTGGTCCCCATCTAATCAATGCTTAGGTCCTTATAAGTGAAAGAGGGAAGCCGGGGACTGAAGTCACAGAAGGAGGTGTGACGGTGGAACCAGAGGTTGGAGCGACGCCGTTGCTGGAGGGGGGACAGAAGGCGAAAGGAAGGCAGCCCTGTCAACACCTTGATCTTAGCCCCATCAGGCCCAGTTCCAGACTTCTGACCTCCAAGACCATAAAGTAATAAATCTGGGTTATTTTAAGACACTAAACATGTGGTAATTTGTTGCAAAAGCAGTAGGAAAGAAACTATTACAGCCACCTAAGGATCCTTGGAGCCCACCTTTGAAACTCCAGGTTTGAAGCCCCTGACGAAACTCTCTCCCCAAGGGCCAGCCAGGGGGATTCCTGGGGCCAACATGCACCCTAAATGCACCTCCAGGGATTACACTTGATAGGGGCTCAAACTCTAATTCAGAGAGATATCTATGGGGGAAACAGCACCCCAGAAAAGGGGGGAAAGGGAGATAGTTCTGGAAGGAAAGGGAGAGGCCCCACCTTACACTCTACTCCAGGGACTGGGCTCCTCTAACACATTCTCCAACACAGGGACACGGGCCTCCATAAATCAGACCATCCCCAGGGGTAGGCCAGCATCTGGGAAAGAGACCACCAGAAGGTCAGAAGCCTGGCCAAGTCACTAGGTGGCTTCCTCTCTCTGAACCTCACCATCGTCACCACACCTTGCGAGACGGACACTCTCATTATACCCATTTTATGGCTGAGGAGCTGGACTCAAGCAGGTGGAGAGGGGAGCCCGCTTTGAACCTAGGCTGCCTCACTCCACAGCCCTACCCCGGGCCCCCTCCTAGCGTGAATGATTGCTAGACAGAGGATGGTCCCGACACCCCCTGCGCACAAGGAACCGGTTCGGCAGACCTGAGGGGGGTCAAAAACAGCCTGCCCTTCCACTCGGTGGATGCTGGGCTTTCAAGGGGCCCAGCAATCCGACAAGATCTACCAGGAGCTTGGAAGGGATCCGCAGCCCTTGACCCAGAATGCTACTCCTGGCATCCCCCCACTAACAGGCATCACCTAAAATACAGCAAAAGCACCTCGTGCAACGTTCACTGCAGTGTTATTCATCAGAGCAAAGACTGGAAACAACCTGAATGACCAGCACAGGGAAAGGGGTGAATTGGTCTTGTATCTGATGGGACTCTCTGTAACGACGCAGAAGGCCGCTCCGCAGACACGGCCGAGGGAACACACGGGACAGCCCTGAGACGCACCAGGAGGACTACGGCTACCCAAGAAAGGGGCGGAGGGGAGAGTGGGAAGGAAACACACCAAACTCCCAACCATACTCATACTAAGGAGTCTCTTTTTCCCTCTTCCTGCTTTTTAAAATCCCTGTACTGTGTTGTTACCTTCTTAATTTAAAAAAGAAAGTTTCCTCTAGAGGCGCCTGGGTGGCTCAGTTGGGTAAATGTCTACCTTCAGCTCAGGTCATGATCCTGGAGTTCTGGGATCAAGTCCACCGTGGGGCTCCCTGCCCAGCGGGGAGTCTGCTTCTCCCTCTGCCCCTCCTCCTGCTCATGCTCTCTCTCTCTCTTGCTCTCTCTCTCTCATAAATAAATAAAATAATTTAAAAAATAATAAAAAAGGAAGTTTCCTTTAAAAAAACAACAATAACCATGATGAAGCCCTGAGGAACCCACACAGGGAGACGTCGAGGAAAGAAGGGGGAAGAGGTGAACGAGAAGTGGCCGGAGAGGCAGTGGCAAAGCCAGAAAGAAGGGTGTGGTGTGGTGGAGATGGAGGAAAGAGAGGGAAGAGGGGGATCCCTGGGGTCAGTGGCTCCTGCGAGGCGCTGGTACCCAGTGCTGGCCCGTATGCCCCTGACCGTATTCACAAGGCAAGCCGGGTGCCAAGAAGGCTCTAGTTATTGACCCCCCTGTTCCCCACTGAGGAGTCTCCGAGTGCTCCCACCATGACCAGTGTCCCCAGGAGCGGCATTCCCAAGACAAACCAAGCAGTAAGAGGAGCAACGATGTACCACACCCATGGCCACGGACTCCTGTCCCAGCCCAAGCAGAACAGAGGCCGCCTCGCAGAAGAACCTGGTCAGGATTTTCCTGATCCATAACCACTCACCGATTCTACCACGGTGCACGGCACACACACACACACACACACACACACTCGCTCCTTGGGCCCTTCTCGGCCTCTTTGAGACACGTCCCTCAGATTCTGGGCCTCCTGGATATAAGCAGACACACAGGCATGCGGAGTCACATACCCGTTCACACACATTCCCCCACCCACCCACCCACACACCCCCAGCCTGCTTCCTTCTCCTGAAAACCCCCTTCCTCCCTCTCTCCACCCACCTCATCACGGCCCTCAGGTCAACCTGAGCCCAGGAGGGAAGGCTCCCCAGCAACTGACGTCCAACTTCACTGTCCCACTCCTGCCTCCCCCCGCACACGTGGCAGGCGGTGGCCAAGTCCGGTTGCTGCTTCTACAGCCCAGACGTGGAGGGAGGCTGGGCCACAGAGCTGAAAGCTAAACTAGGCTCTGAAGGCCAGTGACCTAAGAAGACACCTCTGACCCTCAATCTAGTGAGCCAACAAGAAGCAGGGCTGAGTCACTACCAGATGGCCCCCTTGACACCCCCATTCTAAGGAAACTGGCAACCCTTCCTGCTGCCCACAGCCCAGCCAGCCTGCGGTAATGAGCGTGGCTGGGCCAAGACAAGGCCAGTATCAATTAGGCCACCCCCTTTCCTGCCAGTGAGCTCAGCCTCTTTACTTTGCTCTGATTTCAGCTCATCTGAAACATCCTCATTTGAGGTCCCTGGAGGATCTTAAAAGTGTGATTCAAACATTAGCTCTGACACACAGCCTCCCCCACTCAGACATCACCCGCCCAAGGCAACACTTTTCTCTCCCTGCCGTTCGGCACTACCAGGAATGAGCAGTTTCTACGGTCAGCCACGTCAAGCCCTCCGATCCAGACCTGACCCAGCTCCTCGCAATTTCAGGGCAGAGACTGGGGAAGGGGACATGGTGCCTCCAGTACGGCGGACACGTCATTTTGTTCTACCTCTGTAACAGCTCCCTGAGGTGGCATTACAATTCCTGCGCCACGGATGCCGAAACTGAGCCGAGCAGCCCTGCCAAGGTCACTTAGCCAACACGTGGCTGAGTTAGGCCTGGAACCCAGGACTGCTGGGCCGCAGGGTTCACCCAACGACCCACCTGCCCCAGCAGGCCCCATTCTACACACGGCCCAGCCCCTCCCTGAGCAGAGATGGGGCATTCATCACTGGCCATCCCCGGCCCATTTACCCCGAGCCTAGTGACAGGTGGAAGGAATGACTTAAGAAGGGCTGCAGGATTTGGGGCTTCTAGGAGAAACTTGAGAGAACACAAATTTCCTAGGAAGAAAAACAAACAAAACAGAACAATGCTAGCGGCTGTTTGCAACTCCCTATTCTGCCATGCATTCAACCTTAGACAACACAGTCAGAGGCTAGACGGGAGTACAAAGGCCAAAAAGAAGAGGCTGTGGGTTTTGTGGTCAGGAAATTCAGAACTGGAAGGACCAGAGGTTCAGCCCAAGGCCTTTGTTTTTACAGGTAGGGAAACTGAGGCCCAGGGAGGGGAAGGGGCCCACCTAAGGCCAGGAGTGAGTCTGTGGCTGTGTCAGGATTCGAATGCAGGTCTTCCGACTCTTAGGTTAGCTTTCCCGGACCTACAGAGTGAAGGGCCTGGAGCAGACGCTGCCCGGGAGAAACGAATGAGTGAATGAAGAAGCGGACCCATCACCTCTACGGCTGAGGGAGTGGAGCACAGAAATCTATGTGGTGCTTCCATGGGGACCGCAGCCTCACTCTGGTGTCTCACCCCATGAAAGATGTAGGCAGGAGGAAGGCCCTTCCATTCACCAAAGCTCAAGCTCCACCAGGAGCCAATCACAGCACTGGAAGGAGGCAGAAACTTTGGTTCCCCTGGCAACGCAGACAAAGGTCTCTCCTGAGCACAGCAATCAGCTGGAGTAGGGATGTGGACTGCCTCCACCCCATCCAGAGAGGGTTCTCGTCTCCTTTCCTCATAAGGAAGGAACCAACCCAATCCTTCAGTGCTCACCCCCAGCCTCCAGCTACGTGCCTAGGCCCATCTCAGATTGGAAGGATGGGGACGGACGGGCTTCTGAGTGGGGAGCTGCAGACAGTACTTGAGTCCTGCCCAGTCTGCGGGTATCTACTGTCACCAGGTGTGTGCCTCGGAGCTGGGATGGGGGCCTGTGTGGATGTGTGTCAGTTCGTCACCCCCACACTCCTCGGAGAGGCAGGGCCAGCTGCAGAGCCAAGCACGGCCTGGAGCAGGAGGACCGGCACCCGGCCCAAGCCCAGCTCTGGGATTAATTTACAAGCGGACCCAAGCAAGTCTCATCCGCTTTGCCAGGGGTCTCATTTTCCCCCATCTATAAAGTGCGAGATCTAAGACCGACGGTTCTCTGGAACAACAGCCCCCAGTCCATGCTCACCAAAAAATAATGGGGAGAGGGGACGAGGAGGAGCTTACCTTTTGAAAGGTTGCCTAGCCCAGGCCAAGGCCCTTGGAATACACACCACGTCCCACTAACTGGAATTGCTTCTTTCTACACACTTTGAGGAAAAGGAAGAAAATCACGAGAAAACGATGGTCCCTTGAAAACAGCTTCCAAACAACACCCCCAGCTTTGGTCACCTACAGGCCAGGCTGTCCCCTCCCTCGTCCAGTCCCTAGCCCCACAAGGAGGAAGTGTGCACAGCGCTGGAGTGAGCTCTCTTGTCACTCAGGGAGGGGTCAATCACTCAGAGATTCCAGAAAGGTTTTCCACATGGAGAGTCAGAATGAAAACAGAAGTTTCTCAGAAAGCTCCTTGATTCCAGAAAAGTCAAACTGTTGACATCAAAACCCACATGCATCCGCTATGCATTCAGCTCTGCAATCCCTCAGTCTCCCTATGGAGAAATCCTGCAGCCATCCAGGACACGGCTGCCTTCCCTCCCCTCCCACCCCCACCCCTGCTTCAGGCCCTGCACCCTGATCTGGTTTCCCTCTTCCCTACTTCTCCGCGCCCGAGTTTCTCAGCCCACCACACCCATAGCCTGCCCACTGGTCTCCGGCCTCCAGCCTTGCTCCTGCAACCCACCCTCCCACTGCCAGAAATCAGATCACCCCGTTCCCAACCTAAGGGCGTGCAGTGGCCCTCATTGTCCCCCGATCAAATTCCAGCTCCCGGCCCAATATACACGTGCTCGGGAGCGGGGCCTGCCTGGGCTCCACTTTCCTTTCCTGCCATCCCAAGAGGGACAGCCATCTCAAGCCACTCCAGGGCACCCTCCTGTTTCATGCCTCTGCACCTTGCTCTTCGCACTGGGGATTCCCGCTGCCTTGAACGCCCTTTCCAAAGCCCCTGCTGTAGAGTGAAGGGGACAGCTCCCCTCACGGAGTGCTCGGTATGTGCCAGGCCCTTCGTCAGGCCCTGTGCATTCACTACTTCGTTCACTATCACCAAGACCCTAGGAGGCCTGCACTAAAGGTGGCCTCTTGACAGCTGAAGAAACAGAATCAGACCCGTGACCAGGCAAGGCAGAAGTCACATGGCTGATAAGGAGGCAGAGCCAGGGTAGAAATTCAAGCATCTGCCACTTAGGCGGCCAGGCTGACCCCTCAGGGACAGTGCAGTGGTGGGCGATGTGGAAACAAAACCCCCAGCACATTCCCAATAGCACCACTTCCGTGTGGGCCTCTGGGGATAGTCTGCCTCAGAGAGTGCCTCCAGAGGGGCCCCAGCCGGGTCCCCGTGTGCTCCCCGACTGGCGCTCCCCGCCACCACACAGCATGAGCTCTGCAAGCACACACAGGGTCTGGGCTCACATGGCAGGAGGACCGCTCTACAGCTACCACTACCGACCCAGCAAGGCCTCCCAGCAACGTCTTTCAGGAAGTCTAACTCTCGGCCCAGCATCAGGGACCACCAGGACCTGGTACCAGTTCGCCTTCTCAACCTTGCCCACTGTAGCCCTGGCCCCCAGGCACACACGCTCAGCCACAACACACTGGGGGGTATTCACCACCCGTGTTGCTTCTCACTAAAAGCTGCTGTTTATTGAGCACCTACTAAGGCCAGGCCCTAAGCTGGGCACTCTGCTAGCACTCGCATGTCTCTACAACTCATTCATTCATTCATCCAGCGAATCCTGCTTGAATACCTACTATGTGCTGTGCAATGTGAAGTCAAGAGTGAACATTACATGGAAAATAAAACACAAATGGTTACAAACTGTGATAAGTGTAACAAGGAGTCAAGAGGCAAAGGCAGAGAGCAGTCCAGCGGGGCGGGGAGGGAGGTGTCTAAGAAAGCTGAGTCGTAAAGGAGAAGAAGGACCCAAGGCTGCCAAGAGCCACAGAAAGAGAATTCTAAGCAGAAGGAACGGCAGGTGTAAAGGTCCTGAGGCAGGGAAGAATTTGTTACACAGAGAGAAGACTCCTACAGCTGAGCTGATGACCAGCGGGGAGCTACATGGCTAGAGGGAGAGGCCCGGACCAGCTTATTCAGGGCCCTACAGGCCATGATAAAGAGTTGAGTTTATGCTACGGGCAGAGGAAAGACACTGAGTGATAAGGTCTGATCTGTGTTTTACAAACATCACTTTGGCTGCCACTTGGAAAGGAGACTTGGGAATATAAATAATGTATGTAACTTATGCAAAGTAACTGGCATTGTGCTGGCTCAAAACACGCTAATTCCCTTTCCTTCTCTCTCTCCCCCATCCCAGGCTGCAAATGTCCTCTTTAGCTTCTATTCCTTCTCCTGATCTATACATTGTCAGAATTTGAGTTTTCTGAGGACATATGATCTGCATACTTTTGACTGTCAGACGTGATCCAGCAAAAGGATACGACTTGCCCGGCGTCGTATGGTGGGGCTGTGGCAGTGGAAGAGAGGGTGCCTTCCCTTTCCCCTGAACGGGACCCTGGGCTGATCTGCAGGTCAGGAGGAAGCAGAGGCAGCACATGCTGAGGCTTCCGCCTGGGTTCTTGTTCTCCCCCACCTTACCGTGGAGCAGCTCAGAGAGCCTGGTTCTCGGGCAAATTCCAGGCTCAGGATAAGGGAGAGGGGCCTATAGTAAGCCCCACCCCTAGGTACACTCTCTTTCTGCTGAAGCCAGCCAAGGGCAGGCCAGAATACAGACAGAAAACCCTTCTAATGGAGACTGGATACTGGCTAGGATGTTAGCTGCTCCCGTCACCACCCCCAGGAAGCAAGAGAGGGTTGTGGCCCTCATTTGACCCGTTCTGAGGCTGGGTGTGCTCTAACTTGTTCCGGAGATGGAGAGAAAATGGCGGAGCTTTAACTGGAATCCTAGGATGTGGCTGCTTGAGGATTGAAAAGCCCAAAGCCCCACTGGACAGATGAAGACAGAGGTCCAATAGGGGATTTGCCCACAGTCACATGCTGATGAGGACTCCCACAGCTCTGCTTTCCAGCTCCCTGGGCAGCTTCCCTAAGAAAGGTGGGAAAGAGGACAGAGGGGAGGCTGGAATTGGGAGGGGGGGGGGGTCAAGGACAGGGCAGCACTGCCTCCTCTGGCCTGCCCTGCCTGAACTCCCAGATTTCCCACAGCTCACGGGTGTGGCAAAACCTGCCAGACCAGTCCCCACGCCAGGGCCAAGTGGCACAGCCCGGAGCTGCAGGGCCTCGGGTAGGTAGGCTACAGACACCCGGAGCTGGGGGGCAGGGCGGGCCCAGAGAGGTTCCTCCTCCGCCTGCCGGCCAGGCCGCACAGGCACTGCCCCGGGGCCAGGATGGGGGCTCACACTTGGAATGAGGCACAGCCAGGACGCACCAGGCGTCCTGTCCCCAGCTGGCACAAGGGCCTGCCCTCTGCTTCCCTTCCTCCTCCGGAAACTCAACACGCCAGCTGTCAGTGCCACTAGAGCAAGAGATCCAGGAACTTATCTGAGAAACATAGCAGGAGGCAGGGAAATGTGACAATAATGATGCCCAGACGCTTCCCCCTCCCAACCACGGCCAACAGGATGAAGTCCTGCCACCCTGTGACCTGCCAGGCCCAAGGCCCAGGAACCAGCTGAGCATAGTAGATGCATCCGTGGGGGGAGGGGATCAGGACAGCTGTGTTCTCACAGAGCTCTGGGACGCTCAGTGCAGACTCGGGAAAACCTGCCCTCCCAGGCTTGGGTCTCACCAGCCTTCCTGAGGAGGGGCTGGGTCAGCTCTGTAGTTTCAGGAAGCTTGAAGCTTCGCTCTCACCCTGTCTCCACCCCATCTCTCACTACCTCCTGCCCAAAGGAAAGCACAAGAGTGTACACCCACAAGTGCCCAGACCCTGCGACACAGGGCTGGCTTGTGTCGGGGGTGCCTTGCTGGAAGGGTTCCGGCAGCACCAAAGCCAGCCTGGCACAGCGGAGCCCACAGGACAGTGGGCAGATCCTCAGGCCAGACTGTGTGGGAGGTGATGATCCGACCAACTTTTTCCTGGTGCTCAGAGACATTCCCAAGGCCTGACAGACCCAGGAGCCAGCTGCTAGGCAGGAAGGGACCTTGGCATCAGCCTAGGCTCCTGTGAGCACAGAACACAGGAGCCAGGCAGGTGCCCCCCTCACGTCAGGGACTATTCTCCTATCTCAACCAATCCCCTCCTTTGGTAGACAGGAAGGAAGAGGCCCAGAGAGAGGCAGGGACTGCCCTAAGGTCACACAGCAAGGCACAGCAGAAGTGGACCCACCGCTGAGAACGGACCCCCAGCCCCGGACTCCTATCACATGCTACCTCCCACAGCAGAGACATTTTTCCAAATCCAAAATCATGCACCCCACATCCTCACCACCCCCTGGGAACGGCCAGAGACTGGTAAGAAGTCTGCTGTTCGACACCGATCATGCCCGCTGCGTTCACCTCTGCGTCCTGGCACATGGGGCAATGTGGAGGCCAAACCTATCCCAGGCCCAAGCACCGGAGTGCAGGTGGGGGGAGCAGGAAACAGTAGGGAGAAAAGATGAATCTGGCTTTTCGGGGCTCAGGATGCAGACAGGCTGTATGGAAAAGGCAGGGACACTGTTGGCACAGAGCTCTAGAAATCCTGGGCCCAAAGATGAGAAACAGGTTGCCTCCCACTCACACCACATGTACCTCAAGGCCTGTATGTGTGTGTTCCTGTGACTTGACAAGGTCACTGAGCCAGTCACTCGGTCATTCCTTGGGTCATTCACCCACTCTGCAAAAGTTAGGGCGTGACAATGTCATGCCGCCAGGCCCCGAGGCCGGCACCCACTGGACCTCTGGCCCGGAGTTGAGCTGCCTGGAGATCCAGGCTGAAGTCGTGGCAAGCCACCCGCCCCTCTCAAGACCCACAACTGCATTTGTAAAGTAAACACCTGCCTCCGTTCCGGAGTGCTCTGAAGGCTACGCACAGTGACGGATATGAACGTGCTTTGTACACTGTGAAATGCCAGAAAGACAGAAGAGATTATTAATAACAATAACACTGCCATCACTAGCCCTGCTGGCCCCACAGAGCCCCAATCTCTAAATGTCAACTGTCATCATCTCTGCAGTTATCAACGACACAGTAACTCCCACCCACTATGAAGCACTTGCTGTGTGCCAGGCACGGTACCAGACACGTGGCCTGCATGCTCTCGTTTGGGCTCCCTAACCTCCTAAGTAAGCACTCAGGCTGTCCCCATTTTACAGACGGTAAGACTAAGGCACAGAGAAATGAAGTATCTCGCTCGAATCCACACAGGAGGTGACAGAGCAGGGTCTATCCTCAAGTGTGTCTGAGTCTGGAGCTCGAGCTCCTTTCAGCTTCATGTCACCTTGTTTAAAGCGACTCCCCACGTGCCAAAGCCTGATGTGGTCCTGAAGGGACGTGCTCACTTCACTGACCATGGTATAGTAACCCTAGAGGTAGACAGGACTGGCTAATTCTGTTGTCCTTGTTTGACAAATGAGGCAACTGAGCCCCCAGGAAAACTTGGCAAGCACGTGACTCAGCTCATTGGCCGCAGAAGACCAGAAATACAAAGGGCTGTAGAGAGTGGATCCAGACAGGGAAACTGAGGCTAAGAGAGGGAAAGGGACCTGCCCAGGTCATTTGTTCAGACCTTTCCTGAGACCTTCTCAGGAACACGCACACGAAGAAGGCAGTGTTTGCTCTTCCAGTTTTGAAACGCTGTCCCTCCTGCACTGCGGGCCCCCCGCTCCGCACCCAGGCCTCGCTGTGGCCGGCAACCGACACCAATCACTATCCTAGTCTGAGTCTCGGCTTCCCCAAGCACAAAATGAGAAACTAACCTTGGTCAGCAACAAATTCTAGAGGCCAACATGGCTTCTATAAGGCCCAGGAGGCCAGTCTCAGAGCCTTTGCTCCCTGCCTCCCCCAACTCCAGGGAGGTCTAGAGGTAAAGAACGTGCCAGCACTATATTCACAGAGTTGTGCAACTATCACCACTATCCAACTGCAGAATCCCAGTTATTCTCACCAAGCACTGAGCTGAAGCCCCCAGTGCGCCTAAGGAACCCAGGGCTCTCCCTGGTTGGGGCCAGATACTTTTCTAGGAAAGCCCAGGGTGCCCCTAGCAAGAATTTCTCTGGGACAGAAATGGAGCAAAAAGTAAACACTTAGTGGACACTGTGTTCCCCTTAGTGAAACAAAGTTGTGGATTTTCTGGGAAAGGGCCCAACACATCCACCCAGTCCAAACCTTTCCCCCTGCCCCCACTTGCCTCTCTAGCTGTCCCAAATGCAACCATTCGGTTGACCCTGGCCTCAATTTCCCCATGCACTCCCTGGGCAGCAGGCTGAAACACATGCTTCCAACAACCCACAGAGGGGTCCTCCCCAACAAATGGCAAATCTCATCCACCTTGTGGGAAGAGAAAGGCCAGCCTGTTAGGTCAGCCAAGACTGGTCAGAGTGGTAGGTTGAGACTGGTTGGGAAACTCGCAGATCCGGAGCTGATGAGTGAAACTTTATTCCACAGGCCTTAGGAAGCTTGGGAAGGTTCAAACTGGGGACATAATCCCCATATACCGGGATGCACCTAAGAGGGAGTCTCAGCAGCTGTCCTAATAGCCGTCAGCACTGGGCAATAAGAGCTCAGGTTCCCGGACACTGATTTCCCTCTTCTAGCTCTGCTCTGCCACTCGTTAGCCGTATGGCCTTGGAGAAGCCACTTACCTTCTCTGAGCCTCCATCAACCCACCCACAAAAGGGGGATAACTATACCTTTGCTGCTTTACCTCTCAGGTTTATGGGGGAGATCTGCTGGGATGATGAACAGAAAAGCCCTTTGTAGGAAAAATATAAGAGACTCCGATTCTAGTCCAGGTGTGAGCCCGGTGATAAGGACCAGGGGGATGAAACCCCCCCCCCCCATGAAAGAATTCCTCTGCCCTTCCCTGCCTCTTTTCCCTCCATAGAAATGCTGGAATCCCTCCAAGACGGGTTGGAAAAATCCAGAGATCCCAGAGAAACAGGGGTCACAGAAGGAATGCTAGACATCTGGGTCTTGTCTGGACAACGTTTGTGAAGGCTGGGCCCCCCCAGGATAGCCCCTCTAGCTCTCAGACAAGCAGCAAGCCACAGGGGAATGATCTGTATCCACATGGGGGGGAGGCTGGGGAGCAGCCAGGGCAGCCAGAGTTGGCATTTCAGAGTCCTGCTATCAGAGGAGAAGTGGGTAGGCAAGAGGGGTGGGGGAGGGGACACTGTCCTTGTTGGGTCTCCCACACTTTCATCCCTCCTGCAGGAGATAATGACGCAGCCACCTTCCTGTGACAATGGCACCTGTGTCCTTTTCCTTCTCTGAACCTCGGCTTCCTCATCTGTAAAATGGGGTGATAAGCCCTCTGATACACTGAGTCTGGGTGAATAAATATGGCTGCCATTTTTCCATTCTTTGAAACCAGGGAGGCTCCCAGGGCTAACAATACACTCATTCATTCCCCAATCTTGATTTCCTTAAGAAAAATCTGAAGGCACTCCTAGGACAGAGCCCAAGCTCTGAGGGCATTGTCCATCGTCCGACAAGGTAGATGAGATTAGCAGTGTGTGGAGAGGGAAGCGGAGAAGAGAAGGGGGCCTCTCTGTGGGTTAGAGGTACATGCTTCAGCCTGCTGCCTGGGGAGGGGCTGGGAAATCCCACCATTGGCCAAGGCTGTTAGAAACCATCCTGCGAAAGAGAGAGAGAGGAAGGGAGGAAGAAAAAGAAACCATCCTGCTTCCGTGAGCTGTGCTGTTTGGAGGGGAGGCCGATGGGGCAGTGGGCCACAGGGGGGCACTTTCCCCACCTTCACCACCAGGAGGAAATGAATGAAGGACTGACACCTGTTGGTGCCCAGATGCCCTTTGTCCACCATCCACCTGGGAGAAAAGGTGAAGGAACCGGGCACCTGTGTGCAGCAGCTGGAGACAATCAAACCTCTTCGTATCTCTGAAGAGAAGGGCATGGAAGGAGGGGCTCCCTCTGTGAAGCCTGAAAGACAGCTGGCCACCCTCCTCCCCCCACTTCTTAGTTCCAGCCAAACTGAACTGCTCCCGCTTCTCCCTTCCATGCCTTTCCTCAGGCAGCTCCCTCCTCCTAGAGAGCCTTCCCGTCCAAATCCAGCCGCTCAAGGCCCAATGGCCCCTCCCCCAGGAAGCACATTTGACTGCCATGCCTATGCTGCCCCGCTTTCCCCGCGCTCTCTCCTGAGTGACAGTTGTACTGTTCCCGTCCCTCTTCCATGGCGATTTGCACTGCTGATTAGGTCACAGCCACACCGCCACACATTTATTTCCCCTCTGGGGGACACAGATGACTGCAGCGGTTCCCAGCACAGGCTTTGAAGCTGGGCAGACCTGAGCTCCAACACCAGGTTTTGCCATTTACTAGCCATCTGACCACGGGAAAGTCACTTGCCTGACTGAGCCTCAGTTTCCTCCGGAAAATGGGCGCAATAATAGTACCTTCCCCCTAGGGTTGTTGTTGCAATTATTTTTTTTTAAGATTTTATTTCTTTATTTGACAGAGAGAGAGGGAGAGTGCACAAACAGGGGGAGCAGCAGGCAGAGGGAGGGGGGGAACCCCGCTGAGCAGGGAGTCCGATGCCGGCTCCATCCCAGGACCCTGGAATCATGACCTGAGCTGAAGGCAGACGCTTACCCAAATGAGCCCCCCAGGCGCCCCGTTGCTGCAGTTAAACGAGCTAACGCACACTAAGGATTCAGCACAGAGCCTGGCACAGAGCGAGAGCTCAGTAATGGGATTTATTTCTGGCGGTGACCTTTCAGGAGGTTCACAGAGGATTGCTCTTTACATCGGCCACAGAGCCACGTACTGGATGGATGGATTTACACGGAGGCAGATCTGCAGGCAACATTCAGAAGCCCTCTCCCGCAGGCAGAGCCGTGGGACCTGGGAGGGGCGCCTCGGCAGGTCGCGAGCTCCGCGGCATGGAGCAGCGCCAGTGGCTATCGGACGGCCACCAGAACTCCTGACCGAGGCAAACAGATGCGGTCATAGAGACGGGATCTGAAGCCGGACTCCTGGCCTCCCCTCACTCCATGACCTCCACTAACTGTGCCTCAGCTCCCCATCTCTACAATGGGGACAGTAACAGTACCCACCCAAAAGACACAGGTGGGTACTATTTATTGAGGATTAAATGAAATAATACCCATAAAGCAACAGAACACGCTCAGCACAGGGAGAGTAATTCAATAAACATGACCTATATTATCATTGTTGGCATTTGTATTACTATCACCGAAGAGAGGAGTTAGAGCCCCTTGCAGGCCTATGAACTGTTCACTGTCCTATAACCCAGGACTCCACCAACACCCTAGCATGCTCTCATGGTTCTGTCTGCCCAGCAGGCCTCACTCCCCTTCTGGTTACAGCCCTGGTCCCCCGTTAGCTACACAGGTAGGCCTATGACCCAGGCCTGGCCACTCAGAATGTCCTATCCCCCAGCAACAATGACTATCCCCTTGGATTGATACGTAGATCCTAGAAGAAAAATAGTTCCCTTTTTTCTGTCTGGGTTGCTAAGCTGGGGTAGTGGACAGAGAGTTCCTAATAAGAGCAGAGAGGAGAGACAGCAGTGGTGGGAGAGAGATGGAGAGTCCACTCGACTCCTCATCCTTCAGTTCCACAGACCGCCCCAGGATCCGTTAAAGTCCTTTTCTGGTTTAAACTGCTTTGAGTTGCGCTTTTGTCACCTTATTTATGAAAAACCCATGCCCAATTATAGAGGCCCTAACCTAGGTAAGGTGTATGCTGGCCACAGGCAGGGCAGGAGGCAGTATAATAACTGTCCCTCCTGTACATTCTGGCACAATCTCCACCATCGGGGCTGCAAGGGACAGTCTCCAAACCATGTTCTCAGGAATCACCCTGACCCAGGGGTCTTCAGACATTGCTTCCTGGAGCCCTGGGCATCTGCACCTCCCAAAACACCCGTGGAACAAAGGGCAGTGAGGGGGGGCAGCGAGATTCTGGACGAACTGCAGCCAATTCGACCACAGCAGTTTTGCTACGAACGCTACATACTGGGATTCTGCTGCCCCCAAGAGATTTGAAATACCCTACCCTAACTGCATCTCAGAAGAGCATTAATAAGTAGCCAGGCTGATGTGTCCATCTGTAACATACAGAAGAGAACACGGAGGCCCAGTTCCGGACTTGCAGGCTACACGATTTCCAGTGTTTCAGGCTCCCTGCGAAAATCTATCACTTCTCGCATTTCCTGTCTCCTCCAGTAAACCGATGGCGGTTAATACCTAGAGTCTCATCTTTCTTGGCTCTAACCCCTACAGAGCTGCCTGCTTCTGAGCCTGGCTCCTCGGCCAGCTTCCAGAAGCTTGAGGAACTTGTAGAATAAATGTATGAGCCAACCTGCACCCCCCTTTACCATGTTCACACTCCCCCCCAGCCCATGCACACACACACTTAGCTCCCCCCTGTACCCCCCTTTACCATGCTCACACTCCCCCACAGCCCATGCACACACACACTTAGCTCCCCCCTGCACCTCCCTTTACCACACTCACACTCCCCCACAGCCCATGCACACACACACTTAGCTCCCCCCCTGCACCTCCCTTTACCACGCTCACACTCCCCCACAGCCCATGCACACACACACTTAGCTCCCCCCTGCACCCCCCTTTACCACGCTCACACTCCCCATAGCCCATGCACACACACACTTAGCTCCCCCCTGCACCCCCCTTTACCACGCTCACACTCCCCCACAGCCCATGCACACACACACTGAGCTCCCCTCTGCACCCCCCTTTACCACGCTCACACTCCCCCACAGCCCATGCACACACACACTTAGCTCCCCCCTGCACCCCCCTTTACCACGCTCACACTCCCCCACAGCCCATGCACACACACACTTAGCTCCCCCCTGCACCCCCCTTTACCACGCTCACACTCCCCCACAGCCCATGCACACACACACTTAGCTCCCCCCCTGCACCTCCCTTTACCACGCTCACACTCCCCCACAGCCCATGCACACACACACTTAGTTCCCCCCCTCCCTACCCATTTGCCCAAATGTCAGGGAAAGACCAGCAGGCCCCCTCCTGGGAACTCCTAATCCATCTCCTCTAGCCTGCCTGTGCTGTGACTGTGGACAGAGGATTCCTTGTTCCCAGTGCTTCCTGCCCAGAGATCTCTGTGGGGCCCATGTGCTCATCCCCATAGCTCCTGCTCCCCAGACACACACACACACACACACACAGTTCCCCAGGGGTACAGAGGTGCCTCCAATCTAATCAAAAACAAAAACCAGAGGATTCCAGTATGACAGCATCACAGACCCCTGCCAGTTGTGCCTTACTAATAAACCACGATGACATTTGCATATTACTTCACAGCGTCCCAATCAGTGTAACTTCATTGGCTCAGCTCGCTCCCTGCCCTCACCCTGCCAGAGCCACAGAACCTCCGAGCTGGAAAAGGGTTCTGACACACCCCATGCCGGTGGTTTGCAAATCATCTTGTGCTGAGCCAAGGGAGGGTTCCCTGTCATTATCTGGAGGCTGCCGGGGGGGCTGGGGAATTAGCCAATTAGAGTCCCCCACACCTGCCCCAACTTCAACCACCCTGCACCCCCTCTGGCTATTTTGTACATTGACATTCTCTGGGGCTCAGTTGAAAAGGGGATTTTCCTTCTGGACACTGTGAAAACAACTCATTTACTCTCACCCCACCTTCCCCTGGTCCCTGCCCCCTGCCCCGACAGTATATATAGGATCCTGAGGCCAACACAAAGAAACGTGGCCACCCACGGTCACTTAGGAGTCAGTGGCAGAACCAGAATGAAAACACCCTCTCTCGAATCTAGGGGACATCTAGGAGTGGAGAAGCAAAAGAAAACCAGGGCTGCAGGGTCAGCGGATCCAACTTCAGGTCCAAAGCCATCCATCGCCAGCCACGGTGGCCCAGGCAAGCACACGGCCCAACGCAGACGTGCTTAATGAACAGGGATTTTAGCCCTACCTCAAAATAAGCCAAAACAGAGAGGACCCTCAGCACCTGCTTTTTACACCCACCAGAAATCTGTGGCCTAGACAAACTCTCATGCCTCCCAGCAGTAAAACATCTCCCAGTAGAGAGCTTGAGACCCATATGACCACCCCGAGCGCTAGAAGGAGACTTGGGCTGTGCCTGTGTAACACTCACCCCTCCTCCGTCCGCACCAGCTCCCCCGGGGAAAGGACGTCCTTGTCGGTCAGGCACCTGCAAGGAGGAAACAGCGTTAGGTCCTCCCAAACCAACGGGAGTGCGTGGACCCAGCAATGAGCTGGAAACCGAGAGGCTGGCAGTTAGCTGTCAGAGAAACCTTCGGGAAGTTGCTGAACCTGTTAAACAGAAAGGCCTGTGTGACTCCGCAGCAGAGCAGAAGGGAAAGGAACACTTCAGAAGCTGAGGCGGCCCGCGGGGGGCAGAGAGGGCCTGGGAGGCCGAGGTGAAGAGTTCAGTCTTCATTCTAAGAGCAGTGGGCAATCATTGATTCGCAGGGTAGGGAGCAGACTGGAAACGGGCAGCTCTCAGTGTGCATATTAGGGGTTCCCAGCGCCCAGACTGCGGTGGTCACAGTAGAGCTAGAAAGAGGTGGATGGATTCAAGAGATCCTTAAGAGGTGGTACCCAAAGAATTTGGTGGGGGACTAGATGTGGAGGGAGGAGGGAGCGCAGAGGCCCACCCACCCCTCAGGCACCTCCTTCCATGTGAGTCCTCCAGCTCCTGGGGCGGTAAAAAACATACCCATTGCTCTCTCAACCTGGCCTCTCCTTGCCTCGGTTTCCCCATATGTAAAACAAATACGGTTGGACTCAGTGGTCCCTACGTTCTTTTTAGCATTAACATTCTGTTCTGGCCTAATTCACTCACAGACGATTTAAGGCTTAGCGGCAGGTTCAGCCTCGTACACAACGGGGCAGGGGTGTTGGAGGGAGAAACCTCAGGTCCCCTGGACTCAGAACACTAAATCTCCGGGGGGGGGGGACAAGATGCCTCCACTTCACACAGATCACAAGAAGCAGGTGAAGAGGAAGGTCACTTGGGCTGAGGGCGGACCAGCAGGAGCAAAAGCTGCGAGCCCCACTGCCTGCTCTCTACCGCAGCTCCAGAGGCCAGCACAGGCCTCAGGACACTGTCACTCCAGCTGTGACATCAGTCACCCAGCAGCTGCCCCTGGCTTCCCCATCCACTGTTTTCCAGAGTCTGGGGTTAACCACAGAGGCCAGGTAGCGAGCATGCCTAGGGAGACGTGCAGGACAGCGGGTAGAAGTTTGGGATGGTTTGAATTCCGGCCCCATCTCTCTCTCTCTCTCCCCCCTCCTCTCTCTCTCACTCATTCTGAGGCCCGGGGCAAGTCACTTCACTGCTCTTAGGCTTGGTTTCCTCCTGTGGTAGATCGGAGTGACAGTGTCTGCTCCCAGGTCCAGCAGGAGGATTCGGTGAGAGGCTTCGTGGGAAGCTCGGCACAGTGCCTTATCACAACGACCATGGAAGCAGCGGCCTCCACTTACACAGGTGGAAAGCGAGACCCAGAAAGCGAAATGACTCACTGAAGACCCCTGCAGTGAACCGGCGCAGGGGGGAGGCCCAGAGCCTGCGTTCGGAACCACTAGGTCATGCGCGCACCATTTTGGTTCCCGCTTCTCAGAGAGGAAGGTGAGACCAAGATATTACAAGTGACTTGACCAAGGCCACAGAGAGAATTAAAGGGAGTAGAGGGATTTGAACTCAGGCCTCCTTGACAAAAAAGCCCATGGTCTTCCCCGTGGATATCTAGAAAGACGATGTTTGTAGAGAAACTTCAGATTTCAGGGCCCTATAAACCTGGAACAGGGACAAATGTAAATCTGGGCAGATATGGCGGGGAGCGGCGAAGCTACCTTGAGAGGAAACCAGAAGGAGCCGGTGACACAAAAGCCTCTTTCTCAGAAGCCCTCTCTCGGGACTGGGCAAGAGAGGAGGGCGCTGACCAGCAGGGCCATCGTCCTGCCAGGGCTGGGCTGAGGGCTGGATTTAAACAAACCGAAACGGATCCAGCTTGGCCACCAACTTGCTGTGTGATCCTAGGCAGGTCACACACACACACGTACACACACGCTCAGTTCTCTGTTTCTTCAACTCAAGAACGAGATGGTTATTCTGAATGGTGTTCAGATCCCCACTTACAAGAGACTAATAATAACCACTCCTCACAAGCTCCAGACCCCTGATCAGTCCCTGCTCCTATAACCCCAAAAGGTGGCCTCTCAACGCTGGCTCCAATATTACAATAGGGTTGGGAAGTCCTGCACGTGGGCTCTGGCCATATAGCCAGGTCACTTCCCCTCAACAGGCCTTTGGCATCCTCATCTGTAAAATGGGTACGTATCTTTGCCTGATCACTTACAGAATGGGAAGATCCAAGGAGTTACCTCAAAGGCAAGAAATCCCCTGATGCAACGAACAAAGCGACCCTCACCCCAATCCTCATCCCGCATCCACAGTCAAGCTCTTTTAACCTCTCCTTTTCTTCTGGCCAATGCCCCCTTTAGACAAATAGAAGGGGAGAACTCAAGCTGACGGATGCAGCAGCAGTAGCAAAAACCCCCGCAACCAGAAGTAGTAACCACCGCCACCGCCGATATCTGACCGCGGACCCGTGCCAGGCACTGCGCTAAATCCCACACTTGGAATCCGGCACAGGTAACCCCTCCATCAAGGAGGGAAATCCCACTGCGAATCTAAATTGACGGATGACAGACTAAGTTTCAGCCAAGTGAAGTGACTTGCCCAAGGTCACCCACACAGCAAGTGAGTGGGGCGGCCACCCAGATGCAGGCTTTTCATTTGACCTCAGAACTCTTAATCTTATCCTTGAGGCTGCGGGGTTATCCAGGGTAACATTCCACCGCAGGGCATGGTCCAGATCTAGGCAGTGGGGGAGGGAGGGCTGAGGAATAGCTGATCTCCAACCCCCACACACAGCTGCCCCAAGTAACTAGTCTTTATAGTCTTGTATTATTATTCAGATATGTCCAGCTCAACTCTCTGGCTAGAACCGCACTGTCCAATAGAAACATAATGCAAGCTACATACATAATTTAAAATTTTCAGTAGCGGGGCGCCTGTGTGGCTCAGTCGGTTAAGCGTCCAACTCTTGATTTCAGCTCAGATCATGATCTCAGGGTTTTGGGATCGAGCCCCACAGTTGGCTCTGTGCTGGGTGTGGAGCCTGCATGAAATTCTCTCTCCCTCCCCCTCTGCTCCTCCCGCCCCCTCGCTCTCCTTTGCTCTTAAAAAATAAATAAAAGAATAAAATTTTCTGTAGCTGCATTATAAAAAGTGCAAAGGAATGGGTGAAATCAATTTTTTTGAAGATTGTATTTATTTTATTTATTTGAGAGAGAGACAGCATGCCTGCACAGGCAAGCACGAGGTGGGGGGAGCGGAGGGGGAGGGAGAGGGCTAAGCAGACTCTGCACTGAGCACGGAGCCAATGCAGGGCTCGATCTCACAACCCTGAGATCACGACCTGAGCCGAAATCAAGAGCCGGATGTTGAACCAACTGAGCACCCAGGCGCCCCTGAAATTAATTTTAAAGTATATTTATTTAGCCTAATATATCCATTTCAACAGGTAATCACTATACATATTAAGATATTTTATATTCTCTTTTTTCATACTAAGTTTTCCAAATCTGTCGTGTATCTTACATTTAGAGCCCCTCTCGATTCTGATGGTACATTTTCAGAGGGTGTTTCGATCCCCTAGCCCTTACGACTGGGAGTATATTCACGAATCTAATCATCTCATCTCTGTAGAAGTTTTTTGATAACCGAATGGAATATTCTTTTTAAATTTTAAATTAATTCAAATCAAATAAGATTAAAAATTCAGTTCCTCACAGTGCTAGCCATATTTCAAGTGCTCAATAGCCACGTGTGGCTAAGTGGCTACTGTATGTACTGTACGTCTAGACGGTCAAGTCCGAGGGGCAGGGCTGGTGGCCTCCACGGCCCACGGCCAGAGCTACGCCTCCCAAAGTACAGTTGAGTCTGAAGAGAAGAGTATCTTCTCATTCGGTGGAGCCCTACTGAGCCTAATATTAACATCTACCTCTGGCACCTATGACATTCACAGTGATGGTGACAAAGGCATTGGGCGTACCCATTGTTCAGAGAATGAGTGTGGCTCTGAGAGGTGGGCCACCTGCCAAGGTCACCCAGCTTTGACGCAAGCCTGTCTGACTTGGAAGCCTGTGCTCTGTCCCTAAAGCTTGACAGGGGCCGGGTCTGGGGCTCAGTCTTCTAGAGAAAGAAATAAGCCTTTGCTACTATTCTCATGAACCCCTCCTTCCCTAGTCTAGCACCAGAGAATAACCCAGAACAGGACACCCAATGAAGAGGATGAAAGAGAAGGAGAGTGGGAGAAAGGTATGGCAGGGACCGCATTAGGGAGTCCTCCCGAGTACAGAGCTTAGGCCACTTGTGACACCACCAGCCCCCCTGCAGCCCCCCCCCCCAAGGCAGGAGGCAAACCCAGCAAAGTCCAGTGGATGCCTGCCCTCTAGGTGGGTCCCTGGGGCCTGGAGCCATGTCCTGTCCTGCACCTCCCCCAGGAGCACGCACTCAGAGGTGCTTGGACCAGGGCCAGAGCCACTACTCACCTCCCAGGGTCACCTCAGCTGGAGTCAAGGGAAAGGGTCCAAGAAGGGGAGGAGCAGGCCCTGGAGGCAGATTCCAGAGCAGAGAAAAGGTGGCAGGCAGAGGCCAGAAAACCCTAGTCAGCTCCACCTCTCTCCTGGGGAGCAGAGCTAGCCCTCAGCAGCCCCCCTCCCCAGCAGCCCCACAGGGTGAAATGCTCACCAGCTATGGTGTTTAACAATTAACTTTGATTCTTTTCCATTTCAGCAAGAGGCAGACCCAGCAAAAAGTCCCATCTTTGGGGGTAGGGGGACTTGGAAGGTGGGGAGAAGAGGAAGGGGTAGGTGTGAAGGGAGAAAGGGGTGATTAATGAACCCCTTCACTTCCTCCTTTCCATCCCATCCTACCAATGTGGGACAGCCTCCACGCTAAGGCCTAAGTTCCATAAGGTTAGGAGCAGCAACCTGGCACATAGTAGATGCTCCATAAATATTTTTAGTTAACAAACAAGGGGGCAGGGTGGACTAGAATAAAACAGGCCGGCTAGACGGGCAGACTGATGAAGTCCGGGAGACGAAAGGTGCCTTGCCCTGGGCTGGGGCCTCCCTGACCCCTTTGACTCCAGACCCTCCCTGAGACCCGACTGGACTGAGGACTGGGACCACAGCCACCTAGGGCATGCCAGGGGCGTGGCTTTGAAGGAATGTTGCCTAGCCCCAGCTCTGCCCTTCCTAGCTGTGACCTTTGGAGCCCTCACCTCTTCCCCCATAAAATGCGGGTGATACTCCTACGGTACCACACGCAGGGCTGTCCGGGGGCCAGGCCCACAGATGCTGCGATGCCCATTGTAATACACTCGTGTCTCTTGCTGCTTGGCAACAGCCTCCTCTTCTTAGGCCACCCCCTGGGTTCCGCCATCCCCCCAATATTCCCCTGACTCCCACCTATGTGGTCCTTTTTCCTTTCCGGGAAGGAAAGCCCAGAATAATGACGGCTCCAGCCCACTCACGTCCCACTCACCTGGGATCATACACACCCTGGCAACAGCTTGCTACCAATATGACATTTGCTTGTCATTTACACCCCTCCTCGGGTTCCTTGGCCCCCTCCTCACCCTCTTCTCCCCACCCCAATGCAGGCTGGCAGCTGAGGTCCACAGCCCACCTGGGGCTGGCACCGAACTCACTGTGGCCAGTTCACTCGGCGTTCTTGGGCGGGGGCTCCCCCTTCTGGGCCTCTGCTTCCAGTCTGTGTAATGTGGGGACGAGGAGGGTGGATTTAAGAGATTGCCTTCCTGCTGGCCAGCTCTGATATTTAGAGATTCTGACATTTCTGGGATCAATTTGTACTTTACCTTCAGACACCAGAGTTCAGATCTCCACCCTGGCCAGGTAAACAGGCAGCCGTGTTATTATGGGGCAGACTCCAAGGCGTGCCTGCAGAGACCTGGGACTACAGCCCACCCCTCACCATCCTCAGCTCAAGCCCAGATAGACGGACAAAGGCCCCTTCATCCCCACTCACTGGTCACCAATACCTCCACCATAAAGCCCTACCCTTCCAGTCTTCTCTCTCTGGTTCTCAGCAGTGGCAGCATGAGCCATCAATCCCTCAAATTCTTCTCGGCAAAACAAAGCTTGACGCTGCCCTGGTATCAGGGCTCAGGGAGGGGGTGTTGACCCCAAGCCCCTTCCATGTGAAGATTCGGGAGCTGCCTCTGCTTCCACTCTGCTCTTCCCTATGTCCTTCCAGCAACTCTTCAAGGATGCCCCCCACCTTCCCATCTCCAGCCTGGAGCTCCCCTCCTTTACCTCCACAGGGAACACCATCGACACTGATTATGGAATAGTCTATACTGATCTCTCCCTCCTCAACTCATTCTGCCATGCTTCTGCCAGAGGCTACACCTTGTGGGAGAGTCTTACTGCCCCTACTTGACCTTAGAACCCTGGAGACCAAGGGACTCTTGCAATGATTTTTCTCTGTCTCTCTCTCTCTCTCCCCGCTCAGCACGATAATCAAACAATAATAGGCGTCTGCTGAAACAACAATGATAATCACCATTCACTGAAAAATAATGAATTATAATCGTATATTGACCATTTATTCTTTACAGTGCTCAGATCTCAGCATTTTATACACAGCATTTCAGTTAATCCTCCCAAAACCCCAACAGACTTGTTATCCCCAGCCCTTTGGTTTAAGCTGAGGAAACTGAGGCTCAGAGAAGTGAAGTGACTTACCCAAGGTCCCACAGCCAGGAAATGCCGGGGTCAAGACTGGAATTTAAGTTCTTACCCACTGCCCTACTTGGCCTCCCTCCAATCCACAAAGAAAGTAGGGGACATGCGTGAAGTCCTAGCCTGCTAGTGACAGGGGCCTGGGGGCTCCAGAGAGCCCAGCCCGGCCCGAGGCCAGAGGCAGATTCTGCAAATAAAACTCAATAACCTTCTTTTAACCACCTGCTCTGTGCGAAGCCCTGCGCTAGGTGCTGGAGAGCAAAGAACAATACGTAAGACACCCTAGCGCTCCCAGTCCTGCAGGAGACAAGCCTTGGCCCGAGATAAAGCTAAGATTAGGCAGAACCCCTCCCAGGAAGGAAACCGATAAGGTGCCAAGGGAATGCAGAGGAAAGACAGATTTTCATTATGGGGGTGGGGCTGGGAGGGTCCACAAGGCTTTGTGGGACAGAAACTGGCATCTAAGCTGAGCCTTGACAAGAAGATAGGATTTCAACAGTGATGGGGGCGGGGAGGTGGCATTCCTGGCAGGGAAGAACCCAGGGGCCTGGAGCAAAGACACAGCTAAGTGCTGAGCACGTCCCAGGAGCCTCAGGAAACACATTCTCCAAGCCTCTCTCCTTGGCACGGCCCCCAGTGCCCAGCCCTGAAGAGAGGCCACCTTGGGCATCTCTAAACTCAGAGACACCTGGATCACTTACTGGGAATGGGTACCGAAAGAGAGAAATAGCTGGGCACCTGGGCATGTGGCTTGACAGGAGGGACTCAAGCGGCTAGAATCCAGGCTCTGTATGAAATCTCTGAAGAGGGGAGATGCTAAAAGGAGAAGCAGTCCCTTCGGAGTGGGGGGAAGTTGGGGGAGGCAGCAAGGAAAAGGGCGAAGAATGTGAATTGGGAAGCAGGAAACCCGGCTTCCAGACCCACAGATCACAGCTACATGGCAACTATCCTGTCCAACCCCCCCCCCCATTTTACAGCAGGGAAAACAGAGGCCCAAACAGGGGAAGGAACTGGCCCACAGTGCCTCAGCATCTTCACTTAAAACCAGCAATGTACTGAGAGGCAGGAGAGATCTGCCTTCAACTCCTGACTCTGCCATGAACTCCCCAGTGACCCTTCTCCGGTCATTAGGCTCCCACTCTACAAAACAAGCCTGAAGACGGATCACGACTCAACGACACAGATGGTGCCTATGGAGCCTTTCCCAAGATCAACGCACACTCTCAAAATTGCCCACACCGCTTCAGAAGTTCATGAGCATTTGAGACCAACATTCTGCAAGGGCAATCTGAGAACCCTTGGTGTCAGAGTCACCTTGACAAGGAACCTGCTGAAACAGGCTGATTCCAAGGCCCCAACGTGGATCCCACCCTCCCAGGAAGCAGCTCAGATTGAATACCCAGGTGAGTCTTGGAAGAGAGCGTTTTTTTGCAATCTTCTTTCTGCTACTCCCGGGGGAGCAAATTTGAAGCCCTGCCTTAGGGAACCCTCAGAGGTGGGGGTAGAGGTGGGGTGCTGAGCTACTCTCCTTTTAGCTGTTCCACATAGTGACCTTCGGCTTCCTTGCCTACGAAGAGAGGGCTTTGTGGCTCGAAGGTTTAAAGCCACTGTTCATTAATCAAAGTTCCTTCTGGTCGAACCACCTGCTCAAGCTGACCATGGTCATGGTCATGGTCATGATGGGGGCGGGCAGAGGCCCAGCAAGCTGACTGCAGCTGCCCAGATTCGGAAGTGACGTTCTGAGATCAAGCAGCCCTACCTCCAAGGGAGTCTGGACTCTAGGGCTGAACTTGGGGTGAAAGGTTCCCTATCAACTGCAGCCTGGAGGCTCCTTTCCTCTCTCTGGACTGTCTCACTCTGACTCTTGAGCAGCTCTGGCTTCCTTCCTTTTTCTTTCTGGGATGAGCGTCCTCATAAACCTGAGTTTTCTGGCTCCAGCCTCTGCTACCCTCCCCTCCACATCACTGAGCCAGATACAGGATCTCCAAGCCCCCAGGCACCCTTCCAAGGAGACAAAGCTATCGCTCTTTGCAGATGATAAGCTTATTTAACTAGAAGACTCAGGATAATCAATGAAAAACTAAGGTGACCAAGGACCAAGTACCTTCAGACCTGTCCTGTCACCCACCCCTGATGCAGGTCTCTCCCCCCCGTGGGTACTGCCTAGAACCAGATGGGCACAGAGCCCTTGCCAGCCCCAGGGCTGACACTGTAGGAAGGCCAGTCCCTGAGTGAAGGGACAGCACAGACTGGGAGGCAGGAAACCTGGACTGGAGACCCTGCTCTCTGAGCTAAGAATTTGTGGTCTGAATTTGAGCAAGTGCACATCCCTCTGTAAAATCCTAAACACTCTTGAACGTCCCATCCAGAGCAGAATGGGAATGATTCAGGAGTACCCACGGGCTTTGGATAGATCTAGATTTAAATCCCAGCTGTGCCACTTGCCGGCTGAGGGCTCGGTAGGCCTCGGGCAAGTTATTTAGCCTCCTTTAATAAAATGGTGATCTAATCTCTGCCTGGCTGGGCAGTTGCAAGGATTAAAAGACAGAAGGCATGTAACGCGCTTAGCATGGGGCCTGGCACATGGTAAGCTGTTTATCAGTCACCAGAGTCAGCCTCTGATGAGGAAGACTCTAGGCTTGCTAATTCATAAGTGGCCCCAAGCAACCCCGGAACCACCCCCTTGAACTGGGTCTGGAGGCTTTATCTTTAAACCTCTAATCTGGAGAGAAGATGGGGACAGGGGGAGGGGGAGGCAGGACAAGGGAGTGAGAGAAAACAAGAGAAGGGAGGAAAGTACAGAAAATCAAGGCGTGAAGAGGGGTCTGGCTCCCCCAGTTTGGGGAAAAAAAAGATGAATTCAGGGCAATTGCCAAGACTTATCCGATAAGTCTTCTCCTCTTTCCAGAGCCTTCCCTATGCTCGCCCGCCAGGACAAGGCTTAGAGTGACACAGCCTGCTGAGAAGCACAACCCTGGCTGTCAATAGGGACATTGAAGCCTTGGGTTACCTCCAGGCTCTGGCTCCCCACTGCTGCCTGCCCCCCCCCCAGGTGGCCTCCTCCCCGCTAGAGCAAGCAGACGTGGCCAGAGCCTGTTCAGCCTACAGAGGCCCTGCCTGCTCACTCGGGACTCAGGGAGACCCTGGCTTGGGATTCTGACCCCAACTCAGCAGGACTCTTCCCGCTGGCTCCCCATCTCTGAGCCCTGCACAGCGCCCTCTCCAGGCCTCTACCTGCCCCACCATCCTGCTCCTGGGGCCAATATTGCAACCAGGGAGAAAGCACCGTTCAGACAGCAAACAGGAGCCACAGACAAGGTGTGACCAGCTGTGCGACCTTCGGGGTGTCACTTTCTCTCGGAGCATGTTTCCCTTCTCTGGCTAATGAGGGCAATGAAGAGCAAGGACCATAGCTAAGGTCCTCCTAACTGACAGCAGCTATGCTTCGTAGGATACTTCCGAGTACACAGGGGCACAGAGGACTTGCCTCCGGAAAGGAGTGGGCTGGGCCAGGCCAGCTGAGAATGCAGTGGACGTGCCAATGGCCAAGGGTTATTACGTTGATGACGATTATAATTGAAAAGCCCAGCAATAAACTCTTAAGCAATTTACAAAGAGCGTTCTCGTTATCCCCTGGGGTTCATGATCTGGTGAAGGAGGCAGAGCTGGATGATGCTTATTCACGTTGGGCGGATGAGGAAGTGAGGCAAGATCTGAGTGACGAATCCCAGCTACGAAGTGCAGGGCAGGGGGTGCCGGAGAGGAAGTGATCATTATGGGGTGCCGACTGGGTGCCACCTCACCAGGCTTACTCACACCTGCTCTCCAGACCAGGTGTGACCACCACAGCATGCCACTGCAGGGGCCACTGTCCCCATCTCACAGGAGATGAAACTGAGGCTGAGAACAAGTAACTGCTTTCTTCTTAGCTCCTGCTGCTCAGTCGCAAAGCCTGGACTTGCACCTGGGCTTGTGGGACTCCAGGATTTGCACTCTTTTCCACCTTCCTGTATGTGCTGGGTTGAAAAGTGTCCCCCAAATTCATGTCTACCCAGAACCTCAGAATGTGACCTTATTTGGAAAAAGTCTTTGCAGATGTAATTCGTTAAAATAGAATGAGGTCATACTGGATTAGGGTGGGTCCTAAATCCAATATGACTGGTGTTCTTATAAGAAGAGGGGATGACACGGAGACACACGGGGAGAAAGGGGAGAAAAGCATGTGACGACAGAGGCAGAGGCAGCCGCAGACCAAGGAACACCAAAGATGGGGGCAACCAGCAGAAGCTATGAGAGAGGCGTGGGACAGATTCCCATACAGAACCCTCAGAAGGAACCAACCTTGCTGACACCTTGATTTCTTTTTTTTTTTTTTAAGATTACTTATTTATTTGACAGAGAGAGAGACAGCCAGCGAGAGAGGGAACACAAGCAGGGGGAGTGGGAGAGGAAGAAGCAGGCTCCAGCGGAGGAGTCCGATGCGGGGCTTGATACCAGGACTCTGGGATCACGCCCTGAGCCGAAGGCAGAGGCTTAACGACTGAGCCACCCAGGCACCCCCTGACACCTTGATTTCTGACTTCTTTCTCCAGAGCTGTGAGAGAATAAATGACTGCTTTTTTAAGCCACCCAGATTGCAGGACTCCATTAAACAGCCCTAGACATTAATACACTGTGATCTACTGAGCTGCAGACCCGGGGTTCTTATTTCCAGATACCCACTCACTAGGCAGCCTTGGAGGGTAAGGGGTCTCAGGGCCTGTGAGAGGTCAGTCTTATCTCTCCTTTACCTCCCTGACGCAAGCTGGCCTCAAGTCCACCACCTGTGCTTCTTCTCATTCTAGGTCTCTAGCCACCATCTGAGCCCAGTCTCCAAGTCAACGGTCCCCCCCTCCACTACCCAGGCCATCCTCCATCACCGCCTGGAGAGCTGTGTTTTTGAAATGCAAAGCTGATTCTTCCAGGCTAGCTTAATCCTCTCCCCTAGCTCCCTACCACCTGTAGAACTCCAGCTCTTAGGCCCGCGCGTGCCTAATCTGGCCCCAACTTCCTCTCCGGCCTTACTTCTGGCCAATCACCCCACCTGTTCCCACCACTCACCACCTTCTGCTCCAACCGCAAGCCCCGGTGCCTTTGCACATGCTGCTCCAACGATGTGGAAGATAAATCCAGCCCAAACACCATCTCTTTTCTTTGTAAAGCCCCTTTCTTCCTGAACAACTTCACTCAGATGCCTTGTATACTGAACATCCTTCCATGTCTGCGCCTACACCCAGCCTGTGAACACTGCTGGATTCATTTGCTTCTGGAGGCTTAGGGCCCAGCACAAAGGCATTCAAGAATGTTGAACTGAATTGCCAAGTAGCCCCGTAATAGTAACAATTGCTGATACTTAGCAAATGTTCACCACATGCTCCGCACTGTGTGAAGCATTCCATGTATGTTACCTCATTTCATTTTCAGAACAACCCTATGGAACAGATACCATTATTGGTCCTGTTTTACAGGTGAGGAGATGAAGAGATGAAGTCCGTTGCCCAAGTCCACCCAACTACTATGTGGCAAAGCCTGAATGACTCCAGAGCCAGGGCTTGTAACCAGTATTAGGAACGCCATCCATCCTAATACCCTCATTTTACAGAACAGGAAACAAGCAAAAAAAAGGAAAAGTGACTTGCCCACAAACAAGGCATGGACCCAGATCTTTAGATTCCTCATTCAATGTTCTTCCTCTTCTCATTCTTGCAGGATCCTATTCCAGGAGGACACAGACAACTTGCTAGGCTGTGTCTCCTAGAGAGCTTTCTCCTGCCTCCCCTAGAGCAGAGCCCAGCACCGGCCCAGGCACACCGTGGGGGTTTATCTGTGGTCAGAAGATGTCACAGTAAAAAGGACAGATAAACCTAAAGTCTGAGGCCTGCTTAGATATTATAATGTCAGTACTTGAGAGGACACGTCAGGTGTCATTTAGTACCATCTCCCATTATATAAAGTCAACCATTTCAACAAATTTATCGAACACCAGTCATAAGCCAGGCAATGTGTGGGGGCACTAAAAAGAAGGGTAAGCAAGTTCCTGCCCAGATGGTATTTGTACTTCAGTGAGGGGAGACAGACAAACAACAAACGAGTTCAAGTGTGCTTACAAATTCTCATAAGCAGGATGGACTACAGGGAGCTCTAAGAACATGTAACAAGAAAAACTGACTTATTCTAGGGAGCTGGCGAAGGCCCCCCTGAGCAAGTCACTCTTAAGCTGAAATCTGACGAATGGGAATTAAACTAGGTAAGAAGCAAGGGAAGAGTGTGCTACACAGAGGGAAAAGTATGTGCAAAATCCCAGAGGCCAGAGAGGTCATAGCGCCTGGATGAGTTAAAAGAAGGCCGGAGTAGCTGGTTTCCAGAGAAGGGGGCAGGGACTTGATCCTGCAGGTCTTATAGGTCAAGGTAAGGAGTGGAGAACTGAGCAGAGCAGGGAAACCCCTAGCTCAAAATCTGGCCCAGAGCAGACACTGTCAATGAGTTATTACACTATTCGGTGAAGAAGCAATCTGTCCAAGATCACAGGGAAGACCTGAGACTTGAAACCAGAACTCCCACCTGCCAGACTAGGGCTGTGGGGCTACTTCAGTACGTGGGGCAGTGGACAGGGGATGCTTTCCCCGGCGTTTCAACCCTATAGGAGGTTCCAGTTTCCTGTTGGCACCTGCCTTGAGCTCAAGAGCAAGAGAATAACCTGTGTTTGTTAACACATAGACTGCTGGGCTCCGCCCCCAGAGTTATTATTGATTCAGTAGGTCTGACCAGAGCCCCCCAAATTTGCATTTCTAACAAGATCCCATACGATCATGCTGCTGCTGCTGGGGTGACCATACTTTGGGAACTACTGCTCTAGATTAGAGTGTATGGGGGCAAAGAGGCATGGCCAGGATCCCTGGGTGCTAGAAAGGTAGATTCCTAAATCTGTGTAACAATGAGACAAACACCAGGACTCTGAAAAACTCAAGGGGCCTCAGAATCTAGCCTACTAACTGCTCGGCCAGGGAAACTGAGGCTTAGGGGGTTTAGACTCTTACATAAGAGAAGTGTAATACAAATGTGCTGAATGAACAGATAAACACAAAAGGATTTGACCAGTCCAAAGAAGACCCCTGGACCAGACTCCAGGGCTCCTGAGCTCAAGGCCAGAGTCTTTCCTATCCTGGGAAAGGGAGATTCAGGGAAGGGGACAGCAAGCTCCGCTTTCCCCAGCTTCTGCTGCCAGAAACATTTTAAGAATTGCAGAAATCTGCTCTTGGCCCCCAATCCTATCACCCATCCACCCTCCTTCCTTTTACATTCCCCACTCCCCCCCTTTACACTCCAAATCCTGGGCACTTTACCCTGGCAAGCCGAGTAGCAGAGGGGGAGGTGAAGTAATACGGAAGAAGAACTGCAAGTGGAGGAAGAATTCTTGCACTTGGATGTCCTTCTTCCAGAACAATTCCTTCCTCCTAGAACAGTCTCAGTTTCTCTTCATCCTTGTATCCAGTCTACCCCCAATCCACCCACATTTCAATACCAGCATCTGAAACCCACAAAACCAGGGGCTAAATTTCCAAACCACCTTTTCACCCAGTTTTTCTCTATTAGAGTGGCCCTGGACAACATTTTTCTATCCTATCCTGGTTGGCAGCAAAATGCCACTTCTCTTGCAAACCCACACGCACAGACTCACTAATACACAAACAGCTATATGTACATAAAAACAAATATACCAGAACTTATAAACACACACACGTATATAAATACCTTATTCATTGCTCACTGATAAAACATACCTATGCACCCAAACGCACAAGAAAAACAGAGACACACGCGCAGACAGACCACAAATCTAGAAATGCATGCACTGCACCAGTACATGGGGAAAGGGGTACAGACACACCCAGAGACCTCTCTCAGAGTAGAGGTCTCCTGAGGTGTGGGGTTATTCCTGCACGGGCTCTGGCCCTTTAAGAGAGTGGTTCTCCCTCCTTTCAGGGCACCTAAGGTGCGGCTCTACCCATGAAAGCTAGAGAGAGCGAGGATGGGAGTGAGGCTAACCTGGCTAAGCCCAGTCCGAACTCTGGCCCACTGTTCCCACACCGCGACGGCAAATGGATCCCTGAACCGCCTGGGTCACCAGCCTGGGGACCGCTGTTGCCACCACCACCACCCCACACGCACACGCACACACCCCTCCACACACACACACGCACACGCACACACCCCTCCACACACACACGCACACGCACACACACACACACACACACACCGGCTTCAGGCAGGACACGCCCTCCACTCCAGCCCGGCCCGGTACGCGGGCGCCACGGTCTGCCCAGCTCCTTCTGGCCCCTGGGGTGTGGCCGCCCACCTGCCAGCAGAGAGTCTCCGCCGGGCGGGGACACTCCCGCCGCCGCCACCACCCACCGCCCCGGCCAGGTGCCGGGCTCCCCGGGACTACAGCGCCTCGGCCGCCTCCCCCACCCCTTCCTCCCGGCAGTGCGGAGACAAAGCCGCGCACACGCACACGGGGGCTACGCGGGTGCACACCCGCCCTCACACGCGCACACACGGGAAATCACACTGGCGCTCACACGGCGACACACGCACACACACACACACCGCCACAGGCTCCAGCCACAAGCGAAGCCACTGGCACACACCCTCATCCAGATGTACACACACTCAGCTACATATTCGGACACACCCTCTAATAGACACATTCACGAATAGACACACGCAGACACACACACCCTCACCCAGATACACACACACACCACCCGGTCCAGGCGCACGGAGACCCACAGTGCACACCCCTCCACACACACAGACGCACACGCACGCGCGCACACACACAGCAACCACTTGCACAGACCCACGGGCACACGCGCGCTCACACCCAACACCCGGAGATGTGGATCCCGCCACACGTACCGGCGCCAGTACTGAGACTCACGAACCGAGGCCCGGGGCTCCCGGCTGGGGCGCCCGCCCCCCGCCCCTCTGGTGTCCAGTCCCCACCCCCCCGCCCGAGTCGACCCGCCGGCCTGTCAGTGCTCGAGGACCGGGGACCGAGCCCGGAGCCCTCGGCGATCACCTCCACAGACACACACGAGAGCAGACGCGGCGGGGTCCCCGGGGCTCGGGGGAGGGCGGCGCGGGCGGCTAACCTGGCAGCGGCGGCGCGGCTTCCGGGCGCTGTCTGTCCACGGTCCGTGCGTCCGGCGGCCGCCCGGGCGGGCTCCGAGGCGCACTCGAGCTGCGCAGAAATGCCCCGCTCGCTCGCTCACTCCCTCTCTCCCTCCCACGGCGCCCAGCCCCCTCCCCGCCCGCCCCCCACACCAGGCTCCCCCCTCCGCCCCGCCCCGGCCGGGTGCCCCCGAGGAGGCGGCGGCAATCCCGACCGCCCCAGCAGCGACCGGCGAGCGAGCGAGCAGCCGCGACGAGCCGCGAGCAGCCGGGGGAGCGCGGCCGCCGCCGGAGCCGCCGAAGCCGGGGCCGCGCGTCGGGAGGAGCCGCGCCGGCCCCATGGGAGGGGAGAGGAGGGGAGGAGGGGGCTGAGCCCCGCGAGCCCGCCTGGCGCCCGTGGCCCGCCGCCCGCTTCCCCACGTGGGCCCCGCGCCTGGCGCCTACCTGAGCCGCCGCGGAGCTCAGAGGTCGGGGCCGAGCGGCGGGGCGAGCGAGAGCAGACCCCCACCCGGGCCTCCTCGCCCTCCCTGTCCCGACCCGGTGGGCTCGCCTCCTCCCCCCGCCTCCCTGGTCCCCGCCAGCGCCGACCTGGGTTTTTCCTGGCTAAGACGCCTCGGCTCTCGGCCCGTGGCCCGAGCTAACCCCACGGCCCGGCGCCCAGCTCGCCTGCCTCCTCTACCTCCAGCCCGGACCTGGCCGACGCCCACCCGCCTCCCCGCCGCCCTCCCATTGTTCCCGCAGCCGGAGCTTGCGGAAGATCCCGCAGAGCCTTCCAGCCTTCTCCCAGGTGGCAATACCTCCGGACTCTCTGGGGGCCATCCAAGAGTTGGCCCCTGGCTCGGGGACCCCGACGCCCACCCTCCACAGGCGCAGGCGAAGAGCAAAGAGCTCTTCTAAATTAGGGTTATAACCACCCGCCCTTATAGGCGCTCCTTCAGGTCCTACTTTGAGTATAGACTGAATCTTGGGGAGGGAAGAATTAATCCAAGTTCAGCAAGCCCGAAAGGACAGCAGGGAGAAAATGCGGGCACCGATTAGGTGTCTCCACTCCATAAATGAAGACACTGAGGGTTCCTGGGGCAGGGCCAGGCCCTCCAGAAGTGCAAGGAATAATGAATCCGACTTCCTTTGTTAGATACGAAATAAGGCAGAGCCAGGGGGAAGAAGCAAGTGTCATACACTTTGGGGGTTTTACTGAAAGTTAGAAGGAAGGTGAAGACCTACTATGTGCAGGAGCTTTCACGCATTGTGTCTCACTTAGCCCTGACCATAGTCCTATGTAGCCCCTGTGATTATCCCCATTTTGCAGATGGGAAGCCTGTCCTAGGTCTCTCCACCAGGCAGCGCAGAGCCAAGTTAAAGTTCAACTATTATTCAAGTTCTTCACTGTGGTCCTTACCTCCAGTATAGGAAACTAGGTGCCAAATGAGCAGCTGAGAACTTAAGAAATCAAGGAGAGGAAGCTTAGTTTGCACTTTGAAGAACTTCCACAAACTAAGAACGAGCAGAACTGAGGGAGTCAAGTTCCCAAAGCAAGACCTAGTGTGGCTTGTTCAGGAGGAAAAAATAAATAAGAAGAACTAATGATAACATGTTTGGAGCACTTACTGTATTCCAGGCATTGTTCTAAGAGCTTTACTTGCACTAACTCATTTAATCCCACAATAACATGGTGTGAAAGAGGTTATTCTTGCCCCCACTTTATACATTAGGAAACTGAAACACGAAGACATTACATAGTTTGTAAAGTGGCAGAGCCAGGATTCAAATCCAGGAAGCTGATTCCCAAGCCGGCAATTTTAACTACTGTAGACCAGACAGAAGCAACCCCGATGTGAAACAAAGAAAAGCATCAGAACTAGAGCACCCACCACAGCAGGACTCTATTGAACTTGCTGTCCTCTGTGTCCCTGTGTGTACTCAGTACACCGCACACAAGGTCTGCTATGTAGGCTTAATTTGTTAAACGACTGCATGACTGCCACATGGGGCTGGAGTGCTGAGTGCCACGTGCAGGGCTCACTTGCAGCCCTCTCTGCTCTGCTGGGCATCTTTATCAGTGGTTTTAGATGAAGCTGAGGAAGGCATGAAACGCTAATCAAATCTACTGCTGTCATGAAGCTGGAAGGGACAGCAAACACTCTGTAAACCAAAATTAGTTTCCAAAAGATCTCAGCAGCCTTGGGGCTGAGCTGGAACCAACAAGATGAGGTGCCATACAGGATAAATGTAAATTCCTGCCCTTTGGTTCAAACCAGAGCAGCCCCATAGAATTTTCTGATGATGGAAATGTCCTAAACCTGCATTGTCTTTTTTTTTTTTTTAAGTTCATTCCATGCCCAGTGTGGAACCCCACACAGGGCTTGAACTCACCAACCTGAGATCAAGACCTGAGCTGAGATCAAGAGTCAGATGCTTAACTGACTGAGCCACCAGGCGTCCCTGCGTTGTCTGCTATGATAGTCACTAGCCACCTGTGTCTGGAGAGCACTTGAAATATGGCTAGTACAACGGAGAAACTGAAATTTTCGTTTCATTTCATTTCAAGTACTTAAAATTAGCCACATGCAGCTAGTGACTGCCATGTTGGACAGTAGAGTTCCAAATGATCAAGTGCCCAAAATATAAGATAGACTCTAGATTAAGAAGAGTTCCAGTGAAAATGACTTCAAGGTTTGAGTTGACCTCCAGTTCAACAGTGCAATGTGGCTGTAAAAAAGGAAGGAAGGGAGGGAGGGAGGGAAGGAGAAAAGGAAGAAAGGAAGGAACAGGGAGGGAAGGGGGAAGCGAACATGGTTACTGTATCAACAGGAGGCAGAGGTCAGACCAGCTCAGTGCTGCCCTGGGCGGATCACAGCTGGGCCACTCAGCTCTGGGGCCCACATTCTGAGATCAATACCGTCACATGAGAGTATGTCTAGAGGAGGAGACCAGAGTGCTGAGGACTTGAATGCCATTGTATGATGAGTGATTCAAACAGCCTGGAGAAGGGAAAGGATGAGGCGGATGTAGTGGCTGTCTCCAAACCTCTAAAAGGGATTTATTTCCTTATTATTCAGGTCTAATAAACAAAACAAAAAATTCTGCAAATCCCTAGGTCACACTATCCATGTCTAATTTATCTTCCCATTCCCCTGGGTACCTAGTTCACCCAGGACCTGGCCCATATTAAACACTGCCTACAAAGTTGCTGACTGAATGGATGTGAAAGAATTCCAGTCAGCTCCAGTGGGTGAACATCAGGGAGGACAGTTTCAGCTCACTATCAAGAGCTCCCCAACAGTCACAGCTATCCAAGAATGGAATGGACAACCTTGGGAGTGATGAGCTCCCTGCCAACAAGTGTATTCAAAGAGATTGGGTCTTCACATCCAGATGGCCAACAGACACACGAGAAGATGCTCAACATCACTCGTCATCAGGGAAATGCAAATCAAAACTACAATGAGACATCACCGCACACCTGTCAGAACGGCTAAAATTAACGATACAGGAAACAACAGGTGTTGGCAAGGATGTGGAGAAAGGGGAAGCCTCTTACACTGTTGGTGGGAATGCAAACTGGTGCAGCCACCCTGGAAAACAGTATGGAGGTTCCTCAAAAAGTTAAAAATAGAGCTGCCCTACAATCCAGCTATCACACTACCAGGTATTTACCCAAAGATACAAAAAATATTAATTCACAGGGATGCATGCATCCCAATGTTTATAGCAGCACTATCTACAATAGCCAAATTATGGAAACAGCCCATATGTCTGTCGGCTGATGAATGCATAAAGAAGATGTGGTATATATATATATATATATATACACACACAGTGGAATATTACTCAGCCATAGAAATGAATGAAATCTTGCCATTTGCAATGACGTGGCTGGAGCTAGGGTATATTATACTAAGCGAAATAAGTCAGTCAGAGAAAGACAAATACCATATGATTTCACTCATAGGTGGAATTTAAGTAACAAAATAAACGAGCAAAGGGAAAAGAGAGAGAGAGAACCAAAACAAGAAACAGACTCTTGGGGCGCCTGGGTGGTGCAGTCGTTAAGCGTCTGCCTTCGGCTCAGGGCGTGATCCCAGCGTTCTAGGATCGAGCCCCACATCAGGCTCTTCCGCTGGGAGCCTGCTTCTTCCTCACCCACTCCCCCTGCTTGTGTTCCCTCTCTCGCTGGCTGTCTCTCTGTGTCAAATAAATAAATAAAATCTTAAAAAAAAAAAAACCAGACTCTTAACTATAGAGAACTGATGGTTACCAGAGGGGAAGTGGGGGGGGGGAGATGGGTGAAACAGGTGATGGGGATTAAGGAGCGCACTTGTGATGAGCACTGGGTGTTGTATAGAAGTGTTGAGTTACTATATTGTACACCTGAAACTAATATTACACTGTAGATTAACCAACTGGAATTTAAATAACAACTTTTTAAAAAAGAAAAGAGAATGCCCAACACATAATATAAGTAGGAAAGCCAGTCCTTATTATCAATCTAATCAGCAACATTTGATTTACTTTCTGTAAAAGAAAAGAGACTGGGTCTTCATTTGGAGGCTGAACCAGGAACCAGGTGACCCTTCAAGTTGAGGAATGGACAAGTTCTATTAGGAGGGAAAAGACAAGATCAAGGTTGTGCTTCCAGACAACTGCAAAGGGATGTGGAGGGACCAGAGGCCAGGAAGACCAGTTAGGAACCACTGTAGTGGTCCAGGAGCTAAGAGAATAGATAAGGGGGGCAGTGAGAATAGAAAACCAAGGAGGTGTGTCACCAAAGGAGCACAGCCACTGTGTGGGAGTCAGGCCCTACAGGTTCTCGTTCTGCCTCTGCCTTTAACTTACTGTGTGCTCTGGGGTAAATCCCTTCCCTTCTTCGGATTTCAGTTTTCCCATCTCTAAAGTGCAGAATAATCCCCAATTCCTTCTAACTCTGGATTCTTTTTATGGGGCTGAGATTATGAAGGATAGCTAAGACAATGTTATTAGACAGCCTTTACAAGCTTCAAAGTAACAATATCCTTGGCCTCATTACTATTGTTGTTGTTGTTGTCGTTGTTGTTATTATTATTACAAAGACAGCCTCCCCTATTATTATTATTACAAAGACAGCCTCCCAGGACAGGGTGAAGAGATTAGCAGGAGAGGACAAGAAGTCCAGGGACTGCATCTATAGGGCTGGGAGTAGGAGGCAGGGCCTCTCATCTTTGGAGAGGGCCAGCTGACAACTCCACCCCTCCTCCAAGTTCTGTGAGGACAAACAGCATTCTCTGTGTTGTCACTTCAGGAACCGTTTCCTCATTCCTTTGAGCCACACCCCATACATGGCTCAAGGAAGCAACCAGTTCTAGGAAAAGTTAGACTCTGTCTCCCTCCTTTTAATGTTTTTTTTTTTTAATTTATTTATTCGACAGAGAGAGAGACAGCCAGCGAGAGAGGGAACACAAGCAGGGGGAGTGGGAGAGGAAGAAGCAGGCTCATAGCGGAGGAGCCTGATGTGGGACTCGATCCCACAACGCCGGGATCACGCCCTGAGCCGTAGGCAGACGCTTAACCGCTGTGCCACCCAGGCGTCCCATCCCTCCTTTTAATGTTTACAAATGACACCTGATGTGGTCTTTTCCTTAAATAACAAGTATCATCATCTCATATGAAAACAACCAATATGGGGTGCCTGGGTGGCTCAGATGGTTAAGCATCTGCCTTTGGCTCAGGTCATGATCCCAGGGTCATGGGATCGAGCCCCATATCAGGCTCCCTGCTTAGCAGGGAGTCTGCTCCTCCCTTTCCCTCTGCCTGCTGCTTCCCCTGCTTGTACTCTCTCTGTGTCAAATAAATAAATAAAATCTTAAAAAAAAAAAAAGGTAACAACCAATATGATTGGGCACTATATGCTAAGGACCTTACATAATTTTCTCACCCTGGAGGAAGCTATAATTATTATGCCCATTTTACAGACAGGGATACCGTGGCTCATGGAGATACACAATTTCCCCACAGTTGCACAGCTTATAAGGGGGATTCTAATACAAGTCTTTGTGCATTCAAGGCTGCAGTCCTAAAGGCTTCTCGCAATTTACTATGTAATTTTGCAACCTAGGGAGGAGGGCAAGGTCAGTACGAGTACGGTCTCCAATTTATAGCAGAGGCAACTGAAGCTCAGAGAGGTTAAGTTAAATCACTCTGACAAGTTGGTAAAGCCTTTCAATGTGCAGTTCAGCGTTCTTTCCGGTTCTCTGTTCCCCTCCTCTGACCCAGCAGTGCTTTCCTTCTCCTTCTGTACCTTCCGGGGCCTCCCCAGTCCTCGTAGGTCTCATGGGTAGGGATTTGCCCAGCTCACTTAAGAGAAGGACTTTTACTTGTCCTTTTCCGGGGGCAGAGAAAGGGAAGGATCTCTGAAAGGCAAAAGTTAATTCCCACCTCCTCCCCCCCACCACACACACCACCAGCACACACACCCCGGCCCAGGGCCTTGAGGTGACAGGGGTGAAGGCTTACAGGATGAGTCACGCGGAGCTGAACTGCCAGTCACCGGAGCACCGGGTGCTAAGCTTAGTTTAGAGGGGTGGAAAAGTAGGCCAAGTGCTCTCATCCCCGGGAGTACCATCCAGTTGCAGCCTGTGCCCCCAACTCATCTCATCCCCAAATGCTGCAAACATTTAGGGGATACTGTGTAAGGCCTGGGGGGCAGAGGGGACACATGACAAAGAAGTGTGCATCCCCACCCTTCAGAGGAGATAAAAGTGTGAGTACAAAGTAATATATACTTAAGAGAGTGATTGGGGCACATGGTGATTAATTCTGAGGACAGAGACTCACGGAGTTGAGATTGGAGTGGAGCTTTAAAGAGTGAGTTGAACAGGGGCACCTGGGAGGCTCAGTTGGTTAAGGGTCTGCCTACAGCTCAGGTCATGATCCCATGGTCTTGGGATCGAGCCCTGCATCAGGCTCCCTGCTCAGGAGGAAGCCTGCTTCTCCCTCTCCCTCTGCCTGCTGCTCCCCCTGCTTGTGCTCTCTCTCTTTCTGTCAAATAAATAAAATAAATATTTTTTAAAAGAGTGAGTTGAACATGCAGAAGTGGCAGAGGGGTACTCCAGGCTGCAGGAGTGCACATGCAAAAGCCCTGAAGCTTACATACATTTGGACTCCATCAAGCAGGCAATAGGGAGCCATGAAGTGCACTATGGCTTTGGAGAAAGATGGTCTGAGTTTGAATTCTGCCTCTGCCCCTTCTCAGCTGTTTGACCTTGGACACATTATTTGATACCTCCTGTAGAGATATTATTATTCCCATTATTTGCTTTCCCTCTTCCAGGAAGATGACACATTCTAGCCAGTTGCCATGTGACTTGAGTACCCTCCAGAGGAAGGAGTACCCTTCCACATGAGGCTTGAACCACACGACCTACTTTGGCCAATAAATTGTGGGCAGGTGAGATTATATACCAGTTCTAAGTAGAAACCTGAAGAGCCTCTGCATATTTCAGTCTAAAAGCATACTGTTTTATCTCTGCCATTGGAATGGCATATCCTGGGTAGGGTCTGTGCCCTCAGCCTGAATCCTAAAGTGAAAAAACACACAGAGCAGAGCTCCAACCACCTTACAGCCACACCACAGCTACTGCTGTTTAATGTGAGGGAGGAAACTTTGTTGTTGTCGGATAGTGAGACCTGGAGACTATTTGCCATCACGGCATAATGCTGCCTAGCACGCTCCCTACGGTGTGGGTGATTTTAGTAATACCTACCTCATGGACTGTTCTGAGGGTTAAATAAGATTATCTCTTGAAAAATGTATAACCATTTCATCAAGGACTTATGATGGCACTACGAAATGATCACTCTGCCCACACGTACAGAGAAATTTGACACAGGACAGAAATGACATTATAAAAGAATAGCAAAGGATGTTGTGGTGGGTTGAAAAGTGTCTCCCTCTGCCCCAACACACACACACACACACACACACACACAATTCATACCCACCCAGAACCTCAGAATATGACCTTTTTTTGGATACAGGGTTTTTGCAGACGTGATTAGTTAGGGATCTCAAGATTAACTCATCCTGAATTTAGAATGGGCCCCAAATCTAATGATTGGTGTCCTAAGAGAAGCCGAAATACAGACACCCAGAGAAGGTGGCAAGGTGCAGATGGAAACAGGGACTAGAGCGATATGAGTACGAGCCAAAGAACCTCCAAGGAGGGCAGGCAGCCACCAGAAGCTAGGAGAAAGGCATGGGGTGTTTTCTCCCTTAGAGCCTCCAACAGAAACCGACCCTGCTGACATCTTGATTTTGGACTCTAGCCTCCTGAACTGTGAGAGAATAAATTTTTGTTGTTTTAAGCCACCAGCGTGTGGTAATCCGTTGTGACAGCCCTAGGAAACTAATACTTTTGGATTACTTTTTAAATGATACTGAACAACTGGTTATTCATTTGGAAAAAAATAAAATTGGATTCCTACCTCACGGCATACACAAAAATAACCTTCAGGTGGATTAAAGACCTAAATTTGAAAAGCAAAACTTTAAAATCTTTGGGGGGCGCCTGGGTGGCACAGCGGTTAAGCGTCTGCCTTCGGCTCAGGGCGTGATCCCGGCGTTATGGGATCGAGCCCCACATCAGGCTCCTCCGCTATGAGCCTGCTTCTTCCTCTCCCACTCCCCCTGCTTGTGTTCCCTCTCTCGCTGGCTGTCTCTATCTCTGTCGAATAAATAAATAAAATCTTTAAAAAATAAATAAATAAAATAAAATCTTTGGAAGTAACTAAAGATCATTCTTCAGACCTCGGAGTAAGGAAGGAGTTCTTAAACAAGACACAATCATCACAAATTGTATTAGTCTGTGTTCTCCACAGAAACAGAACCAATAGGAGATAGATGATAGAGAGAAAGATAATAAGAAATTGGCTCACGTGGTTATGGAGGCCGGCAAGTCCCAAGATCTGCAGGTGGCAAGCTGGAAACCCAGAAGAACCAATGGTTTAAGTTCCAGTATGAGTCTGAGTCCAAAGGCAGCAGCAGAACAATGTCCCAGCTGGAAGGCATCCAGGCAGAGAGAGCAAATTCTCCCTTACTCTGCCTTTTTATTCCATTCAGGCCTTCAATGGACTGGATGAGGCTTGCTCGCACTGGGGAGGGCAATCTGCTTTACTCAATCTACTGATTCAGATGTTAATCTCATCCAGACACACTCTCACAGATGTACCTAGAATAACATCTAACCAAGTATCTGGGCACTCTGCGGCCCAAATCGACACATAAAATTAATTTGGATAATTCTCAAAAATATAATCTTGGTAGAAAAAAGCATATTGCAGAGGATACAACTTATATCACTTATATAAAGCTTTAAACTAGACAAAGAAATAGTATATTTCTTTAGGGAAACTCATACATGTAGTAAAAGTTACAAAGACATTTATTGCCATGTTAAACACCAGGATAAACTTCAGGATCGTGGATACCTCTGAGTAGAGAGGGAGGGGAATGGGATCAAGCAGGGGTACACAGGAAGCTGCAATTTTATCTGTAACAGTTTATTTCTTGAGCTGGGTAGTATGTACACACATAGTAGCGTGCACTACTAAGCACTAGAATTTTTCTCAAGATATAATTAATATACCATAAAATTCATCATTTTTAAGTGTGTAATTTAGTAGTTTTTTGTTTATTCACAAGGTTGTGCAACCATCACTACTGTAATTCCAGAACATTTTCATCACTCCAAAAGAAACCTCATATCCATTAACAGTCACTCCCCATTCCCCCCCCCTCCCACCAGCCTGGCAACCACTAATCCACTTTCTCTCTCTATGCATTCATATAAATGGATCATTCAGCATGTGGTCTTTTGTGGCTGGCTTCTTTCCCTTAGTTCAATGTTTTCAAGATTCATCCATGTTGTAGCATGAATCAGTATGTTATTTCTTTTATGGCTGAATTACACTCTATTGTATGTATAGACCACATTCTTTGGTTATCAATTCATCAGTTGATATACATTTGCGTTGTTTCCACTTGGCTATTACGAATAATGACACAATGAACTTCTATATGCAAGTTTTTGCATGAACTTACGTTTTCATTTCTCTTGGGTATATAGCTAGGAGTGGAATTGCTGGGTCATGTGGTTACTATGTTTAACTTTTTGAAGAACTTCCAAAGCAGCTTCACGATGTTACAACCTCACCGGCGATATTTGAGGGTTCAATTTCTCCACATCCTCACCAACACTTGCTATTGCCTCTCTTTTTTACGATGGCCACCCTCATGGCTATGAAATGATATGCACTATGCTTTTTGGTGTATCTGAATTATTTTGTAACAATTTTTACATTTTGTATTTAATAAAGAAAGACCACTGCGATGGCTGGTGTGGAGGATGGACTGGTAGGAGTGGAAATAGAAGGCCAGCACAAGTGTGCTGCAGATGTTGCCCAGAAAGATTAGGCCTATAATAGAAGGCCATGGCAGAGGCCATGGAGAGGGACATGCTGGAGTCCCACTTAGAGGCCAACACAAATCTCAGAGTGGACTCAATCAGTTTGGGAGTGGGAGGCATTATTCAGCCTACCACAGTTTCATTCATTATAGATTAGAAAAAATACTGATAGTTACTTGTAGGCTAATGTTCTTAGCAGCATTACTCGGGCAAAAGGTGGAAACAACCCAAGTGTCCATCAATAGACGAATGGACAAAGAACATACGGTATATCCATGGAAGAGAATATTATTCAGCTATTTAAAAGGAATGAAATTCTGACACCTGCTACAACATGGATGACTCTTGAACACATGATGCTAAGTCAAAGAAGCCAGGTGCATACAACAGGATAAATATTATATGATTCCTCTTATAGGAGGTACCTAGAAATAGGCAAATTAACAGAGACAAAAAGTTATAGAGGTTACCAGGGACTGAGAGGGAAGTAATTATTTAATGGGTAAAGAATTTCTGTTTGGGCTGATGAGAAAGTTCTGGAAATAGAGGTGATGGTTACACAACATTGTGAATGTACTTAAATGCCACCAAACTATACCCTTAAAATGGTTAAAAGAGTAAATTTTAGGTTACATATATTTCACCACAATAAAAACAATCTGTATTCCTAAGGAAAAAAAGCAGAGTAAAAAAAATAGGAATAACTGTATTTATTTTTTAGCTTATCCAAGAATAGTTATGATCAATTTCCTTCAGATATTCCAGGATTGCTGGATTTGTTTAGAATTCGCCTACTGTGTTGCTAATAAAATCCTCCCACATATTCCTAACACTCTGAGTATGGTACACTAATTGACCATACCTTTGGCAGAGCAAAGAGCAAATGATGGGCAAATGTTCTTGGAGAAAAATGGGGGAGTCAAAATATCATTCTATGGACAGGTATAGAACTCATAAAGGATTTTATGTGGCTAAGGGCAGAGGAGGGATGTCAGTTCTCTTCTTCTAATGAAGACAGAATCTGCAGATACTGCAAAAGGAGAGACCTAGATTGGGTATCAGGAGTCCTCTCACCATCGTAGTATGAGAGGACTGGGCCAGTAACTTCTGAGACCCCTCTAGCTCTAACAGTACCTAGCTCTGTTCCTAAAAAATGAATAGGAATTCACACTTGCCGAGTGCCTGTGGTTTGTGTGGCACTGTGCCAAGCGCATTTCAGTAGCTTATTCAACCCTCACGACTCTGTCTGGTTGGTATTACTACCCCCATTTTACATATAAGGAAATAAGAGTCCAGATAACTTACCTAATTTACTCAGCGTTGCAGACCTAAGAGGTAGCAGAGCTGAGTACCAAGGCCAAGGATGTCTGACTCCAGAGTCGTATGCTCCACACTAGGCCATGCTACAGCATCCTCTCTTGTGGAGATATTTGGGAAAGGAGAGAGCGGACTCTGGACGGCAGACTGGGCCACCCCCAGCTCAAAAGCAAGAGCCTGAAGTCACTTGTTAAGATTGCTCAGAGCTACTCCTCTCATATGCCAGGTCCAAAGACAGGAGCTGCAGATCCGCCACAAACTGTCCACCAATCTTCAAAGATGGAACACTTTACAAGTGTTCACCTGCCCCGATAGATCTCTGGAGCTCCCATCTTCCACGTGAACTGGTTGTGGCCCTTGGAAAGGGCGGTCCCTTTTGGCAGAAGTATGACCTCTGGCCTTTGCAGCTCTCTGACCTAGAATGGGCAGAACAAACAAACAAACAAAAAAAAAAACCCAAGTTACAATGTGAAGCACCCCAGTGTGGCTGAAGGACCTTGCCCATGGGTTTTATCAGAGAAGGTACTGGAATAATTTCCCATTCGTAACTGGTCTTCTGGCCTCCAGTCCATTTTATACCTCAGTGACCTGGTTAATTCTCCCAAAGCACAGTTCCAGTGAGGGCCCTCTTCAGCTCAAGAGAGCAATCCAAACTCTTCAGCTTGGTATCTGAGGCCCTTTGTGATTTGTGTCTATTTCTATTCCCAGCTCCTACCAATCTTATGGAGACCTCGACCCTACTCGCTGCTCCCCGTTCACGCCTCGCCTTTTCCCATCACAGTGGGCTGTGGCAGCTGTGCCCAGTTCTAAATTCTCTTCACCGGGTAATAATCCCCCCGCCTTCCTCTGGAGAACTCTTTGCTCTCTCCTCATACACAGAACCCTGTATCCTCCAACGGAATCTATCTTCCTGGCCTCATGATTTAATTTCAGGTTGGGTATGCGACCGAAGCCGACCCCCCTACAATCTTCTCTGGGACTCTCCTGCTGTGGGTAGCAGGAAGGGCTGTCTTGTGCTCCTCTGATCTGTCATAACTCTTATCTGGACTCTCCTAGGCCACCTAGCACTTTCTAGCTCGTACTGTGGGTATTCTTATATTCTCTGCAAGATTGCCTCAGCCCTGCTTTCTCCAAGTGCTCCACTTCTTTTCAAGTGCTCGATTTTAACAGGCATTTCCCGACTACCTCTTCTGTGCAGACATCGTGCTGTGCTCTGGGGATCCAGAGTTGGGTAAGACATCGTCCCTTATTGAATGGATGGACGAACGAAAACAGTCCTTGGGCCTCATCCAGTTTATCAGAGGGAATTTGGGTAGCAGGAAACAGTAAATATAAAGACCAAAGTCATGAGCCTGGCATTCAAGACCCTCTCGATCCAGTTCTAATGTTGTGCCCTGACTGCACACCCTCTTAGCTCCAGCCAGACTGACCTGTTTGTCCTAGAATAGCCAGAGATGTCCCCACATGTGTGTGTTGGCCCAGGCTGTGGTCTTCTCCCACGGTCTCTTCCTGTTTTTCTCTTCCATTCATAACTTCTCTTTCCCCATCTCATGGGGGCCTCATTTCTCTCACTTTTAGCTCCTCTCCCTTCTACTTCCCCTCTTTCACCCTGTCTCCTTTCCCTTTTCCTTCTGCTCAGCTCTCACTGAGCTCTCTTCTGACACTTCTGTGCATCCCACTCTTGTCTCTTAATTTTCCTCTCCCTTTTGTCTCCTGACTCCCTTCCTGCTCTGTGCACAGCCCCCTCCTCTGGGGGGCAAAAGATGGGATAAGACAAATCTACATCAAACAGCTTCTCGATCTCATCACAAGAAGGCCTCAAAGTCAGGTGGAAAGGAGAGGGGGAGAAACGGAGGGCAAAGGGGATCCTGGAGGCAGAAAAGAGGCTGCCTAGCGACCGATGATAAATCAACGGGGAGCACTATGTCAATTACCCACCTCCAACCCACCCCCAGCCCTTCCCTTTCCTCCCTGCGATCACAGAATTATGAAAAGTCAGAACTACAAAAACTCTTGACAGTCATCTACTCTGCCTCCCTAATTTTGCAGCTGAGAAAGTGAGGCACAGCTAGGGAAACAGAGGCCCAGAAAAGCTAATTTCACCCAGCAAGTCAGTGGCTCAGCAGAAACTGGAGTCCTAGGCCTCCCACTCTCCAGAACGGTGAGTGCCCTATCACCAATACCACAACACCTTCCTCCCTGTTGTCCCCCCCGCCCCCGTCCCTACTCCACCATGTTTGGGATTACATCTAAGGATTCCCAATCTCCCCTCCCTCCCCTGCTCCCACCCGGAGTGAGTGTAGGGTCCAGTGAAATAGAGGCAGAAGGGACAGGCCACATCAGAAGGTCCAGCCCTAAGTCCTAGGGGCATGGTCTGTGGTGACAGGATGGGGAAAGTGTCAATCTGACCTGCAGGGGACCAGTCTCCTCTTTGGAGAGCTCCATTATAAGCAGCCTCTAGTGAGTTAAGAGATGCTGCATTAGACAGGACCCTTTCTCACCCTCCCAGCTTAGCTGGCCACCTAGAGGCCCCACGTCATTCTGCCAGCCGCCAGCCATGGACTTCAAACAGAGGCCACCCAGGCACAGGACGTTCCACGGCCGCCAGTAGAGGTAGCTAGAGGTTAGGGGGGAGGTGTTCCAGAGGCTCCACTTTCAGTCCTGCTCCTCTGCTCCACAAAGGGCCACTGTCTGAGCACAGAGGGACCCTGGAGGGAGGCCTCCCAAGGTGCTCAGCAACAGGGCCGGGTTTCATCATGCTGGGCCTCCAGGCCAAGTAAACATCGGGGTGGAAACAGGCCCAGCAGTTCATTCCTGCAGACAGGATCCTGGCTTCAGGAGGGTTCAGTGGCATCCTTACCCACGGCTTCCCTGAGAAAATGAGGGCCAAGGTCATTTGCCCATTTTCTCCAGACATGGAGAGTCAGGATGGGGAACTGGCTCTATCCAATCCTCTTCCCATTGCTCAAGGAGCATCCTAGTTCCCCCTTAAGAAGCACAAGTTTTACAAGACGTTTTTTAATTAGTTCAGGAGACAGCTCTGTGAGCTTGGGTAATCAGGGAAGACTTCCTAGAGGAAGGGCAATTTAGCTGTGATTCTGCTTCCATGCATTGGTAGAATCTCCCTAAATGGACAAGAAGGAGAAATGCATTTCAGGCAGAGAGCACAGCACTGACAAGTTGTGGTGTCTGGAAAGCAGGAGCATTGGGGTCCATAAAGAGACCTATTCAGCAAGGGTAGAGAAAGAATTCACGTCGGAGAAGATGGGAAATAAAGTCAGAAAGTTTGGTTGAAAGTTAAACCAAGACCAGTGTGAAGAGCCAGGTTGAGGAGTCGACATTTCCTGAGCAGAGCAGCGACGGGGTGAAAGCAAAATTTCAGAAAGCTTAGGCTTGTGATGTTTTGAAAGAGTTCCTACATTGAGCCCCAATCTTCTGGATAACCCTGGGCTGGTTATGGCTTCTCTCTGGGGCTTGGTTTCATCATCTTTAAAATAAGAATCCTGAAGCCGCTTTACATCTCAAATGCAAGATTTCTCTGATGGGGCGATAGGGGCTGCAGAGAATGAAAGGAGGAGAGGCGAGGCTGTGGCCACATGCCCGATACCTCTGGGCTGCATTTCCGCAATGAATCATCCACACGGAGCTGTGGAATGGCCATCATCACTATGTCCTCTGCCAGGCACTATGCTGAGTACTCCCCACTTTCTTAAAACTTCATTTTTTTGTGAATAGGAAATGCATATACATATTGCAAATTTTAAGTCATAAAAAGATACATGCATGGTAAAAATAAGTTTCCCTCCTTCCCCTATTTTCAGCCATCCATTTCTTTTCCCACTGTTACCAGTTCCCTGCGTATCCTTCCAGAGATAACCTATACATAGATCAAGATTCTATGAAGTCTCTTTTTCTTTATGCAGATGGGAGCATACTGGACACACTTCTGCATCTTGTTTTTTTTAACTTGGAAATTTTGGAGCTCTTTTCATATGAGTATATAAAGAGCTGCCTCATTCTTTGTATGGCAGACCATGATTTATTAAATTAGTCCCCCATGGATAGATATTTGGGGTGTTTCTTTTCTATTCTAAACAATGCATCGATGAATATCCTGAACACATATCGTTCAGCTTCTGCTGGAACAGATCCACAGGACATATTCTTAGAACGGAAATTATATGCTTAGCTCTTCAGAGGACTTAATATTCACAACATTAATTTAAAGCAATTATAATTACACTGATCTTGCCAATGGGAGAATTAAGGCGCAGAAAGATTCATTGACTTGTTCAAAATCACACAGCTCTTATGTACTAGAGTTGAGATTCCAATATGGTTGTCTGACACCAGAGCCAACAGGCTCGATCATTCTACCAGCGCCTCTCAAACTTCAGCACACATCCACATCCCCTGGAGGGCTTGTTAAAACATAGGTCACTGCGCCCTACCATGAGAGTTTTTGAATCAGTTCATCTCTGGTGGGGCCCAAGAATTTGCATTTCTAACAAGTTCCTAGGTGACCACTCTTTGAGAACCACCACACTATGCTAGTTCTCCCACCTTCAGCTGTGCAGGTCATCCAAAAAGAAAGCCGTTGGAACTCAGCACCTGGCCTTCACAGGATCAGGGTTGAGGAGCATAAACGTAAGCTCCATGAGTGGAGGGTGAGAGCCCAGCACGATGCGTGGTACTCAATAGTACTTGATAAATCTTACTTGTTGAATGAATACATACATACATGAAGTACAAGTGCTCCTTGCTCTTGCTGTTGCCTCTTTTCCCAGCCCCCTGGGAGCCCCTGGCCTGGAGAAGCCCCACTGCCCACACTGGCGGAAAGCCAACTTCATGTTGTGAAAGCCTGCTGTGAACTGCATGTTTGTGTCTTCCCAAAATTCATATATTGAAGTCCTCCCCTCCCCTCAAAGTCCTACCCTCCCCTCAAGGTGACGGTATTTGGAGGTGGAGCCTTTGAGAGGTAATTAAGTTTAGAGGAGGCTATGAGGGTAGCCCCCCCCCCATGATGGGATTAGTATCCTTATAAGAAGAAAAAGAGACCCAGAGCTCGCTCTTTCTCCACTGTGTGAGGACAATGCAAAAAGACAGCTGTCTGCAGGCCAGGAAAAGGGCCTCACCAGGAGTCAAGTCAGTCTGCACCTTGATCTTGGACTTCCCAACCTCCAAAACTTTGAGAAATAAATGTCTGTTTTTCACCCCCCAGGCTATGGTATTTTGCTACAGCAGCCCAAGCTGACTAAAATAGAGCGCTTGGGAAGGCAGCTGTTTATTTCCTCCCATTCCTCACTTTGCTTAAAATGAAATCAATGAGGCAGCCAGGCCTTTGTTATGAACGGGGAGGCAGCATCTCAGAATGCTGAAGCTCAATCAAGATAAGCTAACCCAATGCTCCCATTTATTATTATTAATAACAAGAACTATAAATCATAGCACACGCATGCAATTGACATGCTTACTTTTCAAAAAATTATTATTATTCCCTTTAATCGAATTCCCTGTGTTTCTTTCCCCCTTATTCTGGTACACAGCCTTTCTTTCCATTCCATATGGTTGATGTGGCCAGTCCATACACACAAACTGTGAGAAAGACTTAAAGACAGGAGGAGGTGTGAGGTCTGCGAGATGCCCCTTCTGCAGAGTGAGGCACTGACAAAGATAACTCAGAAACATGGACAAAGTTTTCAGGGTCGTGCATTACTGCCCAGAAGCACCCAAACATCAGCCCAACTCCTCAAGGTGCTGACTCTGTTACAGAATTCCATCCCTGAACTCAGGGGCCTTGAGGACCCCTGCAGCTTCTTCCAGCTGCTCCCCACCTGGCCTTGAGTCCTGCTTCTACTGCCTGGCTCCCCCACAGGCCTCTGTCCTGGGCTCCTGCCCCTCCTGCTCTTGCTTTGAACCCCACACCCCAAAGCCCAGACTTGTAGCTGAAAATGTCTAGGCCCCAGGCCCCTGGACAAGCAAGGCGCCAGAAGCCATTGGTTGGGCAGCTGGAACGAAGGTGGCCAGCAGTCAGGGGGAGAATTTCAGGGGCCCAGGCAGTCAGAGGCGGTTGGTCAGTGGCACGGCAGGCCGGCAGTGTGACTCAACCCCGTCTGCTGCGTGCGGGGCAGGTCAGCCATCACGGCAGGCGGCCAGGGGGAGTCGGACACGGCCGCTCCGGTCAAGCCAAGTCACACAGGGGGCCAGGCAGGGACAGTCAGGCAGACTCGGTCACCCAGAAACCTGCAGATGCGGTCGGCCCACACATCAGGCGGGCCGATCCAACCTTCCAGATGCCCAGTCGGGCCGGCTCCAGCAGACACAAGGCTGTGCTGAGGCCGGCTGGGTCGGGGCGACCAGCAAGCCTCCCGAGGCCGGCCAGGGGGCGGGACTCCCGGCCCGGGTGCAGTCGCAATGGGCCGGCCAGCCTCGGGCGGCTCAGCCCGCGGAGCAGAGATGTGGTCGAACCACCGCACAGAGGGATCAGTCAGAAAGCTGGTCAGTCAGACACAGGGGGCCTCAGTCAGTCAGCTACAGCCCGTCGAGCACAGATGGGGTCTGGGCAGCCAGACGCAGTCGATGGACCCCGTCAGACACGCCCTGTCAGGCCCGGGTGCCGTCAGCCAGGTATGGGCGGGCGGTCAGTCAGTCAGCTGTGGTCAGGCAGACCGATCACACGCTGTTGGGCCCTCAGGCACCCATGAAATCTGGGTTCCGTCAGACGCAGCCAGACAGACGGATTAGCAGGCAGTGATGGCGTCTGTAGTCAGACACAGTCGGTCAGTCGGATGCAGCTCGTCAGGCACTGATGGAACCAGCCAGAACGCCACAATTGCCGCGGGATCACGGGACTGAGGCCCCGCGCCTCGGCCAGGGTGGGGCCTCGGTGGGGGCGGGGCCTCGGCCTGAGGCTCACTCCAGGGGCGGGGCCTCCTTCTGCGCCCCGCGGCGTACCCACCTCTCGTCTCCGTCGCCGCAGCCTCCGGCGTTGCCATGGCAGCCGCAGACAGGCCGGCTCGCTCGGCCCGGGTCCCCAGCGCCCCAGTGCCGGCGAAGTGGAGCTCCCAGCCGGGGCGTGGGGCGGCGAGTGTGTTTGAGAGTCCCCGCTGCGGGCTCGGCCCTTCTGTCACCCCCTTGTCCCCACTGGAGATGACTGGGAGACTGGGGAGGACTCACGTCAGGCTCCACAGTGACAGAGCCCCAGAACCTCCCGACCCCGGGCTCCTCGCCTCCGCCGTGACCTGCACGGCTCCTCGGGAGGAATCACGTTTCTCTAGCAGAGAAGCGAGTCAGGAA
>NW_024424675.1:25631021-25633136 GCF_017311325.1 Ursus maritimus | reverse complement strand
GCCCAAGCTGACTAAAATAGAGCGCTTGGGAAGGCAGCTGTTTATTTCCTCCCATTCCTCACTTTGCTTAAAATGAAATCAATGAGGCAGCCAGGCCTTTGTTATGAACGGGGAGGCAGCATCTCAGAATGCTGAAGCTCAATCAAGATAAGCTAACCCAATGCTCCCATTTATTATTATTAATAACAAGAACTATAAATCATAGCACACGCATGCAATTGACATGCTTACTTTTCAAAAAATTATTATTATTCCCTTTAATCGAATTCCCTGTGTTTCTTTCCCCCTTATTCTGGTACACAGCCTTTCTTTCCATTCCATATGGTTGATGTGGCCAGTCCATACACACAAACTGTGAGAAAGACTTAAAGACAGGAGGAGGTGTGAGGTCTGCGAGATGCCCCTTCTGCAGAGTGAGGCACTGACAAAGATAACTCAGAAACATGGACAAAGTTTTCAGGGTCGTGCATTACTGCCCAGAAGCACCCAAACATCAGCCCAACTCCTCAAGGTGCTGACTCTGTTACAGAATTCCATCCCTGAACTCAGGGGCCTTGAGGACCCCTGCAGCTTCTTCCAGCTGCTCCCCACCTGGCCTTGAGTCCTGCTTCTACTGCCTGGCTCCCCCACAGGCCTCTGTCCTGGGCTCCTGCCCCTCCTGCTCTTGCTTTGAACCCCACACCCCAAAGCCCAGACTTGTAGCTGAAAATGTCTAGGCCCCAGGCCCCTGGACAAGCAAGGCGCCAGAAGCCATTGGTTGGGCAGCTGGAACGAAGGTGGCCAGCAGTCAGGGGGAGAATTTCAGGGGCCCAGGCAGTCAGAGGCGGTTGGTCAGTGGCACGGCAGGCCGGCAGTGTGACTCAACCCCGTCTGCTGCGTGCGGGGCAGGTCAGCCATCACGGCAGGCGGCCAGGGGGAGTCGGACACGGCCGCTCCGGTCAAGCCAAGTCACACAGGGGGCCAGGCAGGGACAGTCAGGCAGACTCGGTCACCCAGAAACCTGCAGATGCGGTCGGCCCACACATCAGGCGGGCCGATCCAACCTTCCAGATGCCCAGTCGGGCCGGCTCCAGCAGACACAAGGCTGTGCTGAGGCCGGCTGGGTCGGGGCGACCAGCAAGCCTCCCGAGGCCGGCCAGGGGGCGGGACTCCCGGCCCGGGTGCAGTCGCAATGGGCCGGCCAGCCTCGGGCGGCTCAGCCCGCGGAGCAGAGATGTGGTCGAACCACCGCACAGAGGGATCAGTCAGAAAGCTGGTCAGTCAGACACAGGGGGCCTCAGTCAGTCAGCTACAGCCCGTCGAGCACAGATGGGGTCTGGGCAGCCAGACGCAGTCGATGGACCCCGTCAGACACGCCCTGTCAGGCCCGGGTGCCGTCAGCCAGGTATGGGCGGGCGGTCAGTCAGTCAGCTGTGGTCAGGCAGACCGATCACACGCTGTTGGGCCCTCAGGCACCCATGAAATCTGGGTTCCGTCAGACGCAGCCAGACAGACGGATTAGCAGGCAGTGATGGCGTCTGTAGTCAGACACAGTCGGTCAGTCGGATGCAGCTCGTCAGGCACTGATGGAACCAGCCAGAACGCCACAATTGCCGCGGGATCACGGGACTGAGGCCCCGCGCCTCGGCCAGGGTGGGGCCTCGGTGGGGGCGGGGCCTCGGCCTGAGGCTCACTCCAGGGGCGGGGCCTCCTTCTGCGCCCCGCGGCGTACCCACCTCTCGTCTCCGTCGCCGCAGCCTCCGGCGTTGCCATGGCAGCCGCAGACAGGCCGGCTCGCTCGGCCCGGGTCCCCAGCGCCCCAGTGCCGGCGAAGTGGAGCTCCCAGCCGGGGCGTGGGGCGGCGAGTGTGTTTGAGAGTCCCCGCTGCGGGCTCGGCCCTTCTGTCACCCCCTTGTCCCCACTGGAGATGACTGGGAGACTGGGGAGGACTCACGTCAGGCTCCACAGTGACAGAGCCCCAGAACCTCCCGACCCCGGGCTCCTCGCCTCCGCCGTGACCTGCACGGCTCCTCGGGAGGAATCACGTTTCTCTAGCAGAGAAGCGAGTCAGGAAGACAGAAGCTGCCCGTGCAGGGATGTGCTTACGGTTCCGGGGCGGGGGGGGGGGGGGGGGGG
>NW_024424675.1:25444429-25631011 GCF_017311325.1 Ursus maritimus | reverse complement strand
CTTTGAACCCCACACCCCAAAGCCCAGACTTGTAGCTGAAAATGTCTAGGCCCCAGGCCCCTGGACAAGCAAGGCGCCAGAAGCCATTGGTTGGGCAGCTGGAACGAAGGTGGCCAGCAGTCAGGGGGAGAATTTCAGGGGCCCAGGCAGTCAGAGGCGGTTGGTCAGTGGCACGGCAGGCCGGCAGTGTGACTCAACCCCGTCTGCTGCGTGCGGGGCAGGTCAGCCATCACGGCAGGCGGCCAGGGGGAGTCGGACACGGCCGCTCCGGTCAAGCCAAGTCACACAGGGGGCCAGGCAGGGACAGTCAGGCAGACTCGGTCACCCAGAAACCTGCAGATGCGGTCGGCCCACACATCAGGCGGGCCGATCCAACCTTCCAGATGCCCAGTCGGGCCGGCTCCAGCAGACACAAGGCTGTGCTGAGGCCGGCTGGGTCGGGGCGACCAGCAAGCCTCCCGAGGCCGGCCAGGGGGCGGGACTCCCGGCCCGGGTGCAGTCGCAATGGGCCGGCCAGCCTCGGGCGGCTCAGCCCGCGGAGCAGAGATGTGGTCGAACCACCGCACAGAGGGATCAGTCAGAAAGCTGGTCAGTCAGACACAGGGGGCCTCAGTCAGTCAGCTACAGCCCGTCGAGCACAGATGGGGTCTGGGCAGCCAGACGCAGTCGATGGACCCCGTCAGACACGCCCTGTCAGGCCCGGGTGCCGTCAGCCAGGTATGGGCGGGCGGTCAGTCAGTCAGCTGTGGTCAGGCAGACCGATCACACGCTGTTGGGCCCTCAGGCACCCATGAAATCTGGGTTCCGTCAGACGCAGCCAGACAGACGGATTAGCAGGCAGTGATGGCGTCTGTAGTCAGACACAGTCGGTCAGTCGGATGCAGCTCGTCAGGCACTGATGGAACCAGCCAGAACGCCACAATTGCCGCGGGATCACGGGACTGAGGCCCCGCGCCTCGGCCAGGGTGGGGCCTCGGTGGGGGCGGGGCCTCGGCCTGAGGCTCACTCCAGGGGCGGGGCCTCCTTCTGCGCCCCGCGGCGTACCCACCTCTCGTCTCCGTCGCCGCAGCCTCCGGCGTTGCCATGGCAGCCGCAGACAGGCCGGCTCGCTCGGCCCGGGTCCCCAGCGCCCCAGTGCCGGCGAAGTGGAGCTCCCAGCCGGGGCGTGGGGCGGCGAGTGTGTTTGAGAGTCCCCGCTGCGGGCTCGGCCCTTCTGTCACCCCCTTGTCCCCACTGGAGATGACTGGGAGACTGGGGAGGACTCACGTCAGGCTCCACAGTGACAGAGCCCCAGAACCTCCCGACCCCGGGCTCCTCGCCTCCGCCGTGACCTGCACGGCTCCTCGGGAGGAATCACGTTTCTCTAGCAGAGAAGCGAGTCAGGAAGACAGAAGCTGCCCGTGCAGGGATGTGCTTACGGTTCCGGGGCGGGGGCAATTAGGCGAACACTCACCTGTACCAAGCACTGATAACAGCTTCATGTACACTCATTCACTTGAGCCTCATGCTTTTTTTTTTTTTGACGTTCTGTAATGATTTCCTTTTTCACAGGAGGAAGCTGAAGCACAGAAGGGTTCGTGACTGGGTCAGCGGGCTGCAGTGGAATCAGGTGGGGGGAACGAGAATTAGAACCCAGGCAGTCTAGCTCTGGGCCCTCAACACAGCCTCTGGCCCTCTCTTTGTGACCTCTGAGGCCAGAGCATGAATTCCCTGCTTCAGGATGCCCAACCCTATCTATGCTGGGCCCTGCAGCATGAAGGTCCTGCTTGAGTCTCTGCTTCAAGGACTCAGAAAAAGGAGCTATCAAAACCAGAAACCTGGCCAAACCAGGGGACAAACTATGGGTCTGTCTCATCCAGTCCAGAGAAGAGAAAGCCTGTGAGATCTGACAAGCCAGGAACAAGGGGAATCCTATGAGCATGGCTTCCGAGCTTCAAGTCCGATGATTTTTTATCAAATTCCAGCAACATGAGCCAGGAGTTAGAAACACATCATGGGGGGTGCCTGGGTGGCACAGCGGTTGGGCGTCTGCCTTCGGCTCAGGGCGTGATCCCGGCGTTATGGGATCGAGCCCCACATCAGGCTCCTATGCTGTGGGCCTGCTTCTTCCTCTCCCACTCCCCCTGCTTGTGTTCCCTCTCTCGCTGGCTGTCTCTATCTCTGTCAAATAAATAAATAAAATCTTTAAAAAAAAAAAAAAAGAAAAAGAAACACATCATGGGTCATAAATTCAAATGCCTATAAGGGCTAGAAAGGTAATGAAAGTCATGAAAACAAGTCTAGTGATGAAACTGGCAAATCAGCCCCATCTAAAAGGGGGCACTGCCTCTCGGCTCCTGCCCATTGTGTTCTCAGACACCTACTGTCTTCTAGTTGGGTCCCATTGGCTAAGTCAATCAACATCAAGTCTCAGTTTCTCCATCTGTGTAACAGGAAGGAAAATTTGGCTTTATTTCACAGGGTGAAATTTTATGGAGATCAAACACATTTTTGTATGTAGAAAGTATTTTGTGAGCTGTAACATTACTCTATAAAGTGGAGGGAGAACAAACAGGAGGTTGGCTGAACATAGATTGTACATCTGCTCCACTGTCTACGAGTTCTGACAGCATTCCTCTGAGACAGGGCTTAGCTCTTGTATAGAGGGCTCTTGTATAGAAGATGAGAATTCGGAGTGTCTGGGTGGCCCAGTCGGTTAAGTGTCTGCCTTCGGCTCAGGTCATGATCTCAGGGTCCTGAGATCCAACTCCCTGCTCAGTGGGGAGTCTGCTTCTTCCTCTCCCTCTGCCTCTCCCCCTTCCCTGCTTGTGCTCGTTCTCTCTCTCTCTCACAACTAAATAAATAATAACCTAAAAAAAAAAAGAAGAAGAAGAAGATGAGAATGCCCTTCAAGGAGTGTGCTAACTTACCCGAGGCCACAAGCTTGTATATGATGGAGCCAGATGTAGAATTTAGGTCTGTCTGACTTCTAAGACCAGTCTCTTGCACCAATTGTTTTGCAAAGTGTGGCTTGGGTCCCCCTAGTCATACCAAGATGATTTCAGATGGGCCCCAGATGAATATTTTTTAAATAGTTATATAGTTTGTTATTTTCTACTTTAGAGGGGGCTTATTGATACTACAGAAGTCCTAAATTTCACACAGCCAGGATGTAGAAGGCTGAATAATGGCCATCCAAAGATACAGAGTCCTAATCCCTGGAACCTATAGATGTTACCCTTTCTGGGAAAAGGATCTTTGCACGTATGATTAAGGATGCTGAGACGAGGGGCACCTGGGTGGCGCAGTCGTTAAGCGTCTGCCTTCGGCTCAGGGCGTGATCCCGGCGTTCCGGGATTGAGCCCCACATCAGGCTCCTATGCTGGGAGCCTGCTTCTTCCTCGCCCACTCCCCCTGCTTGTGTTCCCTCTCTCGCTGGCTGTCTCTCTCTGTCTAATAAATAAATAAATAAATCTTTAAAAAAAAAAAAGGATGCTGAGACGAGGAGGTCATCCAGGATTATCCTAGTGGGCACTAAATGCCATCACAAATAACCTTATAAGAGAGGCAGAGGGAGATTAGACAGTTGCACAGAGAACAGGACAAGCCAGTGCACCTGTGGAGGCAGAGACTGTATGATGCAGCCACCAGAAGGTGGAAGAGCTCTGCAGGGAGTGCAGCCCTTTCAACACCTTGATGTTAGCCCTGTAAGACTAATGTTGAACTTCTGGCTTCTAGAACTATGAGAGAATACGTTTCTATTGTTTTAAGCTACCGGCTTGGTGATAATTTGTTATGGCAGCCACAGGAAACAAATACAGTTCTGTGCAGCTTAAAAATTCATGCTCCAGGGGCGCCTGGGTGGCGCAGTCGTTAAGCGTCTGCCTTCGGCTCAGGGTGTGATCCTGGCGCTCTGGGATCGAGCCCCACATCAGGCTCCTTCGCTGGGAGCCTGCTTCTTCCTCTGCCACTCCCCCTGCTTGTGTTCCCTCTCTCGCTGGCCGTCTCTCTCTCTGTCAAATAAAAAAATAAAATCTTAAAAAAAAAAATTCATGCTCCAGGGGCACCTGGGTATCTCAGTCAGTTAAGCATCCGACTCTTGATTTCGGCTCAGGTCATGATCTCAGGGTCACGAGATCAAGCCCCACATCAGGTTCTCTGCTGGGCATGGAACCTGCTTAAAGATACTCTCTCTCTCTCTCTCCCTCTGCTGTTCCCCTCCTCTCTCTCTCTCCCTCTCTAAAAAAAAAAAAAAAAAAAAAAAAATCATGCTCCAATCTAGTACACATAACACCCCTGTCTTTTATTAAATAAACTTATTTTAAAATAACTATACAGAAAATAAACGTAAACCTCTGGTTCACAGAGTACAGAGGTTTCCTGGAACACAGAGTTCCTGTATACCCCTCCCTCAGTCTCCCATACTGCTAACCTCTTACATGACTATGGCACATCTGTCACAACTAAGAAACCAACCGTGGTACCTTCCTATTAACTAAACTCTACACTTTACTTGGATTTCACTAGCTTTCCCACTAATGTCCATTTTTTTTGTTCCAAGGTCCCATCCAAGACATTACATTACACTTGGTCAACATGTCTTAGTCTTCTCTGGCCTAGGACAGTTTCTCAGACTTTCCTTCTTTTTCATGAACTTGTCAGTTTTGAGGCATACTGGTTAGATATTTTATAGAGTGCCCCCCAATCTGGGCTGCTCTGGTTCAACTGGGGTTATGGATTTTGGTGAAGGATGCCACAGAGGTAAGGTACTTCTCATGACATCATGTCAGGGGTCCACGCTATCAACATGACTTGATCACCTTCAGTGCCTGGACAAGGTAGTGTTTGCCAAGTTCCTCCCCTGTGAATTTACTTGGTTTTCCTCTCTTTCTACTCTTTGAAAGAAAGTCACCAAGTGCAGCCCATACTCAAGGGGGGAATTAAGCTCCACAGCCTGGAAGGGATAAATTATTTGGAATTCCTCTATAAGGAAGATATGTCTCTTCTCCTCCATTTATTTATTCAAGCATTTCTTTACATCAGTATGGATTCATGGATATAGTTTAGTTTATACTTGGGGCTATAATACTGTACTATGTTATTGCTTTTGTTGCTCAAACTGTTCCAGCTTTGGCCATGGGGGGCTCTTTCAGGTTGTCTCTTGAGTCTCTTTGAAACTAATTGTTTTGCATCTTGGTTGTACCAAGATGATTTCGAGTGGAACTTAGATGAACATTTTTTTAAGAGTTGTATATTTACATTATCAGTCTTTGGAAAACATATAACCAGCACCTCAAGCTGATGATTTCACGAATACCGTCGAGGACAAGGCTAATGTAGGGATGGCTGTGCTAAGTGAGTCAATTCGCAGAGAGGTATTAAGTCAAAACTGCTATTGATGGTACATGGGAATGGAGGAAGTTGTTAAGCTTATTAGGGAATGACTCAATTTTAAGAAACTCTGTGCTAGGGCAGAAGCAAGCCCCAAATGCAAGCAAATGATAATGACTCTGAGGATTATAAGCAGCCTCTCTGGGACCCACCCACACACAACCCACTTCCTGGGCCCCGCTGCCAACCCGACCTGTCTCGGTGCAGATGTGTGCTGCTGTTGATAGTGGTGGAACTGTGCATGCCCGGGCCCGGGAGGGATGGATGCTGCACTGTGTTTGTTTCCCAAGCGAGCTGTGTGGGTGGCTTGCAGCTCAGCACCATTCCCACTAATAAGCTTGGAGCCTTTGGCCTAACAAACACGTTCTGTGTCACAGGCCTGACATGTGATGTTTCCCAAGGAGAAGTGCCAGGAAGCCTCGTTATTTTTACCTTTTTTTCCTTGTCTTGTCTTTGATTTGAGACAGGCAGGAAGACATGGCAGAGTCAGCAGTCAGCCTGGGGTCTGGTCCAGAGTCTTGTTTGGGGTCCTGGGCCAGTCCCCCAGTCCCACTGAGGATGCTCAGAATTGAATCGGAACATTTAGCTTGCCCCACTCGGTACCATCCTGAGCCCTGACCCAGGCCCTGAATCTGCCACCTGGCTGAGCAGTGAAAACCCAGAAACTCTGGCCTGATCTGAAATAGGAAGCCCTTCAAAAAAAAAGAAGTCTTCTCCTTTCCCAGCTTCCAGCCTAAGCCTGGGTGGCTGTGGGCTGGTGTGCACGCAGGCCTCTAAACCCTCTACAGGGCCTTCCCAGGGAGCTCAGATGAACTGGGTTAGAATCCTAGTTCTTCCTGAGAACAGACAACTTGCATAGCCTCTCGTCTATAAAAGGAAGATAGTAATAGTACCTACTTCACAGGATTGCTGTGCAAATTAGACAACCTATGCAAAATGCTTTAGTGCAGTGCCTGGCCTATAGTAAGCGCTCAATTAACTCATTTGTTGGTTTAACAATTATTAATGTCTACTGTATGCCAGGCACTGTACTGGGTGCCAGGGACATCGGGGAAAGCAAGAAGAAGAGAAACCAGAAGGTTAATAAATAAGGTGACATATATAAAGCCAAGGCTTTTATACCATGCAGAAATGCAGCAATATTCATTATTATTAATAAAATAATGACACATTGTGATCAACGAATAAAGGAAATAAGTAGGGTAATGCAATGCTAACTGGAAGAAAGCCCTTCAGACAGGGAGATCAGGAAAGGCCCTCTAAAGAAATAATACTGGAACTGAGATCTATGGGATGAGAAGATCCTTAGCCTCTCCAAGAGCCAGACGAAGACCCTTTCAGGTAGCAGGAACAGCTTATGTAAAGACCCTGAGCTTGAGAAGAGCTTGGAGAGGAGAAGGAACAGCAAGGAGGCCAGTGTGGCTGGGATGTAATGACAGGGCAGTAGGCAACGGTAAGAAGTCTGGATTTTATTCAAAGTGTGATGACAAGCCACTGAAACCCTAAACAAGACAGTAACAAGATCTGATTTCTGATTAAGAGTTACCTCTGGCTTCTGTAGAAAGAATAGATGAAAAGGGAAGAGTAGGAGAAACAGTCAGAACAACATTAAGAAGCTGTTAAGTCATCCAGACCAGAGATGCTGTTGTTTTGGACTAGGTCACAGATCAGCAGTGTCCTGTGACTTCCCGGGATGATGGAAATGTTCTACGTCTATACTCATATGGTAGCCACTAGCCACCTATGGCTCTCAAGCACTTAGAATATAGCAGGTGCAGCTGAGGAATTAACTTTTAATTTCACATTATTTTAATTAAAGTTTACACAGCCTCATGTAGCTGCTGGCTACTATACTGGATAGCACAGGAAATGGGCTGTGTGTTAAATATATTTAGGAGGAAGATGGGACTTGTGATGGTTGGAGGATGGGGAATGAGAGAAAGAGTAGAATTAAGGAAGATGCCTATGTTATCTTTTGGGAACTGGGTGGAAGAGCAGGCTCTGGGAGATATCAAGAGTTTTGTTTTGCACGAGAGGAGTTTAAGCGACTGCTGGAAACTTCGAGTAGAGATAGCAAGTAGAAAGCAGGATGTATACATGTTTGCCAACATCATCATCATCTTTGGGTTCCAGGGATACTAGCCTGTGGGCTGCTGAGGAGGTAGGAAGCTAAAGCAATCTTTAAAAAGAAAAGAAAAGCGGGAGGCATCATGATTCTGGACTTCAAGCTATATTACAAAACTATAGTCATCAAGACAGTATGGTACCAGCACAAAACAGATACATAGATCAATAGAAATAAAATAGAAAACTCAGAAATGGACCAACAACTAAATGGTCAACTAAAAGCAAGAAAGAATATCCAAAGGAAAAAAAGACAGTCTCTTCAATAGATGGTGTTGGGAAAACTGGACAGCAACATGCAGAAGAATCAAACTGGACCACTTTTTTTTAAAGATTTTATTTATTTATTAGAGAGAGAGTGTGTGAGCGAGCAAGAGAGAGAGAGACTAAGCAGGGGGAGGAGCAGAGGGAGAGAGAGAAGCAGACTCCCCACTAAGCAGGGAGGCTGATGGGGGGCTTGACCCCAGGACTCCGAGATCATGACCTGAGCCGAAGGCAGATGCTTAACAAACTGAGCCTCCCAGGTGCCCCAACTGGACCACTTTCTTATACCATATAGAAAAATAAATTCAAAATGGATTAAAGACCTAAATGCCAGGCAAGAAACCATCAAAATCCTAGAGAACACAGGCAGCAACCTTTTTGACCTCAGCTGTAGCAACTTCTTACTAGACATGATGCCAGAGGCAAGGGAAACAAAAGCAAAAATGCACTACTGGGACTTCATCAAGATAAAAAGCTTCTGCACAGGGAAGGAAACAATCAACAAAACTAAAAAACAGCCTGTGGAATGGAGAAGGCATTTGTAAATGACATATCTAATAAAGGGTTAGTATCCAAAATCTGTAAGTTTGATAAATATCAAACTCAACACCCAAAAAACAAGTAAGTGTAAGAAATGGGCAGAAGGGGACGCCTGGGTGGCTCAGTCGGTTGTGCATCTGACTCTTGGTTTTGGCCCAGGTCATGATCTTAGGGTCATGAAATCGAGCCCCATGTCAGGATCCATGCTCAGTGCAGAGTGTGCTTAAGATTCTTTCTCTCCCTCTCCATCTGCCCTCCCCCTGGTCATGCTCAGGCTCTCTCTCTCTCAAATAAATAAATAAATCTTAAAAAATAAAAAGAAGAAATGGGCAGAAGACAAGAATAGACATTTTTCCAAAGAAGACATCCAGATGGCTAGCAGACACATGAAAAAATGCTCAACATCACTCATCATCAGGGAAATACAAATCAAAATCATGATATCACCTCACACCTGTCAGAATGGCTAAAATTAACAACACAGGAAACAACAGACGTTGGCAAGGATGCAAAGAAAGGGGAACCCTCTTACACTGTTGGTGGGAATGCAAACTGGGAGTTTGTTGGTGCGAATGCAGCCATTCTGGACAACACTATGGAGGTTCCTCAAAAAATTAAAAATAGAACTACCCTATAATCTAGCAATTGCACTACTAGGTATTTACCCAAGGATATAAAAATACAGATTTGAAGGGGAACATGCCCCCCCATGTTTATATATAGCAACATTATCAACAATAGCCAAACTATGGAAAAAGAGCCCAAGTGTCCATCGATTGATGAATGGATAAAGATGAGGTATATGTATACAATGGGATATTACTCAGCATTCAAAAAGAATGAAATCTTGCTATTTGCAACAATGTGGATGGAGCTAAGTGAAATAAATCAGAGAAAGACAAATACCATATGATTTCACTCATATGTGGAATTTAGGAAACAAAACAGATGAACATGTGGGAAGGGGGAAGAGGGGGAAGTAAACCATAAGAGACTCTCAACTATAGAGAACAAACTGAGGGCTGATGGACAGGTGGGTGGGGGATGGGCTGAGGTGGGTGGGGGATGGGCTAAATGGGTGATGGGTATTAAGGAGGGCACTTGTGATGATGAGCACTGGGCGTTATATGTAAGTGATGAATCACTAAATTCTTCTCTTGGAACCAATATTATACTATATGTCAACTAACTAGAACTTAAATAAAAATTGGGAAGAAAAAAAAAAAGGAAGTAGGGAGCTCAGAAAGAGGACCAGGAATTCCACACTGAGGCTTTCCTTCACTTCGTCTTGGTCAGTGTGCCAACCACCCACCCAGCCAGCCAGCCCTAGTGTTTGAAACCCTCCCGTGAGCTCTGGCTCCTCCTCTCCTCCTCCCCCTTCTCTCCAGGTATGGAGCCCAGTGGCTTTTTTCTTTGCAAAGATAGAAACTCACACCTCACCTATTTTGTGCTCCTGTAGCCACTCCTGTGGCTCAGGCATTGTGGACCAGAGCCCCAGAGTCCTTGGCCTTCTGGTTGCTCCTCTTTTCTGCCTTCCAGCAGCGGGGACTCTCTGATCGTCAGATTTTCCTCCCGGGAATCTTGTCTGGGTCTGCATCAAAAGTCTTAAGCCTGAACCAATGCTTTGATCTTTCTTTACATTTCTAAAATGGTATCCAAAGGAAATGAGAATCCTCCACCAAACTTGAAAATTCACAAGAATGTTCATCACAGCATTCATTATAAAAGCTAAAAGTATAGTTCTCAATTGTATCTTATCTGATCTATCAGCAATGTTTGATACTGTTAATCACTCTTCCTTGAAACACTTTCTTCTTTTACTTCCAGGATGTCCCACTCCTGCGGTTGTTTTCCTACTGCTCTGCTCACTCCTCAGTCTCCTTTGCTGGTTCCTTCTCACCATCCTGACCTCTACACGTTACAGGGCCCCAGGGCTCAGGGCTCAGTTCTCCTAGTACATACTTGGTTCTCTCATGCAGCCTCATAGCTTTAAAGACATCTGTATATGGACAACTACCAAATGCATACGTCTAGCTCAGCAAAAATCCACCTGCCTACTTGACATCTCCACTTGAATGTCAAACAGGCATCTCAAATTTACCATGTCTAAAAGTGAATTCCCAATATTCTCCCCCAAATCTTGCTCCTCCTTTGGTCTCTCCCATCACAGTTAATGGCAATTCCCTCCTTCATTTGCTCGGGCCAAAAGTTTTGGAGTCTTCCTTGATTTCTCTCTTGCTCATTTCACATCTGGTCTATCAGCAAACCTTGCAGGTTCAATTTTACATTTATTTCTAATTCAACCTTTTTTTTCCCTTTGCCACCTTTGCTGCCATCATCCTGGGACAAGCACTAGCCTGCTTCAACCTGATTGACTGCCATAGCCTTCTAGCAGTTCTCCCTGCTTCTGCCTCTGGCTCCACTTCAGCTCTTCCTCCATGCTGCAGTTCAAAACTTTCCAACGGTTCCCATTTCATTTAGAAAGAAAGCACCAAATTACTTTTTCCCTCCTTCACATGCATTTCTTGGCCTAACCTCTACATTCCTGCCTGCTCACACTGCTCCAACCACTTTGCTGTCCCTGGGACAGGTCAGGCCTTATGCTTCAGGTTTAGGGCCTGTGCAGTGGCTGTGCTCCCCCACCCCCATTGCCAGGAAGGATCTTCCACACAACAACCCCATGTATGGCACATTCCTTTACCTCCTTCAGATTCTTGCTCAAAAGTCACTTGACCACCACCTAAAACATTCCACACTCACACTTAATATTCCCCTTCTCAACTTTCTATTTTTCCATAGCACTTTCGCTATCTGCTTTTTTATGCATTTGAAGGATTATCTGTTCCCTACTAGAACGTAGTTTCAAGAGGACAGAAATTTTCGTTCGGTTTTTTTCCTCCAGTGCTGCATTCCCAGTGTTTACGTGGCACATAGTAGGTGCCAATAGATAAATGGTGAATGAATGAAAAATGTAGAGCCTCCTTACCCCAAAATGGGGAAAACGACGGAATCGAGAAATAACGCACGCTCACTTGTTCACAGAATTCTGCGGCGGGTAAAGATTATCATTGCCAAAAGCAAGCCAGGAGGGCCGCCTGACCCCACGTGAAGCCTTCCTTGCCCCTGCCGGAACGTTTCAGTCCCGGAACCTCCGCTCGCGGGTCCCGGCGCGAAGGCACTTCCGGTTCCGCTCTTCTCTCGCCAGCGAAGAGAACTGCCAAGTCAGTTCCGGCAGAAAGCGAGGTGAGAAGCGCAGGGCGGCGGTCTATCCCGGGGCCATCCGGGCCCTCCAGGCCCTCCGGCCTCAGGCCGGCGGGTGAACTGGGGGGCCCGGGGACAGGGCGCGGGCTCTGACTCGTAGAGACTCAGCGCCCTCGCCGCGGCTGCCCACCAGCCAGGCCCAGACTGTGGAGCAGCCGCGAGCCTCTCCCCACCCCCACCCCCACCCCCACCCCCACCTTGGGCGCCGATGGCGGCGGCCTCTGGGAGCCCAGACCTTGCCGGTTGCCCACTCCCCTGGCCCAACTCTGCGCAGCCTACGCGCAGCCCCCGCCCGGCCAGCGGGGACGCGGCACCTTTGGACGTCGGGTGTGGCTGGGCGAGAAGAATGGCGGCCACTCGAATGCCACGGACGGCCGTTGGGGCCTCGAGGGCCTGAGAAGGCGGGTCTGCGTGGACCAAGCTCGGCCACCCTTGGGCCTTGGACCCCCACAGATCCGGCCCTGGGCTGACCGCTCCGTCCCCATTGGACGAAATCTCACCTTCAGTGGACGGCTGCCCTAACGGGGCCGGAAGGTGAGCGAAGCCCCTGTCGACGACGGGTGGAACGGTTAACGGGCCATAGGCGGTTGGTCTTCGGTCTACCAGACGTTAATTTTGGAAGATTGAAATGGGAGAATTACGTACCGCATTTGGCCAATGGGAAGACCACCCTTTGGGAAGATTTACTGGCCGTTTATGGAAGGCCTGTGTATATAATATGAAAAAGCTGCTCTCAACTTTCCCCCCAACCTTCAAAAGAAAACTTTTGCCACATCTAGGCCTTCTAGATGTAAAGAGGTTGCCGACATATGATAAAGTAGAGTTAGAAAATCACACATCTTGTAAATGCCTATTTGTTTTTTAAAAAAATCATAGAAAAGAAATGTCTTTTGGAAATGACTTTTTGAAATGGACTTGTTAGACCATCTCTAGAAGCGACATCAGGAGCGACCACGTCTACATATGTCAGTGGGTAAGAGGACGTGAAGTAGACGACCTTGAGGAGGAAGAAAAGAAGGTTCTGTGCGAGACTGGTCATATTTAGAAGACATTTTTCATATAGCCATTGTTTTGTGTGTGCATTTTATTCCACAACTACTGTATATATAGTTGACAATGCTAAGTACTTTTTTGAAATATCTAGTCTTTCTAGATGTTCTGAAGTGCCTGATACATGTTAAAAATAGAGGTAGTAAAAAAGACATTCTTGTAAATAGCTTTTTGTTAACATTCATGTGAAATGTTGTTTAATTGGGGGGGAATGGCCAAACCCCCTCTTTGAATAGTACACATTCTGTTTGTGCCCTGGTTCAAAGGAGGTGGGGAAGGAAGTGCAGAGAGCTCTGCTAGTGTGTTTATAGTGAGGGAAGATCAACCATTGTCCTTTATGTTCTTGCATTTTTGTTTTGCTTAGCTGTGTATATAGTGTGTATACTGGACAAATGAGTCCTAATTTTCAACATCTAGTCTTTCTAGATGTTAAAGAGGTTGCCAGTGTATGACAAAAATAGAGTTAGTAAACTAATACATTGTGTACCTTTTGTGTTAAAATTCCTAGAAAGATTGTCTTCTGAAAATTTGAGCATTATAGCCCACTGGGTTGGTGGAGGAAGGAGAGAAGAGAAGGGTTAGTCTTAGGCTAGAATGTTCATATTTTGAAGACACTTTCAGATTATAACTGTTACGTGTGTGCAGTTTATTCAGGACTGCTATGTATATAGTGGACAAATTAAGTCCTTATTTAAAACATCTAGTCTGTCTAGATGTTTAGAAGTGCCCAACGTATGTTAAATGTAGAGGTAGGAAAATATCGCTTTGTAAATATCTTTTTGCTAAAATTCATAGGAAAAAACGGTCTTGGGGATAGAATTGCCAAACCACCTCTGAGCAGTATACTGTCGTGTATCTTTGTTCAGTGGTTTGGAGGAGGTGGAAGGGAAAGAATTGCAAAAGGTAATGTATGCTAGTGTGTTCATGCTTGGACATTTTCAGACAAAACCATTTTTTATATGTTCTGTGCATTTTGTTTTGCTGTATATATAGTGTATATAATGGACAAATGAGTCCTAGTTCTGCAACATCTAGTCTCTAGATGTTAAAGAGGTTGCCAGTGTATGACAAAGTAGTAAAATTAGCACATTCTGTACACATTGTGTTGAAATTCAAAGGAAAGCTTTTCTTCTGTAAATGACTTTTGGATATGAATTTGTTCAGCCACCTTTAAGCATTCATTACACATGCCTGTACTTGTCTACTAGATTGGTGGTGGAGAGAAGGGAGGGAGGGAGGGAATAGTTTAGGCCGAAATGGTGGTCATATTTAGAAGATACCTCAGATTATACCCATTGTTAGGTGTGTGCAATTTTATTTAACAGTGCTGTTGTGTACATAGTGGACAACTACTTATATGAAATATCTAGTCTTTCTAGATATTTAGAAATGCTTGATGTATTTAAAAGTAGAAGTAGAGTAACACTTCTTGTAAATAGCTTTTTAAAACTGATGGGAAATAATATCTTTGGAAATGGAATTGCTAAACCACCTCTGAACAGTATACTTGTTCAGTGGTCTGAGGGAGGTGGGAGGGAAGTAATTGCAAAAGATGCTTTGCTAGTATATGCTAGGAAATTCAGCTTATCCATCACCCTATATGTTATGTGCATTTAACTTGACTGTATATATTGTAATTATATAGGACAAATAGGTCCTAATTTCATATCTAGTCTCTAGATATTAAAGAGGTTGCCAATGTATGACAAAAGTAGAGTTAGTAAACTAACACATTTTGTACACTTTGTGTTAAAATTCATTGAAAGGCTGTCTTCTGAAAAGGACTTTGAGAGATGACATTGTAGTCACATCTAAGTGACACGTGCCCATCTGCACTCACCCGCTGGGTTGGTGGTAGAGAGGAGTTGTGAGAAATGAAGGGTTCTAGACTGGAATGTTCCCATGCAGAAGACACTTTCAGATATAACCCGTTGTTACATGTGTGTAGTTTATTCAACACTACTATGTATATAGTGGACAAACTTAAGTCCTTAATTTGAAACATCTAGCCTTTCTAGATGTTTAGAAGTGCACAAAGTATGTTAAAAGTAGAGGTAGTAAAATAACACATTTTGTATATAACCCTTTTGTTAAAATTTATATGAAATATTGTCTTGAAAATGGAATGATCAAGGTGATCACACCACCTCTCAGCAGTACACATATGTGATATTTGTGCTGGTTCAGGGAGGAAGGAGAAGAAAGCGCAAAGGGCTTTGCGTTTCTAGTTAGGATTAACCATTGTCCTGTATGTCTGCATTTGGTTTTACTTAGCTGTGTATATAGTGTATATAAAGGACAAATGAGCCCTAATTTACAACATCTAGTCTTTCTAGATGTTAAAGAGGTTGCCAGTGTATGACAAAAGTAGTTAGTAAACTAATACATTGTGTACACTTTGTGTTTAAATTCATAGGAAAGACTATTCTGAAAACAACTAGAGGAAGTGAAACTGTTAAAATCCCCTCTAAGCATTACGGATGCTTATACTTTCCACTAGGTTGATAAGAGATGAGAAGAGGAAGGGTTCTAAGCCAGAATGTTCTTTCAGTGCTACTATGTATGTAGTGGGCAAATTTTAAATAAATCCTTACTTAAAACATCTAGTCTTCTGGATGTTTGAAAGTGAACAACATGTTAGAAGTAGAGAGTTAGTAACAACACCCTTTAAGTATTGTTAATTTACAGGAGTGTATTTTGGGAATGGAATTGTTAAACTTGATATTTTGGAGAGTATGCTGACTGGGCACTGGGTTTGCTGGGGGTTGGGGACGGGGGCACGGAAGGAAGTGAGGAGAGAAGGGTTCTGTGCCCGTGAGTCTTTTAAAGTTCTGTATGTGCATTTTAGTTAACATTGCTGTGTGTCAAAGTATAAGCAAGTCCTAATGCCCAAAGTATATTAAAAGTAGAGGTTAGTAAAATAATCCCTTTATGAATGCCCTTCTGTTAGTTTTTAGGAAGGACTGTTCTGGAAGTGTCTGTTAATCCACCTCTTAGAGTTAGATGTAGTCCTGTATTTATTCATTAAAATGGTGGAGGGAGCAGAGGAGGGGTGAAGGGAAGGGCTTTTTGCTAGTATCTCCACATCTAGAAGACCGTTTTAGGTTATAACCGTAGGTCTTCATGTGTGTTTTTATGAAGTACCTGTGTTTATTGTGGACAAGGTTCATTATTTTGTAACATCTAAGCTTTTTGGATATCCTGAGGTGATAATGTATGATAATAAAATGTACAGCTAGTGAATTAACCAATTTATAAGTTTCTTTTATCATTGATAGGAAAGAAGCATCTTGGACGTGGAATTGTTAAGCTGTCTCTGAGAAATGTCAGGACTTACTAGGTTGGCAGCAGAGGGGCAGAAGGAAGTACAGAGGGAGAGATGTATGCAGAAGTGTTCATATTTACATTGTAATGATAACTGTTAATGTATGTGCATCTCTTTGGCTGTATTATAGGAATACATTCAGTGATTCAGTGGAAACATACCTCCTTGCTAATATTTGAATAGTATAGATTGGATAATGAATTCTTTTAGAAGCATTATACGTTGTATACTCTTACTTTGTCTCAGTTTTAATTGAACATTAAGGGAATGCAGTATTTTAATTGTAACTCTGCCAATATCTTTATCTAGAGGCCTGTTGCCATTTTTGTCTTTTATGAAATTTCTGTCGCCAAGAAAGGCAAGATTACATTTTTTTTCTTTCAGGTGGAGTTGGTGTAGTGTATTCTTGGTTATCAAAATACTCAAATTTGGGGACTTTGAAATGGTAAATACTCATGGTGTGTAAAAAAGCATGATACGTAACTGTACGATCTTAATTACATTAAAATGCTTACTTGTGTAGATACACACATGGGACCTAGAAGTCCCAACTGTAAACTGCTTGTGATTATGGATGACTTTGTTCTTTGCTTCTTGTGTTTTTCAGTTTCCTTTTATGCACATGTTAACTTTTAAAAAATAAATTTTTTAAAACCTACATGGAGCCTCCATTGCTTGCTCCCTGGAAGTAGTGTTCGCACCCTTCAGGCCGAGGCTCTGAGGTCTCTGACGCCTTCCTCCATTGCTTAGACGTTAGCCCACCTCGGTGCCCTGCTATCTTTCCAGGTAACCTCACACTTTGGTGATTCCAACTTTGCTCAAAATATTCCTTCTGCGGACAGTGCCCTTTCCCCATTTTTCACTTAGCAAAATCTTTCTTTGTTGCCCAACTCCATTTTTAACTTCTATACAGTCTTGCTACGAGAACCTGACACCCTAGAATTAAGATGCCAGAACAAAATGTTAGAAGTTAGGCCCTTTCCCTTGCAGCCCCTACTTGTGCCTCTCCTATATGGAACCCACTTGAACCATCATTGTTACCTGGAAGTTCACTGGATCGAACTCACACGACGCCTGACACATGGGGGGAGTTTAGCAAATGACTTGAATACAAAGGGAACAAAAGCTTAGCTTTTCAGACTAGTATGGTGTCACTGCTAATAGGCACTGGTTGAATAGGGGGGGGCTCCCCAGGCCATAGCTGACCAAACCAGAGGGTGCATGCTGGTCAGATGTAACACCCCCTAATCCCAAATCAGGCTCAGCAAACATTAATGGAATACCTGAAGGATTCTTTCTCCCAGCTTTGAGGTGAGGCTTAAGAGACCGGCCTCCAAATGTGGGAAGGAGCATTTCTAGTGTTTCCCTGGGTGCTGCTGGTCTAACCCAAGTGGGCTTGGAACCAGGGAGGGCAAGTAGAGGAGACCCTTCCCATTACCTTCCCAACTCAGGATCAGGCTTGGACTCCTGTCTTCTGTTGATGTCCCTGTGAGATAGGTGTTAGCTGACTGAGATGGGCTTCAGGAAGACATGTGCGCACTTGGACTACTCGTCCAAGCCTGCAAGCCCCAATCCACCAGAGCTGGAGCTAAAAGCTGAAGCTCTCCTAGGGAAAGGGTCACAAAAAGCTGAGAGAAGAGGTTAGGTCTCAAGCAGTCTTGGACCTCTAGGGCAAAGCTATCCCTCAGTGGACAGAAGAGGAAAGAAGTCCAGAGGGGACAGGCACCACCTGGGAGCACACCTCATGGCTGGCAATATGTATTGCCAGGGAAAGAGAACTGCTTCGGAGTCAAAGGCTCCATTCTTGTCTAAGCTCTCTCACTAACTGGGGAACACTGGCCAACTGATCCTCTTTGGGCCTCAGTCTCCTGACCTGTAAGGTGAGCTCCTCCAGATCAGATGCTGGGCCTTTCAAAACCGTAGACTTAGTGCCAGAGTCAGGGCCATTCTCTACTAAAAGGAACCAGGGTCATTGGAGAAATGGCTAATTCCAGGATTATATCAGAGGAAGTACAAGAGCATCTGGGAATATCCTGTCGTGGCAGAAAATAAAGTGTTTAGAGAATAAGAGCATGTCAAAAGGATTGCATCAAAATATAGAATGATAGTAACAGGTTCTGACACACTGAATAAAATAGGAAGCCATGAGTCCAATACTAATATAAATAAATGAATGAACTAAGGAAAAGTATGATAAGGAAGGGGATATTTACATAGTCACGTATCTCCTCACAAATCCCTATCAAAACAATATGACATAATCAACAGTGAAAAGGCTATCTGTGGAATGGAGAATATATTTACAAATTATATATCTGAAAAGGGGTTAATATCCACAATATACCAAGAACTCTGACAACAAAGCAATGGACAAAGGACTTGAATAGACATTTTTCCAAAGATGATATACAAATGGCCAAAAAGCACATGAAAAATGTTAAACCTCATTAATCATGAGGGAGATGCAAATCAAAACCACAGTGAGATACCACCTCACACCCATGAGGATGGCTAGGAACAGAAACCAGAACAACAAATGCTGACACGGATGTGCAGAAATTGGAGCCCTCGTGCACTACCGGGGGGACCGTGGAATGGTGCCACTGCTGTGGAACCAGGATGATGGTTTCTCAGAAAACCAAAACTAGAACTAGCACATGACTGCAGCAATCCCACTTCTGTATATATGTCCAAGAAAATTGAGAGCAAGTTCTCAAAGAGCTATTCACAGCAGCAATATTCACAAAAGCCAAGAGGTGAAAGCAACCCAAATTTCCATCAACAGATGAACAGATAAGCAAAAGGTGGTATCTACACGCACGCAATGAGTAGTATTCAGCCTTAAAAGGGAAGGAAGTCTCATCACAGCATGGATGAGCCTCGAGGACATGGAGCTAAGGGAAACAAGGCAGTCACAAAAAGACAAATACCGTAGGAGGTTATCTAATGTAGTCAAATTCAGAGACAGAAAATAGAATGGTGGTTACCAGGAGCTGGTGGGAAGGGGAAAGGGGAGTAGTTCAATGGGTATTGAGTTTCAAATTTGCAAGATGAAATCGTTCTAAAGATCTCTTTCACAACAATGTAAGTATACTTAACACTACTGAACTACTCACCTAAAAATGGTTAAGATGGTAAATCTAATGTTTTTTTTTACAACATACGTACATATATACATAATTTTTAAAATAAAAAGGGAATAAGTATCAAAAGTGACTTTACAGTGGAGACACCATTTCAATCCAATAATCAAAGTTATCGCCAGCAATGGGACAAAAAAATCTTGGGCCACCTGATAGCATCCAATGAGAAGAACATAGCCTCACTTCTGTGATTGCCAAAGATAACTTAAATCTAATCATGAGAAAACATCAAACCAACCCAAACTGAAAGACATACTATAAAGTAACTGGTTTATATAATCTTCAAAAGTGTCTCCATAATCTATTTTCTTCTTGATTCTGATTTTCTCTTGGGGGTGAGGAGGCTTTAGAAGTTTAAGAACAGGTGGAGGGCGAAACAAAGGACACGGAGGGTCAGGGACCCTGCACAGCCCTGGGGTTGGGGGGAGGCTTGAAGCACACACACCAGACCCCCCAAATTTTACAAATGATAGCAGTGAAGCTCCAGAAAGGGACGGAGCCTGGCTGCAAGTCGCACAGCACGTGTCTCAAGGGGCCAATTTCCCACAGCTACGTCCACACGGCTAAAGCCCACAGCCTCCAGCAGCCATGAAAACCCCTGTTCTAGCTTTGGGGCTGCTTCTCAGCCACCTAAAAACTACTCACCCCTGTTGTCGGCTCTGAACCAGTGGTCACAAATTCTGCAACTCAGCACCCTTGTGGTTAAGCCCCTTAAATCCCCACATAGCAGAAAGGCCTCGTGGTGAACTGCGTCTGGAGGTACTACGGGAGTTGTCAAGTGACCCATGTCACCCCAGAGACTGTCCATAACGGAAGGTAAGATTTTTCCATGAGTTACATAAAGGGAAGGAGGATTTAAAGAATGCTTTTGCTTCCAACCCCAAGATGTGATCTCAGACACTTCCTGTAACAAACTTTGGCAATATCTCCTGTGTTTATTTTTCAAATGGGTTTTTCCATTTTCCCCAAACAGTGGAAGCTGTTAGCGCTGGGGCTGTATTTTTGGCTCGAGTGGCCTGGGTGTGCCTCTCCAAGTATGACTATGCTTTATTTACATATGGAAAAGCATTCCAGAGGGCGATTATATTCTCGCACACACAGTTCCAGGGTTGTGGGCACTGAATTCTGAAAACAGGTAGCTCATTTGGGATAGATGAGTAACGTGGCGTAACAGCACGTGCGCTGCCGCGCGGCCTGCTAGGGGGCCACCAGGTGCGGAGAAAGCACATGCACTTCCTGCAGCCGCCACCCGACAGCTGAGGGAGCTTGGACAAGGCCGTTGCCACCCTAGGCCTCGGGCTCCTCGTCTGTCAAATGAGCATAACGTCAGGAAATGTTTTCAGGACAAGTGATCGCCTTTCTAGAGTGCCTCACACAGTGCCTGGCACACACTGGGCACTCAGTACCTGAACCCGGGCCCTTCCCCCTAGCGGTGGACCACTGTGGGCTTCCTGAACCTTGGCTCTGTGCCCAGGTGGGCAGTGAGGAGCACTGAAAGCAGTTCGTTGCTGACACGGTGCCAAGGGGTGTCCTATCTGCTCCTCCTAAATGAGCACCCTCCCCAGTTCACCCAGGATGGCCTGTAGCACTGATTATGAAGACTTAGCCTTCCAAAGCCTCGGTTTCCTACTCCACTAAAGGGGAGAGAGAGTCTCTCGATGGCCAAACCCATCTCAGTCAAAAAGGGTACTAATAACATCTAATATGTTCTGAGCACTCACTGTGTACCAGGGTCCTCACAGGTGTAACCCAAATATACCTGGGGGCCCATTCTCTGCTCGGTTGCTGAATTCAAAGCAACAGCAGTACTGCATAAAACCGTAATTAAGAGCTATTCAAATGTTTACTTGGTTTCTTCAAGAAAATACCAAAGAAAAACATATTCTCAATGCACAGGAAAGCTCTTTGAAAACCTCTTTACATTTCTCATCCTCAAATTCTTCTCTCTGCTAAACGGTGGCTTCAGAAAAAGCTCTGCTCTTCCTCTGCTCCTCTCAGGACCCCCGAAGCCCAGCCCCCACAGTCTCTCTCCCCACACAGCCCCCTCACTCCGGGGTTGCTCTTCTCATTGACTTCCTCACCCACCATGTCCTACCTCTTATTCTGGAGGTTTTTTCCTCTCACTTCCCAGGAAGCGGAGCCCAGGGATCAGGGTGAATAAAATCCTACATCTTGCTGTACATGTAGCACCTCCTTTTTCTTTTTTTTTTTTTTAACATTTTTTTCCAGTTCATGTACCATCTCTTTTATTTTATTTTAAAGATTTTATTTATTTATTTGGCAGAGAGAGAGACAGCCAGCGAGAGAGGAAACAGAAGCAGGGGGAGTGGGAGAGGAAGAAGCAGGCTCCCAGCAGAGGAGCCTGATGTGGGGCTCGATCCCAGAACGCCGGGATTATACCCTGAGCTGAAGGCAGCTGCTCAACGACTGAGCCACCCAGGTGCCCCCATGTACCATCTCTTTTAATCCTCAACAGCCATTACGTGGCAGAGCTGGGATCTTAACCCAAAGGTCATCAGACTGCAATGCTTAGCAAGATGGCTGTCACAGAACAAGCACGCAATAATAAGCTTCTCACCCCTTCTCTGGTCATGTCGTGTCTGCTCAAGAACCTTCAAGGGCTCCTCATTGCCTAGAGTAGGGGTCAGCAGACGAAGGCCCAGAGGCCAAATCTGGACGACCACCTGTTTCTGTAAATAAAGTTTTATTGGAACAATAAAGCTGTTTTCACCCAATAGAGTTGAATAGTTACAAACAGAAACTGTATGGCCTGAAAAACCTGAACTATTTATTACTTGGCCCTTTACAGAGTTTGCTGACCCCTGGCCTAGAGAATAAGAGGGAACAGAGACTGCCTCTTTTCCTCCTCTGGATCTGCTCTGAAGCCAATATAAACAAAAGTAAATAGATTTCAAATGAATGAACAAGATGTCCATACCATCATCTTGGAGCCACAGCCCTAAATGCAGAGAGATCCCTAAATATAGTCAGACACCCCAATTTACCTAGTCCCCAAACAGTGCCACTTCGTCCCTGTAGGTCACAGACAGCCCTTTCAGACCTGCTGCAGATGTCCCAGACTCCTTGGCATCTGGAGCTATCAGAGAAGTCAGAGATGATTAAGTCCTCCACTTCTCTACTCTTTCACATCTACACCCTCTTCTGATAGAAAAATTCCATACTCCCCCTTCTTTGCTGTGCAACATAAAAAGTCTTCTTTCAAATTCAGCAAACAGGGGCACCTGGGTGGTACAGTCGGTTATGCTGCCCGCCAACTCTTGGTTTCAGCTCAGGTCATGATCTCAGGGTCCTGGGATCGAGGCCCATGTCGGGCTCCACACTCAGCCAGGGTGTCTGCTTCTCCCTCTCCCTCTGTCCCTCCTCCTGCTTACGCTCATGCTCTCTCTCTTTCAAATAAATAAGTAAATCTTTTAAAAAAATGAATTCAACAAACAAAATTATAATGTTGAATGTGCTTTTCAAACTATACTCACCTCTCGTGAAGGCCATTGATCTTGTCCAATTTGCTCACTTTGCCACCGGGGAAACAGGGGCAGGTACAGGACTCAAGGTGCTCAAGGGGGTCCACTGGCATAGAAACAGAGCCAGGCTCTCCAGAGCTCCTGAGGCCCAGCTCAGTGCTCAGGTGTTCCGAACCTGCTCCTTGCCAGGTGGGGCAGGTGAATGTGTGGGGTGGGGAGTGATGGGTGGAGGAAGGCTCCTGTCTTTCCTGGCAGCCCCTGGCCAGGCTCATGTGCTGCTGTGGCCTCTACCAGGCTCCCCGGTGCTCTCAAAGCTGAACTATGGAATTTCCCAAGGGAGAGAGGTGATTTGGCCCAGTGCTACCAACAAAAAGAGTCAGCCCAGGTCACTCACAGCCAGGCACAGATTCAGGACCCCCCAGAGGGGCTGAGGAGCCCTTGGTAAGTCCAATCTACCCCCTCCTTACCTCTGGCCTGACTCTTCTCTCTCAGGCTGCTGGCTCCCGATCCTTGATACCCAGGACACCAGCTCCTGTCACTCTGCCCATCTGTCTCTCTGGCTCCTTACACCTCGACCCACCAGTCAGGCCTCCTCCAGTCTCTGGCAATGCCCTGTCAGAGGGGTTTGATGAGCCCTGGCAAACCAGCAGCCTGGAGGCCCAAAACAGCCCACGTCTATGTTTTGTTTGCCTAACACAGTATTGCAAAAACAATCTGAATTAGTTGCTCACATTTAAAAACCAGTAGGAATCATCTAAAATATTGGGTTTCTTGGTTCTCTTGAAAAATCTAAAGACTGGCAGGACCGGGCCTGCACTATTTCCTGGCATGGCATTGACTAAAGATACGGAGCAGCTGCTCCACCTGGATGGGCGACGTGCGTACCAGGCCCCACCATCGCCTGCTGCCTGCCCAGTCTTTCTGACGCACTCCTTCAGATGACCTGCGCAGACTCCGGAAGGCGTTGAGTTTGTAACCCCAGTCATGCTCACTTTGATCTGAGCCCCTCCGTACCTCCCATCCATCTCACCAGGTAAGACCCTCCCACCCCCAGGGCTTAACCCATCCACACCCAGCCTCCTGATCGTCCACTCACGCAAGCCCCACAAGTATCAAGGGAGAGAGTGCTCAAGCTGCCGCCCCCCAAACATCCCTCTGGACCCACAGCCCCCGGGAGCCCTGACTCCAAGCCCCACAACTCCCATGTGGTCACTCAGGAAAACAGGGTGACCAACCCAACATCTTTTATTGAGTCTAAACAAGGACTCCTGCATTCTTATACTGAGGCAGGAGCTCTTGGATTTTATATCGGGGTGCTGTGATGCCTTGGACGATCCTCAATGGGGGCAGGTATTTCTGGGGTGCCATAAAAACGGGATGACAAGGTTTAGTCTCCTTATTGAAGCTACACAAATCCAGAATCAGTGACCTGGGGCTATAGATCCCTTTCTTCTTGGGCCGGATTGGGGTGAACGGTGGACGCTGGCGAGGCTTCACCAGCAGCCGCAGGAGGTCCTTCCGAAAGATATTCCAGCTGTTCTCCTGAAGGAACTTCTGGCACATATCTTCATCACTAAAGGTGAGGCACAGATGCTGAGTTTCCCACACCAGCTCCTCCTGGGCCCCTGCCCCTCCAGCCTTGCCCCCCACCACTCTTCCAATTCCTAAACACAGTGTGCTCCATCCCACCTGGCTGCCTCCTCCCAGACTCTTCTGCCTCCTCTCCCTTTCCACACTTTCTTCCCCTAGAACCGTGCTGCTCCGTGCAGTGGCCATGAGCCACATGGGGCTACTGAGTACCTGTAGTGTGGCCAATCTGAGTTAGAGATGTGCTGTGAGTTTAAAATACACACTAGATTTCAAAGACTTAGAGCAAAAACAAATGTAGAGACTCTCATTAATAATGTTTATGGTGATTACATGTTGAAACGATAATATCTGAGATACACTGAATTCAATTAAAATATATTTTAAAAATCAATTTCACTCATTTCTTTTTACTTCTTATAATGTGGCTATGAAAAAGTTAGATTATTTGGGTAACCATTTATCCATCAAGGAAATATAAAGCAAAGCCACAGTGAGATGCCCACTAGGATGGCTATAGTAAAAAGACAGATAAAAATGCGTTATGAGGTGGAGGGAGTAAAACAAGGGCTCTGGTGCACTGCTATTGCGAAAGTAAACTGGTGCAGCCACTTTGGATGAGAATCTGGCAATTCCTCAAAAGGTTAAACAGAGTTAACATAAAGCCTAGCAATTTTACTTTTAGGTATATACCCAAGAGAAATGAAAACTTAACGTCTGCACAAAGCCTTGCACAAGAATGTTCATAGCAGCATGGAAACAACCCAAACATCCATCCACTGATGAATGGATAAAGTGTTATATATACATGCAATGGAATATTATTTGACACTAAAAAGGAATGAATTCGGGCGCCTGGGTGGCTCAGTCAGTTAAGCGTCCGACTCTTGGTTTTGGCTCAGTTCATGATCTCAGGGTCGTTAAGATCGAGCTCCATGTTGGGCTCAGCACTCAGCACAGAGTCTGCTTAAGATTCTCTCTCTCTCCCTCCCTCCCTTCCTCCCTCTTTCTCTTCCTCTCTCTCAAATAAATAAATAAATAAATAAAACCTTTAAAAAAAAAGGAATAAAGTACATACTACAACATGGATAAAACTTGAAAACACTATGCTAAGAAGCCAGTTGCAAAAGACCACACCTCGTATGATTCCATTTATATGAAATGTCCTGTACAGGCAAATCTATGGAGACAAAAGTAGATTGGTGGCTGCCTTGGACTGGTCTTGGTGCCCTGGCTCTGCTCTGTCCCCTCCCCTCGTAGCAGGCAAGGGTGGGGAAAGTGGGGGAGAAGGAGCAGGCTCAGCACCCACTGGCTTATTTCCTTCTGAGACCACAGCAAGGGAAGGGCGTGTTCCATTTCCACTGACTTGCCTACACTCTCACCTAAGGAAGCAACCCTAATAAGTCACTAACAAATTAGAACATCCTTCCAGCGACATTATATTGACCAGGGCAGGGTCAACTTTGATCCATAGACATCAACTTAATAAAAAACCCAGAGGTCACAACGGGCTACTGGCTAGTCCTGTTGGGCTCAGTGGTGTGCCAAAGTCAGCTCCTCTCAGTTCAGTGGTGATCACGTGCGCCTCTCCTCAACCCCGTGTTCAGTGACATCAGGCTGGTAGGTCAAAATTGGCCATGGTGGGAGAATGTACACCCCAGAAATCAGTAAGCCCTTCAAATCAGGCTTCCCTCCCACTCACCTCCCAGAAAGCTGGTTGTTAAACATTCACCAGCACACTACTGGATAGTCTCCACTTAGAAAATTCCACTAATTTCCAATTTCTTCTATTAAAAAACCAGCAATATCTAATGCTGACTTAGCGCTTACCAAGTGCCCAGCACTTTACTTGTTAACCCATTTAATCCTTACAACTACCCATTTCACAAACATGGACACTGGAGTTCAAAGATGCTACAGGACTCACCAAAACCTATGAGGGGGCAAGCGTGTGATTACAGATGCTTGGGGGGGCTTTTTTTTTTTGGTGGGGGGGACTCAGAGTCCAAGTTAAGACAAACAAGATTCCTTGTTGCCTCCTGATGCTGATGGTCATATTGATTTCTAGTTAATTTTTTCACAAAACAGGATCACTCTTCTAAAGGCCTCAGCTTGGTGCAGGGCTTTCAGTTCCAATCCCTCCCTCACGTGAACTCAAAGTTTCATCTGTCCCTGCAGGCTGTAAAAACTTCAGCCCACGATGGCCTTAACCCCCGGCCCAGCCCACCCCCACCAGGCAATCCCACACTAGATCACACTCTGTGCTTTGGCTTTTAGGCTCTCCTTCATTTTGGCCCTTGGAGACTTCTCTTCTCTCTTGGGAACTCAGCTATTGGTTACGTTCTACACAGAGCTCCCCGCGCTTTGCAGGGGTAGAGACATCAGGTTACCCAGGCCGTGGCATTCACAGGACAGATATCACCGCCATGGACTGTGTGATCTTCAGGACATCATGTCCTCTTTCCCGGGCTTCACAATCCTCAATTAAAACATGGAGGATTTAAGCTAGATAATGGATATGGTTTTCTGCCTGCTTTAGCAGTCTAGAAACCATGAGTTCAACAGTGAATGAATGAGCCAGAATTCTATCTGTCAGCACTGCGGATCATCGCCGCGAAGCGCTGACCGCGCGGGACAGATGCTGAGGACTCAAGCATCTGCCACCCTCAAGTCTATGGAAACCTCTTCTGAATTTCAATTCAATAAGCATTAACTGATACCCATCACGTGCCAGGCATCATTTGAGGATCTAAGGCTCCTAAAATCTTTTTTTCTTTTTAAGATTTTATTTATTTATTTGAGAGAGAGCAAGCATGAGCAGCGGGAGGGGCAGGGGGGGAGGGAGAAGCAGACTCCCCACTGAGCAAGGAGCCCCGGGGGCCGTGGGGCTCCATTCCAGGACCCTGAGATTATGTCCTGAGCCAAAGGCAAATGCTTAACTGACTGAGCCACCCAGGCGCCCCAACATCAAAAGGTTTTAAGCAGGAGTTTAACATGGCCAGGGTCTGGGTTTTAGGAAGAGCACAGAATGCAGAAAGGATCTAGTGGGGAGGAGACAGAGGCAGGGGGCCCAAGGGTAGGCTGGGGGGGTCCCAAAGTGGGGGTACAGGGTCATGTCACCTAGGGAGATGAAAAAGATCCACTGGGGTGTGTGAAAAAAATAGTAGGACATCATTTATATTTATTTTTGTCATATTCTTCTTAAAGGTCTATTTTGGCATGTCCATAATATATATATTAGTACAGCAATATATGTGTGTAATAATAATAAGTTAACATGTTATTCATGTTTACATATATTCTAGGGGGGTATATATTCAAACACTTTTTAGTAATAACAGTGTGAGATCAAAGTAGTTTTGCAACCACTGATCCAGTTAACTTTTACATAAAAATACAGTTTTTTTTCACATTATAGAAGTATTCACTCCGGAAAATTTGAAAACTAGGGAAAAGTAAAAAGTAATCTTTTTCTTGAATCTTTCAAGATAGATGTTTTATTAATTATAAAAGTAATATATCATCATTACCAAACATTTGGAGAATAAAGAAAAAAGCCCACTTGGAATGCCACTATCCTGACAGCAATTTTTTTTGGGGGGGGGGAGGGACAGAGGGAGAAGGAGAGAGAATCTTAAGCAGGCTCTATGTCCAGCATGGAGCCCAACACAGGGTTTGATCTCACAACCCTGAGATCATGACCTGAGCCGAAATCAAAAGTCGACACTCAACCAACTGAGCCATGCAGGTGCCCCTGAGAACTTTTAAAAAGTATTTATTTTTGCCAAACTATGGAGAGAACCCAAATGTCCACAGACTGATGAACGGATAAAGAAGATGTGAGATAGATAGATGGAATATTACCCATTATATATATAGAGAGAGAGACTATTACTCAGCCAGCAAAGAGAATGAAATCTTGCCATTTGCAACAGCATGGTTAGAGCTAGAGAGTATGATGCTGAGCGAAATAAGTCAGTCAGAGAAAGACAAATACCATGTGATCTTACTCATATGTGGAATTTAAGAAAGAAAACAGATAAACATATGGGAAGGGGGGACAAAGGAGAAAGGGAAACAAACCATAAGAAACTCTTAAGGGTAGAGAACTGAGGGTTGATGGAGGGAGGTGGGTGGGGGATGGGCTACATGGGTGATGGGTATTAAGAAGGGCACTTGTGATGTATCACTGAATTCTCCTCCAGTAACCAATATTGCACTGTATGTTAACTAAGTAAATTTAAACTAAAAAAAAATTTTTCTTTTCTTCCCTCATTATTAAAGCAATGCGTACGCACTGCAAAAGCAATTAAATATGAGAGGAATATGTAACGATAACCAGGAAGTACCTTTTCGTTTCACCTTCCAGACAGAATGACTCTTACAAATTTGGCAACATCACAGATGTCATCACTTTTGCTTATTTCCTTCTAGGTTTTTCTCTTGTGTTTTACAAAGGCATAGCCATAGTACATGCACAATTTTGCATCCTGTCCTTTTCATGTATCATCACATCACCTATTTTACCCTCCTCCTACAGAGCCATTAAACTTACAATTTTTTTTAACACAGCAGTTATGTTCTATCAAAGGAACTCACCACAATTTCTAAACTATCCCCTTAGTGCAACACGTGCGGGTGGTGGTGGTAGAGGTTTTTCTCTCTGTCATGAAGATGGCTGCTATGAACATCTCAGCACATGTAGCTTTTCCCAGAAAATTCACAGGTAGACCTTTTACTTCAAAGAGTATAGCCCTTGCAACATAATACTAAAATCATTATCAAAAAGATTGAGACAATTTAAGGGGTACCAACAACTACCGGTTTCATTCCCCCCTTTTCAGCATTAGGTATTAGCACTTTTTTTTCTTTCTTTTACTAAAACAATAGGTGAAAATTTGTTTATTAGGTCTGGTGGGATGTATGCATGTTTCCAGCACTAACCTGGGGTAGTTGACCTTGAACCTGGACAACTTCTCTGTTACCTCGCTGTCGATCAGTTCACAAAATTTTTCTTTCCTCACCCGTATCACCTCAGCTCCCAGGCTCACCAGGATCAAGGGCCGCATGTCTTGCTGGTTCTCCGGGAGAAGGATCTGGTGAAGGCCCTGGGGAACAGAAAGTTCCAGAAAGTTTGTCCTCAGAGACTGTCCACTTCTACCAACAGATTATCTAGATGGGAAAAACAAGGCCCCAGACAGAAGGTGAATCCATTTGGGGGCCATTCTGCAAGTGATGGGGAGCAAGTCTTTCTGTTACATGACATCAAAGGTCTCCGGCTGCTGGGATTAGAAGAGCCTGTAAGAAAGGCACTTTGTCCATGTCCTACCTCCCTGCAGGCTTTCCAAGAATCACACTCAGGCAGTCCCTCTCCAGGGGACAGCATTTCACAAGGCTTCCCCAATGTCCAATCTCAACTCTTGTGCCAAGTAAAGCCATTGTCTCTTCCTCAAGACAGTGACAAGAATTCCAGCGGCGAGTCTTCCTCTTCTAAATCTTCCCTCCCGCAGCCACCACACCCTCCCTCATCCTTTCTGCAGGTCTTTGCTCACATGTCCCCACTGAGCCTCAGTTACCTTCTCTGTCCCTCACAGACTTTGGGGGTCACTGGCCTCCTCTGTGCAGCTCCGTCACTCCTCTGGCCCCCTGGCCGTGATGGCGATGACGATATGACAGCAATATTTATTGAGCATTCGCTACACCCCAGGCCCTCTTGCTGCTGTCGTGGATACTAACTCATTTGACACCGTCACAATCCCCCATGAGGTGGGTCCTATTGTTATCGTCATTTTACAGAGGATGCTGCTGAGGCTGAGCAACCTGTCCCACATCACACAGCATGACGCAACAGAGCTAGGATTTGGGCGCGGGGGTCAGAGTCTGTGCTGTTAACCACTATACTCTGAGGAAACCGAGGCACAAAGAGGTTAAGTAACTTGCCCAAGGACAGAAATAGGTGGAGGCAGGATTTGAACCCAGTGATCTGCTCAGGGCCCCAGTGAGGGCAGCACTGTTGGCAGGTCCCCTCATCCACCTGCAACCCCCCCCCCCCACACCAGCCAGTCAGGGCTCTTTTCTGCCTAAGCCCTTCAAATAAGTACCTTCCCACAGGATAAATGAAAATGCCTCATTGTGGCCCCAAGGCCTGGGCTATCTCACCCTTGCCTGGCTCTCCAGTCTGGCCTCATGCCGCCCTGCCTTGTTTACTCTGTTCCAGCCACGCTGCCCGCCCTTCCAGTACCCTTGACACTCCTAGCTCCTTCTGGCATCAGGCTTTGAGCCTAGTCTTCCTCAGTCCACAACACTCTTCCCCCAGGTTGTCCCCAGCTTGTTCTCTTCACCATTCAGGTCTCAGCTTACACACCACCTCCTCAGAGCCGCCTTCCTTGATTGCTCCATTTAAGAAGCCTGCGTCCAACCAGCTTTCAATTCCATTCCTAACAGGAACTTGCAATATTTTATGTTTGCTAATTTTTTATTGTCTGTCCCCAGACTAGATCATAATCCCCATGAGGACAGGAAGAATGTCAGTTTACTTGCCCACACTAGCATTTTGGGCCATGGTTGGAGCATGGTAGATGCCCAAGACTTATCTGCTAAGATAAGGCTCAAATGGGGTCACAGAACATTCAAGTTAGCAGCTCATCCAGGAGAATTTCCTCATTTTCTGATGAGGACACAGATTCAGAGAGGTTGAGTGATTTGTCCAAGGCCACACAGCTGTCTAATTAGAAGCAAAATGAAGAGAAGGACCCCCTGACCTTGACCCCAATCTGTCATATCCCTTCTGCCCCGCCCATGGCTCCAGCTTGCCCAGTCTAAGGGCTCAGTCTGCCTGTTCCCTGGAGAAGCTGGTTCCCCTACACCTCTTGGCTCAAAACAGAGGCTCTACTCCAGGCCCCAACCTCTGCTGTTTCTAAGACTGACCCAGCTTCACACTTCTGCTGCCCATGTTAGGCAAATGTGGTCCCCTAGGTGAACACAGGCACAGCTGTCACCATTCACTCATCTACAAATGAAGCCAGGGCCTTGAAAGCAGGGAGAACAGAGTCGAACCAAAGACATCTTACGGAGACACCCACAGGCCTTTTCATCAAGAGTCATGCTAACACATATTTGTGGGGGGCCTTCTCTGTGCTGGGCCCTGTGTGAAGAACGAGGCAGCCAGGTCTTTGCCCTGAGCCCCCACCCAAAGCCTTCTACGCCATCCTAGAGAATCAAGGCCAAGGACCCTATTCCAGCACTGCAGGCCCTTGACAACACGGACCCTGCTGTTCTTGCTCCATATTGCACAGCCTCCACTGCCGGCACCGTCTGCCCAACCAGGAGATGCCTTTCTGCCCTCTGGCGCCCTCATTCGGCTCCGGGTGCCCAGCCTCCCCAGCTACTCTGCCTGGCTGTGTGTGAGGCTGCATTCACAAGCCAGGAGCTGGCCTCAGGAGCCCTGGGTTCAGTTCTGAGCGTCACTCAGAAGCACTAACTGCCCTGAAGGAAACGGTGAGTGGGGAGCAGCTGGAAGTCACCTCACCTGAGCGCTGCCTGAAGGAATGGAGGATGTTTTGACCGAATGAGAAAATAATTAACGGGGCATTGGCACTGTGCCTGGCTCCAGAAATGCTGAATGAAAAACAAAGTGACATTCTTTAAATATCTAAGGGGCCATCATGTGGCTAGGAAGCTGACTTCTTGTTTTGTTCTTGGGGGTGCGGGGAAGGTTAGGGGAGGAGCTAGTTAAAAGTTGCAGGAGGCAGAGTTTTGCTGAAAAAACGGAAGCATTGCCTAAGAGCTTGGACATATTCCATCGGCCTTGAGGGAGGGCTGTGCCAGGGGCTGGGGCTCCCCCCCAGGCCTGTGCTGGCCTTCCTGACTCTGAAGACTCACAGTCCCGTGGGGCAGGAGCATGAAGAGCCCACCACAACAGGGGGTGACAGGCACGTGAGGAGGACCCTGGAGATACTGTAACTGAGGAAAAGCGTTAAGGGCATGGCGAGGGAGCAGCTCTCCGGACTATGATGACCACACACTGGATGATGACCACACGTGGGGCTTCAAAAGACAGCCCCTCCCCGGGGCAGGCGGAGGCCCACCTGCTACTCAGTTCCCACAGTGATGAGCTCACGGCCAAACTTGTTTCATCCATGCATTTCCTGCCCTGCCAACTATTGCGTAACGTGGGGCTTGAACTCACAACCCTGAGATCAAGGCCTGAGCTGAGATCAAGAGTCAGGCACTTACCGAATTGAACCACCAGGTACCCCAGATAATTCTGTTTTTAATAGACTTTATTTTCCAGAACAATTTTAGACTTAGAAAAATTGAGAAGATTGGGCACCTGGGTGGCTCAGTCATTAAGCGTCTGCCTTCACTCAGGTCATGATCTCAGGGTCCTAGGATCGAGTCCCACATCAGGCTCCCTGCTCAGCAGGAGGCCGGCTTCTCCCTCTCCCACTCCCTCTGCTTGTGTTCCCTCTCTCGCTGTCTCTCTGTGTCAAATAAATAAATAAAATCTTTAAAAAAAAAAAAAGAAAAAGAAAAGAAAAACTGAGAAGATAGTACAGAGTTCCCATATACCCATACAGTTTCCTCTGTTATTAGCATCTTACATTAGTAGGATACCTTTGTTATGATTAATGAACCAATATCGATACATTATTATTGTTAACTCAGGTCAAAGAGTTATTTAGATTTCCTCTTTTTACCTAATATCCTTTTCCTGTTCCATGATCCTATCCAGAACGCAAATTCATTTTCTCTTTTATCTCCTTAGGCTCCTCTTGGCCGGGCAGTTTCTCAGACTGACCCTGCTTATGATGACTTTGATAGCTGTTGAGGGGTACTGGTCAGGAATTTTGAATGATACCCAGCGATGAGAGTTTGTCTGATTTGGTTCCTTGATTAGACTGGGGTTGTGGATTATTGGGAAGAGGACCATGGAGGTAAAGTGTCATTCATTCTCATCACATCCTACGCCATTTCATCATATTGAGGGATATATAATCAACACAACTTAACTGCGGCTGGTGGCCTTGATCACCGGGCTGCGGTGGTATTTCTCAGGCTCCTCCGTGGTAAAGTTNCTCTTTCCCCCTTTCTGTACTGTACTCTTTCGAAGGAAGTCACTGTGTGCAGCGCGCACCTAAGGAGGTAGGAGTTATACACCCTCTCCTTTAGGGCCATGTGTCTATGTAAATTATTTGGAATTCTTCTGCATGGGAGATTTGTCTCTTCTCCCCTGTTTATTAATTTGTTCATTATTTATTCATTATACCAGTATCTTCTCAGAGATGTTTACTATATACTTTGAGTTATAATCCAATACTATTTTCTTTTGTTGCTCAAATTGTTCAAATTGTTCTAGCTGTGGCCACTGGGAGCTCTTTCAGTTGGCACCTGTGTCCCTTTGATAGCCTGCCTCCATCAATGAAGATTTTCCCCCAACACTTCCTTACTCCTCCACACTACAAAATGCTCCAGGCTCAGCTTGTCTATTTCCTGCCCTAGTCCTAGAATCAATCATTTTCCAAGGAGCCCTTGTTCCTCTTATTGAAGAATGTATTAGAAACCAAGATCCAGGGGCGCCTGGGTGGCACAGCGGTTAAGCGTCTGCCTTCAGCTCAGGGCGTGATCCCGGAGTTGTGGGATCGGGCCCCACATCAGGCTCCTCCGCTATGAGCCTGCTTCTTCCTCTCCCACTCCCCCTGCTTGTGTTCCCTCTCTCGCTGGCTGTCTCTATCTCTGTCAAATAAATAAATAAAATCTTTAAAAAGAAAAAAAGAAACCAAGATCCAGGGGCACCTGGGTGGCTCAGTCAGTTAAGCGTCTGCCTTTGGCTCAGACCATGATCCCGGGGTCCCGGGATCGAGTCCCACATTGGGCTCCCTGCTCAGCAGGGAGTCTGCTTCTCCCTCACCCTCTCCCCTGCTTGTGCTCTCTCTTTCTCTCACTGTCTCTGTGAAAGAAAGAAAGAAAGAAAGAAAGAAAGAAAGAAAGAAAGAAAGAAAGAAAGAAAAGAAAAAGAAAGCAACCAAGATCCAGGTGCTAGGTCTGCTCTTTGCCACTGGAGTGTCATTTCTTTCAGGCCCTGTCAGTTGACAGAGCAAAAGATATATGTTGATACACATATCTATAAATATTTCCATGTGTAACTATCAGTATTAAGCTAAACAGGAGTTCATAGTGATGTCCAACAAATCCCTTCCCACCTGGATCATTCTAGCCTCCTCCTCGCTTATCTGCAAATTTCTATTCCAATGATGAGAAACCTGGCTGCCATTATCTGCCATTCATTGACTGAACTGATCCATTTCAGGACACGTGTATTGCAGTATCAGAACTGTTAAGCATATACCCATGGATACCAATGTTATCAGCTAGAGTACAGTGCTCATGTGCAGTTCCTTCAGCTTTCAGTCTCGTGAAGCCCAGCCACCTCCAGCATTACATAGGTCAGCACCTTTTTCTCCTACCCTCTTCACTGAGATCGTTTCATACATTTGTACTATCATTAGATGTTTTCGTCATAATCTGCATTCCCTCCTGGGATCCCCTGCCTCCTAAATGACTCCTATTTTTCTTTTTCTTTCTTTCTTTCTTTTTTTTTCTTTTTTTTTTTTACAAATCACATACATTAAGGTTCACTCTGTGCTATGGGTCTAGGGGCACCTGGGTGGCACAGTTGCTAAGCGTCTGCCTTCGGCTCAGGGCGTGATCCCGGCATTCTGGGACCCACATCAGACTCCTCTGCTAGGAGCCTGCTTCTTCCTCTCCTGCTCCCCCTGCTTGTGTTCCCTCTCTCTCTGGCTGTCTCTCTCTGTCAAATAAATAAATAAAATCTTAAAAAAAAATTCTATGGGTCTTGTCAAATGCTTAAGGTTTTGTATCTTCCATTACAGTATCATACAAAATAATTTTACTCTCCTAAAAATCCTCTGTGATCTACCTATTCATCCCTCCTCCTGAACTCCAAACCTCTGGCGATCACTGATCACTATCTCTATAGTTATGCCTTTTCCAGAATGTCATATAATGGGAATATACAATACTTAATCTTTTCATATTGGCTTCTTTCACTTAAAATATTCACGTAAGTTTCCTCCGTGTCTTTTCTTAGCTTGATAGTTCATTTCTTCTTATTGATGAATAATATTCCATTGTTTGGATTTACCAGTTGGTTTATATTCACTTTTCCATGTAAATTTTAGAATCACTTTGTCAATATCCACAAAATAACTTTCTGGGATTTTGGCTGGGATTGCGCTGAATCTATACACCAAGTTGGAAAGAACTAACATGTTAACAATAGAATCTTCCAATCTACGAACATAGAATATTTCCCCATTTATTTAAATCTTCTTTGAATTCTTTTATTATAATTTTTAAAAAGATTTTGTTTTATTTATTTGAGAGAGAGTGCACACACAAGCATGGGGGAGGGGCAGAGGGGCAGGGAGAAGCAGACTCCCCACTGAGCAGGGAGCTAGATGTGGGTCTTGATCCTAGGACCCTGAGACCATGACCTGAGTGGAAGGCAAGTGCTTAACCAACTGAGTCACCCAGGCGCCCCATGAATTCTTTCATTATAATTAATAGTTTTCTGCATGTGGATCCTGAACATACTTTGTTAGATTTATATCTAAGTATTTCATTCTTGGTGCTATTGTAAATGATATTGTGTTTTTATTTCAAATTCCAATGTTTGTTGCCTTATACCCTATGATCTTGCTATAATAATTTATTCACTTCAGGGTTTTTTTTTTGTTTTGTTTTGTTTTTTGATTCTTTGGAGTTGTCTACATAGACAATCAAACATCTGCAAACAAAGCCAGCTTTATTTCTTTCTTCCCAAATGTTTTATTTCCTTTTCTTGTCTTAATGCACTAGCTGGTCTTCTAGTACAATGCTGAACAAGAGTGGTGAGCGGGTACATCCCTGCCTTGTTCCTGGATTATTTTAAAGCAAGTCCCAGATGTCATATCATTTTATCTGTATTTTGATATGTATCTCCTAAATATAAGGACTCTTAAAAAACATAACCATGATACTGTTATCATATCTTAAAAAACCCTTCATATCACCAAATACAGAGCAGGATGTTTTTAAACCTTCCTGTTATCACTTAACACTCGCAGCCTGCCATGTTACACACTATATCATGAACAAGGTTCTCTGCACACTCACCACAGCTTCTCCTTCCTCCACAGTGTGGATCTTGATGTAGGCGCCCACTGCAGCCTCCTCGGGGAGATCACCATACTTGGTACTGATCATGGGACATTCAAGCAAATGAAGATTCCTGGATCTGAAATATGACAGCTTGTTAAAGAGAGCTCATTGTCGCACAGCCAGTTCACGAGGCCCTCGACAGTCAGCCCCTGCTCTGCTGCACAGAGAGACCTCCCCTCCCTGGAGAACTCACACTGCCCCCAGAAAGTGAGAAAACTCAAACCAAGCTCTGGAAGAGAACATGTCAGGAACTGGAGAAGTTTAAGAGCAGGGAGACTAGCAAAGAAAGAGATAGGACCCCTTTAAACACTTGAACGCTGTTAGGTGGAGGAAGGGGCTGATGATCTCATGCAGCTGAGCCAGACCGAATGGACGAGAAGTCCAGGTTGGCTGACAGATGCTCAGCATGAGGAAGACATTTCTAAGTCAGAGCTGTCCAATAATGGAACAGACTGCTTTGACATAGAGTAAGCTCTGTGCCCCTGGGGACACAGCAGAGGTTGGGGCTCTCCTTCTTGGCAGAAAAGCAGAGAAGAAATGGCTTTGTTTATTGGTTTAAAAGACAGGTTTCCTTGGGCAGCCTGTAGGCTCTGTACTTTGTTCATGTTGGAATTAATTTTACACAGGCAATCTTGTTGTGCTTTCTTTGGTCACAAGCAAGGTAGAAGGAAGAAATAGGCTATGCAATCTGGATTAGAGGCAGGGAAAAAATTATCAACTGAGAATATAGCTGATATTTTCACCCAACTCATAAACTCACCGAACACCTGAATGAGGCAGCCCAGAATTCTCACCCCCCAGGACATGTCCAGCATGGTCTTTATTTTTCACTTCTGGGTCCAACCTGTCCCTTCCCTTTACTGATGTACAGCAGAGAGACTGGGTCTGTTCCACCCCTACCTTCAGAAGAACTGGGACTGGGACTTGGAGCACTGGATCCTTTGGAAATAATATCCATCAGAGGGAATAACAACTCAGAAGTCATGGAATGCTCCTTATGGAGGCCAGCAGGCTAGAAATGTTAATAGGCAAAGGACTTGAGTGTAGTGGTACTTGGAGCAAATGGAGATTGTGACACTGATGTTATTATTAGTATCACTGTGATATATTTTTTTAAAGATTGTATTTATTTGAGAGAGCAAGAAAGAGAGCATGAAGTGGGTGAGGGGCAGAGGGAGAAGCAGACTCCCCGCTGAGCAGGGAGCCCCATGAGGGGCTGGATCCAGGGACTCCAGGATCACGACCTAAGCCCAAGGCAGACACTTAACCAACTGAGCCACCTAGGGTCCCCTCATTGTGGTATTTTAATTTTACATGTAATGGGGGGGAGAGGGAAAGAGGTACTGTGTTGCTCTGGGTCCAGCGTTGAGCTGCCTCGAGGCAGGTACCACTGAGCGTCCTTCCCTGCTCCTCAGCCTCTCAGGGTTGAGGCAAAAGCACAGCCCTCGTTGTGCATTCTCTTTCCAGCCGGGACAGTCGTACCAAACAACAAGACGGAGCACTAAGAAGCTGCTCAGGATTGAATTCTGGCTCTGCCACTTCCTGCCTGTATGACCTCAAAGAAGGAACTTAATCTCCCTCTGTAGCTTGGTTTTCTCACCTGAAAAATGGGACTGATGACAGTACTTACCTCATAGAACTGTTGTTGAGGGTTAGATAATCCAGGACCTGGCAGAGAGTATTCCACAGGTGTTAGCTATAATTACCATTATCTCATTTAATTCCTGGCTTCCGACAGCACCAAGACTTAAATACTATTATCTACAGACAAGGGAACTATGGCTCAGCGAGGTCAAGTCCCTTGTGCAAGGACACAGAGCTAAAATAAGTGGCCAAGCCAGAACTTGAACCCGGGCTGAACTGACTCCAAAGCCCAGGCTCTTATCTCCTGCCTCATTTAGATGGGTAGAATTCCCGAGGAGGCTCAGAGTCAAAAAAAATCTAGCGACACACAGAGTATCAGAGCCAGAAGATCTACCCCTCCTTCTTCAAATAGGTCCCCTGAGAAAGGAAGTAGCTGACTACCTGAAGTGGCTCTGTGGGTTCCAGGCAGAGAATGCAGCTCCGGGGTCTCGAATCTAGGACTTCTCTAGGCTGCCTTCTGTATATACCTTTGGGGTCGAGCTGTGCCTGCTACCTCTGCCCCCTCCCCAGTATCCCTGACATTCTGTCGTTTCAAGTTATATCTCCCTCTTCAACCAGAAACTGGACACTTCTGTCTACCCAGAGCTAAGCTTACTTGATCTTCGGGCCCAACATCTTTGGCAGAGTATTTCCTGAGGTGTTCGTCCTCCTACTGAAGCTGGTCCTCTGTTGCTCCCAGGAGTTCTGGAGGTGCTTACGTTTCAGAAAGCTAAAATCCTGTACGGGATATGATTTGATCTGAAATTCCTTAAATCTCTCCACAGGAGAAGATTCTGTTAGAGAAAGCACAGAAAAACACATTAATGGGCCTTTCATATGTGAGCGTTGTGCTGATGATGGTGAAAGGTATACCCTACTCACCTGCCTGGCCAGTCTGACGCATGGGGGACATTAAGGAAAATAGAAAACGCTGTGGTTTCCATGTATTGTCCCTCTGGGCCGGGCCCCAAGCAGACCCTTCACATATGTTACATCCACATAAGTGTCACTGGCTCCATTTAAGAAATCAAATGAGCATCAGAGAGTCTAAGTCACCCAGGAAAGGGCTGAAGCTTGGATTTAACTCAAGTCTACCTGATTTAAAGCTCACAACTTTCCACTAATAGATCATATTTATCTGGGATTGGGGATGGAGGCAGCAGTAAGAGATAAGGGAATGATGAGCCATAAAACCTTGGATGAGGTAATTTCCTGGAGTCCTCATAGAATTATTATAGGAATTACAGATTAAGGAGTGCCTGAGTGGTTCGGTCAGTTAAGCCTCTGACTCTTGGTTTCAGCTCAGGTAATGATCTCAAGGTCCACGTCGGGCTCCACACTCAGCACAGAGTCTGTTTAAGACTCTCTCCCTCTCCCTCTGCCCCTCCCCACCCCACGGGTGCACACGTGCTCCCTCGTTCTCTCTCTCTCTCTCATAAATAAATAAATCTTTTAAAAAAATAAATCTATTTTTATACTGTTAGAATCAACTATTAAAATTAATGTTAATAAAAATGAATTCAAAATCTATAAAGAGTAGGCCTAAATTAACAGAGCACATATAAAAAGCCCTGAGTAAACCTTTTTGGAAGGCTTTTTGTCAATACCTATCAATATTTTAAGTGTGCATGGCCAGTATGCATTGGATTGATTACTTGATTTAGGAATTCTAAGAATTTATCCAAAGTTTCCTTGTACAAGTATACAAAGATAAACACACCATGAAATTCACCACAGCAGGATAATACTGAAAAATTGGAAATAACCCAAAATATCTGTAAAAGGTCATTGCTTTAACTAATTATGGTATACACATACAGTAGGATAAAACTCAGCTATTAAGAAACACAGATCTAAAAAAAGAAAGAAAAAGAAACACAGATCCATACTTCTTTTTCCAGCCAAATGGACTAACAGGGACTAGACTTACCTCCCATCTAAAACTACTAAAAAAACTGGGATAAATGTATGAGGCATGGGACATCAGGCCATGAAGAAATCATCCCCGCAAGATAGAAAACAAATGCGGTAAGCTTTACTATTGCCCCAGCTTACTGCCTGGAGGTTTTCTGACCCATGTTGCAGGAAGAGGGAACCCAAGGGGAGCCCAGAAATTCCCCTGAATTGATGAAACAGAACTGAGAGTCTGGAGAAGACAAGGCAGTAAGAGTTCACAGAGCAGAGTACCCGAGAGCAGAGAGCTGCACAAATAAAGAACTCTGAAGATCAAGGCATAATAAATGGAAACACATCCCATGTTCATGGATTGGAAGACTCACTACTGTTAAAATGTCAATACCACTCAAAGTGAGCTATGGATTCAATGCAATCCCTAACAAAATCCCACTGACTTTTTTGCAGAAATAGAAAAATCCATCCTAAAATTCATATGAAATCTCAAGGGATGCCAGATAACCAAAACAATCTTGAAAAGGAACAAAACAGAAGGACTCACACTTCCTGATTTCAAAACTTACTAGAAAACTATAGTAATCAAAGCAGTGTAATATTGGCATAAAGACAAACATATAGACCAAAAGAATAAAATAAAGAGCCCAGAGATAAACCCTCAGAGATATAGTCAAATGATTTTAGACAAGGGTGCTAAGACTTCAATGGGGTAAGAACAGTCTTTTCAACAAATGGTGCTGGGAAAACTGAATATCCACATGCACAAGAGTGAAGTTAGACCCTTACCTCACACCACACATAAAAATTAACTCAAAATGGATCAAAGACCTAAATGTAAGGCCTAAAACTATAAAACTCTTAGAAGAAAACAGGGCTCGGGGCACCTGGGTGGCAGTCTGTTAAACGTCCAACTCTTAATCTCAGCTCAGGTCTTGATCTCAGGGTCCTGAGTTCAAGCCCCGCATTGGGCTCCATGCTTGATGTGGCGCCCACTTACAAAAAAAGAAGAAAACACAGGGCAAAAGCATCATAACATTGGATCTGGCAGTGATTTCTTGTATACATACCAAAGGCACAGGTAACAAAAGAAAAAAATGGACAAACTGGACTTCATGAAAATGTAAAAAATTCGTGCATCTAAAGACAATATCGACAGTGTAAAAAGGTAACCCAAAGAATGAGATAAAATATTTGCAAATCATATATCTGGTAAGGTACTACCATCCAAAATATATAGAAAATTCCTTAAACTTAACAAAAAAACAGACAACCAGATTTTAAAGTGGGCAAAGAACTTGTATAGACATTTCTCCAAAGAAGATACGTGAATGGCCAATAAGCCCACAAAAAGATGCTCAACATCATTAATCATTAGGGAAATACAAATCAAAACTGCAATAAGATGCCACCTCCTATCCATTAGGATGAATATCATGTTTAAAAACCAAACAGGGGTGCCTGGGTGGCACAGCGGTTGAGCGTCTGCCTTCGGCTCAGGCGTGATCCCGGCGTTATGGGATCGAGCCCCACATCAGGCTCCTCCGCTGTGAGCCTGCTTCTTCCTCTCCCACTCCCCCTGCTTGTGTTCCCTCTCTCGCTGGCTGTCTCTATCTCTGTCGAATAAATAAATAAAATCTTTAAAAAAAAAGAAAAACCAAACAAACAGAACATAACAAGCACTGATGAGGATGTGGAAAGATTGGAACCCATGTGCTCTGTTGGTGGGAATGTAAAATGGCACAGCCCCTACGGAAAACAGTATGGCAATTCCCTAAATAAATTAAAAACAGAATTAGCATATGATCCAGCAAGTCCATTTCTGGGTATATGTTCAAAGGAAAACTGGGGCTCAAAGAGATAACTATACACCCATGCTCATAGCAGCATTTTAGTCACTCTAGCTAAAATGTGGAAGTTCTCAAGTGTCCATCAATGGATGAACGGATACGCACAATGGAATATTATTCAGGCTTCAAAAGGAAGGAAATCCTGACACATCTACAATAGGATGAACCTTGAGGACATTATGCAAAGTGAAATAAGCCAATCACAAAAAGACAAATACTGTATGCTTCCAATTATACGAGGTACAGTAGTCAAAATCATAAAGATAGACGGTAGCATGGTGGTTGCCAGAGGCTAGGGGGAGGAGGAAATGGTTAGCTACTGTCTAATAGGGATACAGCTTCCATTTTACAAAATGAAAAAAAGGTTAGGAAATGGATGGTGTTGATGGCTGTCCAATATTATGAATATTATTTAATACCATCGAACTGTATGTTTAAAAATGGTTAAGACAGTAAATTTTATGCTATGTGTATTTTGCCACAAAGAAGAAAAAAATTGGGTAAAAAAATGTTACGGGATGCAGCTTTTTCTCTGGCGGATTGGCAGCAGAAAAGAGAAAAAAAGAATTGACAGGAGAAGAGAAGGGATATCTCCTGTGTGCCTGCGCATAGGCCCTGGACACACACAAGCTGATTCAGCCTCCCTTGTAACCTGTGGGATAAAGACGACAAACATCTACTGTAGAACACTATCCAGGTAAAGTTCTAAGAGCTTCTGTATTCGTTTGCTTCATTTCGTAACAAGTCTATGAGGTAGGGACCATCTGAGGGCACTGATGGCACGGGGACATGGTCACTTGCCCAGTATCACACAGCTAGGAAGAGAGGGACCCTGGATTCAAATGCAAGCAAGTTTGGCTCCTGGGCCTGTGCTCCCAGCCACTCCACTGCCGTGACAAACCAGACCCAGAGGCTTTAAGTACTCACCAGAGTCACCCAGCTAAGCAGTGAGATTCAAACCCAGCTCTGTCAAGCTCCGGGCTCCTTTCCACCCCTCTCCCCAGGAGCAGCTGACACAAACGGAAAGCTGAAAAAGGAGGAGCTGGAGGGTGGGCAGGAGCCTCACCGGGTGGGGCCATGTGGGCCATGTTTCCACAGCTGGGAAAAGAGGGGATCAAACCAGACATCCTGCTGGGCCTTTCTAGCTCTCCATGTCTAAGAGTCTACGGGCCGGAACTGGAAGCAGAAGGGCCCAGGCGCCCCCTGCTGTGCGCGGCTGCCAGTTACCATTGAGGTGGGTCTTCAGAGGTCTGTTGTAGAGCAGCTCCAGATGCTGCCAGATCCACTTGTAGTAGAAAGGCGAGGTCCCAAGGTCTATGAGACGCAGCACTTCACAGCTGCCCTGGAAACATCAAGGGACACAAACAAAAGGGCTAACCCCTGAGGCTCGGGGCAGGCCAGGCTTTGAAGATAAGCTCTATTGCATCTTACCCCAGTTTACTTGGCTTAATGCAAGCAGTTTTAGGTTCTTTTTTTTTTTTTTAACACAAATGTTATCTATTCATCATAAGTTCAAATAGCTAAATAGGCATGAGAACCAAATAAATGTTGGCACTGGGGGAAAAAATCACCATAGAGAATGTTATTGGGATGAGTGGTGAAATTGACTATGGACTGCAGATTATGTTACATTAATGTTAAATTCCCTGATTTGGATAATTATTCTGCAGTTAATTTCTGACTTTAGAAAATAATCACTCGGGTGCCTGGATGGCTCAGTTGGTTGGGTATCTGCCTTTGGCTCAGGTCATGATGCCAGGGTCCTGGGATCAAGCAGGAAGCCTGCTTCTCCGTCTCCCCCACCCCCTGCTCATGCTCTCTCTGATAAATAAAATCTTTAAAAAAATAAAACTCAATATATCAAGGACATCATCTCACGCCAAGTAACATGGTCATACATTATTGTTTTTAATCCCATATTATTCTATGTATGCCGCGACTTACATATGATTTAAAATAAGAAATAGTTGATCAAAACAAGCCAGACACAAAGAGCACATATTGTATGATTCCATTCATATGAAATGCAAAAACAGGCAAAAGTAATCTTCTGACAAAGTCAGAAGAGTGGTTCTCTTTGGTGGGGGGGATTTTGTCTGGGAAAGGGTACAAAGGAGCCTTCTGGGGTGCTAGAAATGATCTCTACCTTGATCTGGGTGATGCTTACACAGGTGTATACCTATATAACAATTCACTATGCTGTAAGGTTTAGATCTGAGTTCTTTATTGCACACATGTTACACCTTAAGAAAATATTTTTGAAGATTAATATTCAGTTGTATCTAATTTGTCAGTATTATATATAACTCTGTTCTTGCTCAGGACGACAAAACCCCACTTATAAAACTCACCACCTTCCCAAACTCTCCTGCAGTGGGGGTGGCAGTGAGCCAGTTCCAGCTAATGACATATAAGTGGAAGACTGATAGATAAAACTCCTAGGAAACTTATGGTTGTCCTTCCCTATTACCTCTGCCTGAAACTCAGATGTGATGGCCAGAGGTGGAACAGTCATGTTGTGACCACTAGGATGAAAGCTATAAGCTGGGGATGATTAGGGGAGAAGCTAGAAGGAGACTGGGGTCTTAAAGACTTCCTCCAACAGCTTTCTAGCCCTGGATTGCTTAATTCTAGACTCTCAACTGCAAGACAAAATTACTGTTCACTAAGCCACTGCAGTCGGATTTCTATGACAGCAACTTTAACTGATACTCTTGTACATATGTCTTTATGCCCAAAGGGGTCATTAAGGCAGTTCACAAATACTCAAGTTCTCCCCCCAAGCGTAAGGCAGGATTGTCTTTTTCCTTTGAATCAGACATGGCCTTCTTACTTGCTTTGGCCATTTTTCTTAGCAAAGTGACTTCTGATAATCTGGGAATTTTAAAAGCCACTGCTTGATTCTCAACATTCCTTTCCCCTGTCCTATTGACCACGAAAGCATAGGTGAAGACACTGGGTCCCCGAGGGACCATGAAATGCAAGGCCTCCTGCTGATGTGCTGTGATCACGCAGTGGGATGAAGGAATGAGTCTTTGGTTAGTTAATCCACTGAGATTTGAGGATTGCTTATAATTGCAGTATAACCTAGTTTATCCTAATATAATATCCATGTTTGACTATCCCCTTGGTATTGTTTCCTCCAGGTATGTACGTTTTAAATTTCCATACACATTGCCGAACTGCCTCCCAGAAATAGTTTACATTCTCGCCAGCAGTGCATAACAGAGCTTGTTGTATCTTTGTGTTACATCGAAAACTGAGTTTTCACAATCCTTTTAATCTTTCCTAATCTGATAGGAAAGACATATGCCATTTTTTTCTTATTTATTTCATATCTTTATAAAATCTTACCCTTTTTTAGTAGGAACTGTAAGAGACACGTCACAGTTAAGGTTCAAGACAGATTACTGTTGAAGAGGAAGGAGAAGGGATCAAACATTTAATAAGCCCTTATTTACGCCAGGTGTTGGGCTTAGAGGTTTAGTCAACATTCATGCAACATTTATCAACAAGGAACTGCTGGTACCAGAGGAACACAGGTGAATATTTTCCTCTCAGAAAGTCTCTCGTGGGTCTTTAATCCCATCTGTATTGTGTAGAAAACAATTTCACCATGTGCCCCCAAATGATATAAATTGTTAAAAAATGAGTTAATTGTGGGTACTAAGTATGTTTTCTATGCCACCAGGAAATGACCTTCCCTAACTTTCCTGGAATCCCAGGACACGCAGGCCACTCAGTGCTGATATCGCCCTCTAGCGGCCATATCCGTGAACTACAGGAGCCGGGCTACCGAGTCTCCGATGAATACTCCCAACAGCCGGGCTGGTGGGAAATAAAAATGGGAGAAAAAAACAGTTCCTGTAAAAGGGGCAGGTGCTCTTCAACCCCAGCCAGAGGGGGCTGCCTCACAATACAGCCTGGTGTCGACTGATCTTCTGAATAGTCAAAAGAAGCCAGAAATCCGAAATTTTATTTACAATCTTCATAATAACGGTTAAATCAGTTTTCAATAAAACACTGTAGAGGGTGGCTCAGTCGTTAAGCGTCTGCCTTCGGCTCAGGGCGTGACCCCGGTGTTCTGGGATCAAGCCCCGAATCAGGCTCCTCCGCTATGAGCCTGCTTCTTCCTCTCCCACTCCCCCTGCTTGTGTTCCCTCTCTCGCTGGCTGTCTTTCTGTCAGATAAATAAATAAAATCTTTAAAAAAACAAAACAACAACAAAAAAAACCACTGTAAAGGACAAATCCAACTCACCTACTAGCCAGGATGGCCACCCCCCTCACACACCTGCTGTCACTTTGTGACATCTGTATTATTTTTCTCAGAATGAACTTCTAGAGCGCCTGCATTAGACTCACCAGCTGTGCTTATTCAAATGCAGATTGCTGGAGTTAATGAATGAGACTCTGGGGTGAGGCAGAAATTGGTCTAAGAAGCTCCCTAAAGTGTTCTTTATGCTTACTCATATCTGAAAAACCTCTTCCCTTAAATCAGAGATCTCCAATTTTAGTGCACATCAGAATCACCTGGAAGGCTGTTCAAAACAGAGTTTTGGATATTGAACTGCTCTTGGGTAGGCCTGAGAATCTGCATTTTTAGTGAGCTCCCAGGTGATACTGACTGCTGCTGCTGATCCAGCGACAACACTCAGAACCACTGAATTCGAGGATGACTGTGAGCTAAGTAAATCTGCGCTAGACTCTCATCCTTACAGACTTGAGGAGGTCAGTAAAGTCCCACTTTACAGACAAAGAAGTGGAGGCTGAAACAGACTAAGAATGTTCTGCTGGTCAAGATGTAATCATCATGCTGGTTAAAGCAAGTCTTGAACTTTGACCCCCTATCACCCCTGCCCCCCAATCTTCCCTGGCTATACAGTATCAAAAGACCTCAGAGTTAAATCTGGAGACACACGGCATTCTTGGCTTTGGAGGTGATCACCCCAACATTTTAGGAAGGAGAAAGCAGATGTCAGGGAGGAGAAGGGATTGCAAAGTATTGAGGGTGGCCTTCAGGGCTCTCTGCTACCATTCCCTCTGCTAGGCTCTCCCCACTCTCCTCACATGGCCATCAGGATTCTCCAAGCTTACCACACTGTTCCCCGCGGCTGGCAAGGGCCTCACCCTCATCCCCACCACCCTCTGGGTCAGATCCTGTGCATCCAGTCCCTTAGAGTGTACAGGTTGGAAGACATATACTCCCAAACATCTCCCAAGCCTCCTGGCAGCTAAGGAGGTGATTTGGGGTCCCCCGCCTGGATGCACGTGGGCAAGGTCTGGTTTTGGACGGCAGGCCCTCCACGGTGCTCGTGGAGGCGGTGGCTATAGCTGTGGCTTCCGGAACTTGGCAGGAGCAGCAGCACCTGTGACTGTCCAGTCTGGACTTGGACTTGGAGTCATTCAGGGATCACTTTCAGTCTAAGGTCTGTTCCTTCAGGACTCCCCATCACCAGTAGGTCTGTTAGCCATTCAACATCCTACAATAACTCCCTTTCTGCTTACATTTAGCTCGTCTTGACTCTCTTCTCTGGGACTGAACCCAGAATAACAGCACAAATACCCACCTGGTGTTAAGTCTAATAATCGGCTCTCTGGGAAAAGGTATACACATCTATAAATCTTACTCTTACAAAGGGTGTGCTGCACACAATTTATAAATAATAACAAAACAAACTATACTCTGACTGAAAGTTCCATATAGCCAAGTGATTCTCACAGAATGCTGTTGCAGACTCTGGCTGAGTCCTGTAACCATAGCCGGTCTATAGTCACAATTCAACCACGATTTGTGAAATGAAGTTGCATCCGATCCACTCTTTTCCCAATATTAAGTCTGGTTTGTAATCTTCTGGCAAACTACTTCTCACCCTTGTATAAATTATATTCATTAACTGAAACCCCCTCTAGCTTTAGCACTAGTATATTAGAACTTTGCTGGTTCATCAGTGATATAACTCCTATGATGAATCTATGATAAACAGTGTTTAAATACTGGCAAAACATTTCTGTAATTTCCTTCTCTTTACAACATGATGGCTACTGACCCACCCCATTTTCAAATGTAATCTGCTCATAAACATTTTCTCTATAGCTTTCTTAAGACAATCAGCAGAGCTATAAATCAAAACCTGACTCAGGGTGTCTGCTGATTTCCACTGTCCCGCTGGGGCCAATTTTCATCTACCAATGTGAAGTCACTGACTGTGGAGATGGGAAGAGACTTGCACAATTGTACAGTATTTGCACCGGATAGATAAAACAGACATAAATAAACTCCAGAGCACAGATAATAGTAAAACGCAGTAATGTCATGAGGAAATGATGAATTTTCATTATTTACTATCCTTGTTTTCCATATAATATATTTAATCGTAGGTTTATATAATTTAATGTTTAGTAATTATTGTGTCTATTGTCTTGCAAAATTCCTGAAAACTTAATCAGCTCTCACAGACCAGTAGGAGCCAACTCCAGCACACAACCAATCCTGCCCTTCCTTCTGTCTAACGGTCCAACGCTTCAACGGTCAACTCCTCCTCACCTTCTCCAGGAAGACTTTCTTAAAGCCCCCAGTCTTTAGAGAGGTCTCCCTCCTAAATCCTTGTAACTTGAAGAATTTGCACTAATCACTTCGTAGTTGGCCTGGATAACTTGGTACCTGCTCAGAATCTAGTGGAAGAGAGATATAAGGAGAGAGAAAGAGTCTTTTCTATCCTCATATCCCTCCAGAGCATGAACCAACCATGGCAAAAAATCAGCAATGTTTGGTGGCTTGATAGGAGCAACAGCTATATGGGAGGTACTAAAAGTTTGTGGGCAGAAGCCTGACTCCGGCACTTACTAGATGGGTGGCCTTTCCTAAGGTGTCTTAACTTCAACTTCCTCATTTGTAAACGTGGACTAATAATATCTTCCTGATAGAGCTATGGCGCAGATTCGCGGTGAAATGGTACTATGTTCACAGTTCATCAAAGCCCTGCTTGAAACAGCAAAAGACTGGGGCAACCAATCCATCAATAGGGAACTGGTTAGATAAATTCAAGTACAATCATATAGGAAAACATTGCACAAGTGGTTAAAAAAAATATATATATATACATACACACACACACACACATATATATATGAGTGGGTTCTTTCTGGACTGATATGGAACAATCTACAGAAATACTCTTGAAACGGCAAAGTGCAGAACAGCCTGTGTAGCATGATGCCCTCTATGAAAACAAGGAAAGAACATAAACATGTGTTTGCCTTTATATACAAAGAATAGATGCAGGACAGACACAGAAGAAAACGGTGACAGTGACTGTCCCTCGGGAGGAGCACTGGGTGGCAGCAGGAAGAGGTGAGAGGGAGACATTAGTCTTTTGAACCTTTCGAATTTCGAACCATGTGCAAATAAACCAAAACAATTACCAGTGCTAGTAGAACCCCTGGCACAAGAGCAAAGGGTCTCAAAAACAGGTAGTTGTCATGATGATCATGAAAACGACAAAGGCATTGAGCAGAGTCCACAACTGACAGAAAAGTCGACTCAAATTGCAAATCCCAGCCTGAGAAGAGCTTCAGAGTCAGACCTGGGTTGAACCTGGCTTCTGCCCCTCATCAACTGTGTGACCTTGGAAAAGCCACTTAACCTTCCTGTGCCTCAGTCTCCGCCTCTGTCAAATGGGAATAATGGCAGTACCAGCCTGCGCTGGGCTGCTGCGAGGCTGAAATGACACAAAGCACATGGAGCACACAACCTGGGACACAGTAAGCACTCAATAAATGTCAGACTCTCTTTTCATTATCAACCAACAGAGAAGTTGGCACAGGACATAGAGCAATTCACAAAAGACAAAATTTAGGTAGTAAACAAACATGATGAATCTCACCACTCATGAGGAAAAATGTAAATTAAATCCCCAGTGAGGTAGCAGTTGCCATCTATGAAATGAGAAAAGTTTTGAGGGAATGACAGGTGAGCCTGGCAGAGGTGTGCGGTGCTGGAAGCTAGAGAAAGTGGATCCTCTGGGACAGCGACTTGTTCCAAATCCATAAACATGATCCAAGCAATACCACTTGTTTTTTTTTTTAGATTTTTTTTTATTTATTCATTTTTGAGAGAGAGGGCGCATGAGCACAAGCAGGGGGAGGGGCAGAGGGAGAAGCAGGTTCCCCACTGAGCAAGGAGCGCCACACAGGACTCTCCCAGGACCCTGAGATCATGACCTGAGCCAAAAGCAGACGCTTAACTGACTGAGCCACCCAGGCGCCCAAGTAATCCACTTCTGAAAATCTGTTCTGAGGTGATGAGCACATGGGTGATTTCTTCCCTCTATCCAGAACTATGTTTTATAATGTGGTCATATCACATGTATAACTTAAAGATTATACTTTTATTTTATTTTTTGAAAGATTTTATTTATTTATTAGAGAGAGAACACACACAAAGAGGGGGAGGGGCAGAGAGAGAGGGTGAAGCAGACTCCCCACTGAGCAGGGAGCCAAACTAAGGGCTCGATCCCAGGACCCTGAGATCATGATCTGAGCTGAAAGCAGACGCTTAAGTGACTGAGCCACCTAGATGCCCCTAAAGATTATAATTTTAAAAACTGATCTGGCATCATTAAGATTCAAGGGCCAAATGTGTTATTTAAATATGCATCTGTATGTAAATAAGCATGTACATGAGCTCAAGGAGGAGGTACCCCCAAGGCCCTCTTTCTAATTAACAGTGTGTCTCAAAGTTCACAGCAACCCTCCGAGGGAGGGAGGCCAAACTGTGTGGTATGCCATTTACAGCTGGAACACGACGCTCAGAAAACGAAGTGCTGCGGAACAGGGTTCAGCCCCTGCCTGTGTGGCCGCAAGACATTATACTAGGCATGCCTTCCGGGCTTCCACCCCACTCTCCCCATCCCAGCACTCTTACCTTGCTGACAAACATGATGGAGGACGATTCTACAAAGTCTTTTGAGATCAGCTGCCCATAAGGGAACTTCTCCACCTTCCCCAGGGTAACGAGCTTCCAGAGCTTCTCATCAGACAACGATTCAAACAGATCCATCTTCCTAAGGGGAAAATCCTCTTAGAATTCATCGCCCTCCATCATGGAAGGTGCCCAGCTCTCAGCAATTTCCAGAAAGGGAACGTGTCATCTTACTCTTGCAAATGCTTGAGGTGGAGGATTTTACTCGGCCTCCAGTTGCCTCACCCGGCCTGTGCCACCCCCTCCAGCCCTCCCCTCTGCTGCTCCTCAGTCCAACCTCTCTCACTTCCACTCTGCCCTCCAGGGGCTTTTTCCTGGCTCCATGCCCCAATGCTGTGCTCACTAGGCTAGTCTCATTCCAAGCAACTCTGAGAGTTCCCCTCTTCAGCTCACCTGCTGTCCTGTCCCCTAGCCCAGCAGTCCTGACCCTCCCTTTGGTTTGGGGAGCTCGCTCCAACCTCCTCCAGCCTGTTAGCTTCAAAGACTCAGTCCTGTGCCTGATGAATGGGGGATATCTGGACTCCCCTCTTTTTGCCTTTGTTCGCTATGACTGAAGGCCCACCCCACAGTGCCACCCCTTCCCCTGAGCTCATGTGCCACCACTCAGTGCCTTGCCTTCCTCATATGAATCCCTACAGGGCTAACAATCATCTCATATTTTCTCAAATCCCACAGATCACGAGCCCAGAACTCGGGTGACTCGGCATTAAGTTCCATCGAGGGCACCAAGGGGGAGCAAGGTTGGTGCCATGTCCAAAGGAGAAGGGTCTGGGGACACAGGAAGGGAAAGCAGGGTCGCCACAGAGGGAACACCACGGGGCCACACACTTTCCATGATCATCTCATTCAATCCTTACAATGATTTGGGAGAAATGAATCATTATCCCCATTTTACAGAGCAGAAGACTAAATTCAGAGAAGGGAGGTGACCCATCTACAATCACATGGTTGACAAGCCCAAGAGCTGACACTGCAACTCAGTCCTATATTTCCACTGTGTGAAAACAGGAAGTGCTCCCCGCTGCAGGACTAAGTCCTCCCCTCGCAGGCCCCAGTCCTTCTTACAGCTCCTACTCTCTGCACTCTCCCCTGCCCTATAGGGCAGCCCTCTGCCGCCGCACTGCTCTAGAGCCGCACGACCCCACAACCTGTATTTTCGGGGCTGGTGCAGATACTTCATCTGATTTCCATTATTTTCCTAAAGGCGAGTAACTAGAAGTGATACAATGAGCACCTGCGTGTGCCTGGCGCGATGACAACATGGGGATTACCGTGGCAAAAGGGCCACTACGCCCTCACGACCATAAGTGCTTCCTGCCTGAGGGGCAAATAAACTGTAAAGGAGGTACTATGTAATCAAGAATGAGTTTGGCTGGGACTTTACGGAAACACGGGGTATGGCAGAAGAACTGGGGAGCACTCTCTCTCTTCTGGACGGCAGATGGGTGGGGTTGGTTAGGAGGTGGGGCGGTGACGCCCAGAGACTTCTGAATTGAACATTCTGGGTACATCACCACCCTGAGGCTTGGTTTCCTTACCTATAAACTAGACAGAACAAGAGAAACAATGTCGCGAGATTGAGTAAGTTAAAAGCGCTGGTACAAAGGGCTTAGTACATGTTAGCTATTCTGTTAGTACCGTCACACAAAGAAGGGACGTTGAGCTGAGACCTGAGGGTATAGTAGGAGTTTGCTAGACGGAGAAGTCTGGTAAGAGGTGTCTCCCACCTCAAGAGCATTCCGGGCAGAGAGAACAACACCTACTGTATCCCACCGGGCCTACAACAGTCAGGCACCTAAAAAATACACAGGGGTTAGATGTTGGCTGATGCTGGCGGTACCTAAAAAATTCAAATTGATGCTGAGCATCTTTCTGGAATTCCTGGTCCAGCTTATTCGCAAGGAAATCTTCTCTGTCGACAACCAGGAATTCTGTTTCTTCCATACAGACCACGGTGGCTCTCCTTACTGAAGGAGTCAGAACGCCCAATTCCTGTTGGGTGGACATGGGCAAAGGCAAGTGAGAGGCTACCAAGCGAGAGGCTACCTCTGGCTTTCTGCCTGCAGCCTTGCCCACCTCTCTTCCTGCTTCCATCAGCCCCCAGAAATCTCTACTCCCCAGACTGTGGATTGTCTGGCCCTGTGCTCCTGCTCATTCCCCACTTCTGGGGGCCCATCACCTCCCTCTTAATATGCTGCTTGTGGAAAAAAGAGTCAACAGGCTTGACCAGACAGAGGAAGCCGGAGGGGCCTCGCTGAGGGGTCACTGTGTCTCTGTGGGGGTTATACAGGGAACACGTTCCTCAGACATCACAGACAGAGGAGCCAGCCTGGGACTTCAGCTAGTCCAGTCAATTGGCCTGTGACCGGAAAGGGCACTGGGACCCACGACAGGGCAGTGACTTACTCACAGGAGAAGGCAGGACTGGGTCTGGCTGTTCTAGCCCGAGTCCTGTTGAGCCCCCAAGCCTGCCCCAGCAAGGCAGACCTTTCCCAGTGCTTACCTCAAAACAATCACCCCTGTGCAACAACGTGGGGTGGGTGTCCAGGAAGGCGCTGCTGCCATCATCATCCTCAGTCACTGCGACCATGCCCAGGTAAATGAAATAAAAGCTGTTGCCCCTCTGCCCCTTCTTGACGATCACGCGCCGGCGACCAAACCTGAGGAAAGACAGTGGCCAGTAGGTATGGTAGCAAGCAGGGAGCCTGGCCCGTGCTACAAGGAGCTCCGCACTGCTGGGCTCTTTGCTCGGGAGCAAGAAGGCACAGGCTGGGATGAAAAGGGACCTCACAAGAGCCCAGCCCCGCCCCCATCAAGCTTGACCTCTCCACTAACATCCACCTAGTCGCCCGCCTCCATCAGACTGAAGCTTAATGAGAACAGAGCCTTCGTCAGTCTGCTTTGGCACACAGGACGTGCTCAGTGAACAGCAGCTGAATAAATGAAGGACCAAATCCTGAAAGTAATGGCTGAGTAGCTAAATGATGGAGACCAGGATCCAAGTCCTGATTCTGTCCCGAGCTGCATGGCACTGGGCACTCACATTCACTCCCTGACACTCAGGGTCTCTTGTCTGTAAAATACAGATGAACACGCCTAGAAAAAAAAATTGACAAATGGTCTTCTAATCCCCAAGAGCTCACTACACAACTGGGAACCATTAGGGTAGAGGTGCCCAGGTCTAGAGCAAACTGGGAGTTAGTTCTTAAGCTCCGAGGGGGAAGATTTTTGCATTTCAAATGTAAGTTCAAATTTCACTTCTTTCAACATTCATTCGTTTCCTTCCTTCATTCAGTAAGTTAAATAAATACCAACTGTGTCTATCAGGCAGAGTGAGAAAGGACAGATTTTGTCCTAAGAATTACGGTCAAGTACAGGAACTAAATTAGGTTTAAAAATGCTTTAAGGGAAAAAAAAGTGCTTTGAAAAAGATAAGCACAGGCGAATTCAGAATCATAGAGAAAGGGAACTTAACCCAGCTTAGGAAAGCCAGAGCAGGCTCCAGGATAGTGTCTGGAGTCTTCCAGGTAGACAGAGAGATGGAAGAGTGCCCCAGGCAGAGAGACCACAATGTCCAAAGGCACAGAGGTGGCCGGAAGCATGGTATCTTGGGGAAAATGGAAGACAGGTAGGTCAGGGGAGTAGTGGGAGAGAAATTTGGCTGTGTCTAATCATAAGACACTTCAAATACTGGGCTAACTTTGGATTTTACCCAGAAGGTAATGGGGAACACAAAAGTCTGGAAAGAGGAGATGGCCCAGATAGCAATGACTAGATGGGAGAAGACAGGCACATTCAGCTGGGAAATGAGACTTTGGGGAGCACAGCTAGTGCTCATCCAAGTCCAGACTCTTGGAGCCGGAGCTGGAAAGACCCTCAGGAACCATCTAGCTGGATCCACATTACTAAGATGAGGGAAGTGGGACCTAAGGAGCCCCAGGCTTGCTGAAGGCAAGGTCACACCTGAGTCACACCTGAGTCAGCACTAGACCCCAAATCTCCCGTAGCAGACATCTGTGGCTTTTGCTGCCAACCATCAGGTCACCTTTTCCACCAACCACACCCTGACTTCACTTTGGGGAAAACACCTTTTCTTGACTCTCAGACAATCCGTCATCTTGCTGCCACAAGAGAAAGTCTGGTGGAGAAGGTGGTTTATGAGAATGGAGAGTGAGGAGGTGGAGAGAGACAGACAGGTACTGGGTCCTGGGGACACTGGATCCCTGCCGGCTGAGCCAGAAGCTGGAGAACTATCCCAGGACTTTTCAGATGCGCGGGCCACCCATGCATTCCCTACAGCTAGGTTTTCTGTCCCTTGTGACTGAAAGAATCCTGTTTAATCTGCTCATTTCCAGTCCCAGAAATAATCAACTAGCTGAAGAGGGCTTTAACAGTCACCACCTCTTCATCCTCACACAAACCCATAAAATCTGTATGGGTAGCCTTGTTACATGGACGAGGATACTGAGGCTCAGAGAGGTTAAGTGGCTAGCCTGAGGTCACACCTCAGAGTGGCAGATGCAGCATCACATTCCAGAGCTTCTACCGCCATGATTCTTTTTCTTTGCATGATACCATTCTGCCTCCTATGGAATCTTACTTTAAGACAGTGGTGAGTTGCTCTTCTTTATTGGGCTAGAACAAAGCAGATGGTTCCCTTCACCTGAAATGTTCTTGTCTATACTTCCACTTGTCAAATATACCCATCAAATGCCACCCCTTCTGTAAATCTCCTTTGGCCAAGCCAGCTGGAGGGTCCCCTCCTCTCCCAGGCTTATTGCCTGTAAACAGATCCTGTGCAGGTCATAACAGGCCTTAATCTATAGCTAGTTGTGATTATGGGACCTGGGACCTCCATGAAGGAAGACACCAGGGCACAGACCTATAGCACCCTTACAGCCTAGATTTTCAAGACAGGCCTTACCTCAAATATTCTGCTAGGCTGCCTCTCTTAAGCCACCGAAATGTCCAAGAAATGGCAATATTTCCACACACACCTCTTAGACTTCTCTCGTACAAGGTATTTATACGGTACTTTTTGTGTTATGGACCCTTTGACAATCTGGTCTTCACAGAATAATGTTTTAAATATATAAAATAGGGGCGCCTGGGTGGTTCAGTCAGTTAAGCGTCTGCCTTCGGTTCAGGTCATGATCTCAGGGTCCTAAAATCGAGCCCTGTGGCGGGCTCCCTGCCCAGCGGAGAGTCTGCTTCTCCCTCTCCCTCTGTTCCTCCCCCCTGCTGCTCGTACTCTCTCTCTCTCAAAAAAATAAAAATCTTTAAAAAAATGTTAAAAATATATATATTTATTTATATAAATAAAATAAAATACAGCATAAACAGTTAATAATTGCCTTTTAAAACCCAAATTGTGGGGGCACCTGGGTGGTTCAGTCAGTTAAGAGTCTGACTCTTGATTTTGGCTCAGGTCATGCTCTCAGGGTCATGAGATCAAACTCCGGATGGGACTCTGCGCTCAGCAGGGGTCTGCTTCAGATTCTCTCCCTCTGCCCCCCGCCCTCCCCCTTCCCCCCACGCCCCCTCATGCTCATGCACACGCACTTGTGTGCACTCTCTCTCTCTCTCTCTCTAAAATAAATAAATAAGTCTTTAAAAAACAAACGAACCCCAATTGTGATCTAGCAATATACGTGCGTCTCTATCAAGGCACTGAATAACAAGACCGAGCAGCAGATCTAATTACTACCATAATTTCAAAGATGTGATGAATATAAATTATTTTTTGAGAAACCTGCAACAATATGAATGTGTAATCTTCGTGATTTCTTTTGGTGAAAAAGTCACAGGAATAGCTAATACTATAGTGGTTCATTACCTACATCCACGATTAAAGGAAATGATAAATTTTAGTTAGAGGTTAACGAAAACAGATATAAATTTTTTCTTCTCCAAGTTCACAGACCCTTGCCCTAGCTCCTATCTGGACATAGCACAATCACCTGTGACCCACTGTGGCTTTTAGGGCTCGGATTTGAGTCTCAGCTCTACCCCCCATTACTTGGGTGACAGAGTCTGAGTCATTCTTACCCTCTGAGCCTCTACTTCCTCATCTCAAAGAGGAGGGAACTGGACCAGATCCTTTCTGAGGTTCCTACCAGAGCCTCTCCAGATCCAGCGGCTCCTTAATCCTGGGTAGACTAGCAATAAATGAAGGAGATCAAGCATGCTACAACCATAACAATGAACACTCGAGTGAACTGACAGCTTTTCACGGCTGACGCACCACGGAGACACCAGCAGACCTGCCGCAGGCTCCTCCTGCCCAGCCTGTCCCAGCCCAGGTGCCAAGGGGTGTGCCCCTCACTGACCGTTCAAAGCGCATGACTTTGGCCAGGAGTAGCTGCAGGTGCTCTGAGTAGTTGCGGTAGCTGTCCAGGACCTGCAGGAGGTTACAGAGGGCCTGGATCTCGGGCTCTGTCCTCCAGGAAGGCAGCTTCTGCGCGATCTGCATGGCTTTTGGAGGGAAGTGACCCTGGGGAAAGAGGACCAGAGTGACACACAAGACCTAGCAGTTTCCCCCAGGGGCCAGTGGGCAACTCCCCACACTCTGTTCTTATACTTTCCACTCCCCGTACAACAGTGGCTGACATGTACTGAGTGCTTACTGTGTGCCTGGCATCGGGATACACATCTTACACACACCATCTCACTGCATCTCTGCCCAGCCCGAGAAGTGAAGCACAATTACGATTCCCATTTGACAGATGAAGACACTCAGGGTGATAACCTAGATCTGCTACATACCAAGACCCTTATCCCCAACTCCTGACCATACTGCCTTTGCCGTTCACTGACCACCCCCTTATGGGCCCCACGTGGTCTGACTCCCTTCCTCCCTACCCCCCACAACCTCACCTCCTGCCTCTCTCCTTCATTCTCCAGTCTCTAGCCTTCTACCCATCCCTTGCAGGAGCCAAGCTCACTTCTGTCCTGCAGACTTTGCTTGAGCTATTTCCTCTGCCTGGAATGTTCTTCCCCTGGGTTTTCACATGGTTATGGCTGCTTCCTCCTCTTCATTCAGTTCTTATGTTACCACATCCTCAGGGAGTCCCTACTGGATCATTTGACCTAAAATAGTAAGCCCCCTTCCCAGCAGTCTATAGTCTCTGAATCATTTTTCCCAAGTAATGCATACTTTCTGAAATGACCTTATTCTTTCTTTTTTAAGATTTCACTTATTTATTTGAGAGAGAGAGAGAGAGAACACACACACGAGTGAGGGGGGGCAGAGGGAGAGGGAGAAGCAGACTCCCTCCTGAGCAGGGAGCCCCACATGGGACTCGATCCCAGGACCCTGAAATCATGACCTGAGCCAAAGGCAGATGCTTAACTGACTGAACCACATAGGCACCCCTCTTTTTTGTTAATGTGTATATTATCTATCATTTCCCCATTCTACACACACACACATACACACACACACACACAGACACTCTACAACTGCACTATCCAATATGGCAGCCATTAGCCACATGTGGCTGTTGAAATTTAAATTAAATTAGATGAAAAATAAGTTCTGGGATGGCTGGGTGGCTCAGTTGGTTAAGCGTCTGCCTTCAGCTCAGGTTGTGATCCCAGGGTCCTGGGATCAAGCCCCACATCAGGCTCCCTGCTCAGCGGGGAACCTGCTTCTCCCTCTGCCTGCCACTCCCCCTGCTTGTGCTCTCTCTCTCTGTCAAATAAATAAATAAAATCTTTAAAAAAAAATAATAAGTTCCTCAGTCACACCTAGCCACAAGTGCAACATGTGTCTGTTGGCTACTATATTGGACAACACAGACAATTGAACATTTCCATTATCTCAGAAAGTTCTATTGGACAAAGGTGTTCTAGACTATAAGCCCTAATATAAACACCTAGTGGCTTCATCTATCTTATTCACCCCACTCTAGAATAACATCTCACATGTAATGGGCACTCAACAAAATAAAAATTTATGGAAAGAATGAATGAATACCAGCTAATTTTACATAACAGTAGTTGTCATAGAACCAAAAAAAAAAAAAAGTGGGACATGATGAGAAATTCTGGACAACAGGTCTGAAGCCTTGCATGTTCACTCAGAGGGGCAGTGCTGCTCAGTGATTAATAACACACAGATTCTGGGTGCCTAGTGGCTCGGTCAGTTAAGCGTCTGCCTTCAGCTCAGGTCATGATCCTGGGGTCCTAGGATGGAGCCCCAAGTCGGGCTCCCTGCCCAGCAGGGAGTCTGCTTCTCCCTCTGCCCCTCCCCACCGATCGTGCTTTCTCTCTCTCTTTCTCTCTAAAAGACAAATAAAAACTTAAAAAAAAAATTTTTTTTAATGGACAGGCTCTGGTGCCAGGTACCGGGGTTTGAACCTTGGCCTGCTCCTTCCTATGTGTGTCCTGGGACAAGTTACTTCTCCCTGAGCTTCAGTTTCCCTGAGAGCAGCAGAATCTGAATGTATAAATAGCAAAGCTAATACATACAAGGGGCTTACAATGGGCCCAGCTCCCAGCCAGGACTATGGAAGCACTGACTTTTTTTTTTTTTTTTTTTTTGATGAAGTAGGCTCCGTGCCCAGCATGGAGCGAGCCCAACATGGGGGTTAACCCCATGACCCTGAGATCAAGACCTGAACTGAGATCAAGTCAGATGTTCAATCAATTGAGCCATAGGTGCCCTGTGTTGGCCATTTTTAAGGTCTGAATCCAATCTTCTTCCTTCCTAACCCTCTCTTGCTATCAATAACCCATTGGGATTTCTATCACAGGGTCCATTTATGACAAAACCCAGATGACTCTGGTTTCTATGAACAAAATCGATTCTCTGGGCCCACTAGGGGCCCTAATTCTTTGAGGAAATCTCTCTCACCACCCCCAACCCTTAGAGACCCCCTTCTCTGGATTCCTACAGAACTGACTCTGTTACTTAACTTCCCAGGTAACTTTCCTCACCTTAACTCCTACTTAGCTCCTTAAGGGCAGGTGGTGATGTGACACCACCGAGAACCCCCACAACCAGACATAGATCTAAGCCTCGAGCTGGTAAGAGCTTCAAATCTTTCCTATAAAGAGTTAGGCCCCTTTAAAATTTAAATTAAATTTTAATTTAGTATCCAAGATTTGGTGGGAAGAAGCTGGGAAAATAACAACAATTCTTGAAATTCAGAGAACAAGTCACACAGTCCACAGCCTCACCGAGATATGAAGCATTCCCTCGCCAGAATGGCTGTCTGACAGCCACGTGGGGGATAGGTGTGCCCAGTGTCTCTCAGAAGGCTTGAGGCAGAGCCAGAATTCACTCACAGGCCAGGGTTTTTCCCACCACCCTGATTAATTCTCCTGTGTCTAGAGTTCTCACAGCCTCTACTTTGCATTTTTCTCCCTTGTCCACGGGTCCAAGTACAGGAGCTCTCTCTGCTGGTTCTGCTCTGTTCTAAGGCGACAGTGGGTTCAAGGGGGCTCACAGCCTCAGAGTGTCAGGACTGGAATTTTGGGATCACTGAGATGGGCTATTTCATAGATGAGGAAACTAAGTGGTTAGTTCAGGATGATACAATGGTTTGGTGCCAGAACCCGGACTGGACCCAGCTGTTCTGATAGCCAGTTCAGTGCCTCTTCCAGGCCATGAGGCAGAAAGAAAATTCCCAGCAGCAAAGTCAGAGTTACACATACCTCCTCTGCAACGAAGTCCATGGTATCAAATGTGATTCGGCCTTGCTTCCTTTTCTGCAGGGAAAAAAAGGAATGGGAGAGAAGAAAGAGAATCAGCAAGACTGCTCCTAGAATTTTGCATGAAACCCTCCTGCATCCCCAGTCCCCATCCCCGTGGTAGGCAGGAAGCCACAGGAACCCTCCTACCCACTGGCCCTCTCATGGTCATCTCTGCTCAAAAGCCCCAACTCAGCCCCAGACTCGGGCCCAGCATTGACGTGTCACTGTTGAGACAGAGAGAGATGCGGAGGGGTGAGAATAAAGAGAGGCAAGATGGAGAGTAAAAAGGAAGAGGAGGAAGAAGCAAACAAATGGGAAAGTGGAAAGGGACAAAAAGGGACAAAATGGGGGCATTGATGAAGCCAGCGTTTGCTAAGTGCCTATGAGGAGCCAGGCTCGCTCATCTTCCTTCCTTACTCCATTTCACCCTCAGGACAAAGCAGGTATTACTGAGCCCCCTTTTGGACCCGAAGCAGGTGAAGGAAACTGCCCAGCAATGACACTGAGTAACTGGTCCTCTCCTAGAGTATGGCCAGAAGAAGGAAGTGTAAGAGGTCTTAGGGATGAACTAATCCAACTCTATCTCCTAACAGACGCAGGGGGTGTGGAAAGAGTAGGGCAAAGGCAGAGAGGGGGAAGATATGTGGGAGAAGGCAGAGGGAGAAAAGGTACAAACAAGGCCCTGACCACCACCTGGGCCAAACCAAACCACCCCCACCCTTCTCTCTAGGCATACCTCAGGTCCTCCCCACCCCAGAGCCCCATTCATAGCTTGTGTACCTGCGTGGTGCTTCTCAAGAAGGCCCGTGAAAGAAAGCAGTGGTGCTCAGAAAGATCTGGATTCACGAGCTCTAATGAAAACTGGTCACGGCTCTCTTTACCCAACCCCACACTCCAGCCCTAGCTCTCTGCCCAGTGGCCACAGGACCCCCTTAGGCTGCCCTTAAGGGGCTTCTGCTCTGCTCAAGTCCACTCTGCCCATGCAATGTCATTAAGTTTTAGCCTCACACTCCCCTGAGGACAAGGTTGATTTGGGTCTTCAGCTTCCAAGTGCCCAGGCACTGACCCACATCTTCTGGGAACCAAAGACTCCTGGTTCCCAGGGACCATTGCTTTACCACTACATGATGACACCCTGAGTCAGAATGTCCTTTCTGACAGTGAACCTCAATCTCTCGGGTTCCAATTCTTCCACTCCACCCCTTCCCAACTCATGGTCCAACCACAGGGCAGAATCTGGCTGTAGATTCATTTGGTTTGGCCAGCATAATGTCCTTAAAATACATGAATTTGTTTAGACAGGACATGCTCTTCTTTTCTGCAGACCCTCAGGCCCCTACTCCCTGCTACGTCTTAAACTCAGCCACACACACACAGTTACACCTGCCAGCCCCTTAGAGACTGATCTGATGGCCTTTCTTTTACCCATCAGCACTGCCCATACCCCTCTCCTTCAGAAACCATTTGGGACAATTTCTTGGAATGAATCCCTGGGTGTAGTTGGGAGGCAGGGCTGAATCTAGTCACTTGGCACAACAGGAAAATGGGCAGGGTTTGTCCAGAGATTGAGAGAAACTTTGGGGCCCTGAATAGTAATGAAGACACCTTTGGGGATCCAGAACAGGTTAACAGAATGGTGATCAACTTTTCTGAGCTGAAAAGGGTGCATGATCTACCACTAGGATAAAATATTTGAAACGGGGACCTTCTAGAAAATCTAGAAAGCATGGTCTCCAAAGTGAGCAGGGCCCTGCATGTGCTCCTTTATTTAAATGGAGGGGACAGGAAAGAAGGTGGAGAAGATGAACATTCAGAAAACCCTGACTCTAATGAGACTTCTGGATTTCTCCGGCTCTTTTGATCCCTGTTGGAATGGAGATGGCTTCTTCCCTACTCCTGGTGTTTCTTTCCACATGGAGGGAGTTGTACTGGCAGAACACTACTAGCTCTTCTCCTTCCACACTGAGAAGGAGCAACTTAAACTCCTTGGTGAATTTGGAAGGAAGAACTGGGTGAGATCATTCCTTCTCCATCCCTCTGAGCCCACAGTCTGCTCTGCCCTCCTCTCCTGTGAGTTTAGGGCAGGAGGCCCTGCTCCCGCAGTGGAGGCCTGCCTTGGTACAGCACTGCCCATCCCCAGGGACATAAGGCTATCTAATTCTGGGGTTTAGTCTTAGGTCATCCTCTCGCTTAATGATACAATAAAAGTCTCATCATTGATAAAAGTGACAGTTGGGTCTCCCATCTGGTTTACCCTTTGTCTTCTCTCTGTTGGTTCAGAATATGGCCTGAGAAGTGAGGTGCTATTTCCTAGACCCCCTTAAACCCTCACGATCCTGCTGAGGCCAGCTGCTTACATCCCAGAAGGAAAAGAGAGGATGCTTTCTGTGAGCAGTCTCGATGATCTGATATTCCCGGAATCCCCTGAGGCCCTGGCGGAATATTTTACACACTCGGATCATCACAATGATATCCATGGTGAGCTGGTACAGCCCCTGTGGAAATAAAACAAATTAGATCAGTAGAAACCATCTGTTTTCAACAGCCACCAGCAGGCTGGATGGCACTGACAAGGTGAAACGGGATAGGATTAAATGTAGGGGTGTTTTGGAGCCATGGTTACATTTTCAGAAAGTCTTCTAGCCCACATAAGATAATATCATTTGTTTTACGCCACAAAATTGTGCGATATGTTACAGTAGCAATAATTGGAAACCAATATAACCACTCCATCCAAGCTGGGCCATCTGATCCCAGGCAACCTTTGAGCCTGGGAATTTGGAATTGGAACTGAGAACAAATCAGACTCTCTATCCCAGTATGAATTTGGCAGTAAGGGCAGTCACCTCCTGTCTGCCAAGTAAATACAAGGGATAGGGAAACAAGTTCAACGCCAAAGAGACAAATCCAGAATGTGAAACAATCTACAAGTCAACTAACCCAGTTTCTTAAGAGACATACAAATAAATGCAAAGTATGAAGCTTTGGATCCTGATTCATAATAACAAGCTGTAAAAACCATTATTTAGGGACAAATAAAGAAGCTGAATATGCCTGGAGATTAGACGATATTCGGGATATTAGTGTTAATTTTCTTAATATTATAGTGATGTTGTAATTACGTCCTTATTTTTAAGAAGTGTCATAAAAAAATGCAACTTAAGGGCGCCTGGGACGCTCAGTTGGTTAAGCATCTGCCTTCAGCTTGGGTCATGATCCCAGGGTCCTGGGATCGAGCCCCACATCGGGCTCCCTGCTGAGCAGGGAGCTGGCTTCTCCCTCTCCCCCACTTGTGCTCTCATGCTCTCTCTCTCAAATAAATAAAATCTTTGAAAAAAAAAATGCACTTACTCTCAAAGGATTCAACTAGCACACACACAAATATGTAAAGCCAATGTGGCAAAATGCTGACTGTTAGATCTAAGAAGTGATCATTATATTTCAACTTCTACGTTTGAAAATTTCCATAACAAAACAAATGTAAAAGCTAAAAATTTTTGTTTATTAACTTCTGTTAATCAGGAAAAAAAGAAAGAAAAGAAAACAGAAAGAAAGAGAGAAAAGACAAACTGAAGATTGGAAGAATACATTTGCCATGCACAGAATCAACCAAGGATTCCTACCCAAAATTACAAAGAATAACTATTACAAAAAACTACTATCTGAAACTGTTTTTTTATTTTAAAAATTCTATAAATCAAAGGAAAAATACAAATAACCCAAAAGAAAAAATGAACAAAGGATATGAATAGGTAATTCAAAGGGAAAACCCAAATCACCTATAAATAATGAAAAGATTCTGAACATCACCAGAGATAAAGGAAATGTAAATTAAAGCGACAACAAGATACCATTTTACACTTATTGGATTCGGGGAATGGGAGACATTTCCCATGGGAAAAGCTGAAAACAACTGAAGTGTCCGTCAGTAGGGGAATGTTATCAATGCATTACTGTGCAGCCCCAGGACTGAACATAGCCCTAGAGCTGTGTATGTCGGTGTGGGTAAAGCTCACACGATTTTGAGTGGAAAAAAGGTTGAAAAGGACACCATTTTTAAAAATGTGCTACATGCTATGTTGCTTATAAGTACATATGTAATAAAATTTTTAAATCTAGATAGGAAGAGCACACATCAACCTCAGGAAAGTGGTCCCCAGTGCGGAGGAAGGAACGGGATGATGAGGAGCTTCACCAGTACCTATAATATTTTCTTTAAAAACATGTATATCTGAAGGAAATATGGGGAAAGGCTTTATTAATAAAATTAATACTAATCAAATACCAATTTTCCATCAGGTACTATTCTAAGCCCTTTATATGTATCTACTCATTTCATCCTCAACAATAAATCAATGCAATAGATACTAATACTGTCATCAACCTTCACAGAGGGGAAAATAGGCACAGCAAATCAAGTAAATTGCCTAATACTAATATTAGTCATATGACTAATAGGTGATAGGGATTTGAACCCAGGCAGTCTGGTCCAGGATGCGTAGGTTCAACCTACCACTCTATCCTGCTGCCAGGCCTTATTCTCTCTGGATCTCCTAATAGCAGGAAGGGTGGGTACAGAACAGTTCTTAGGGGCTCAGACTGTAGCCTGTGCCATGACCAGGGTCAAGGGGATAGCAGTCTACAGGGAAGGAGTCAGAATTCAGTCTTTCTGTAGCCTCACCTGGAACTCTAAACTTTGTGCCATGTTGTGACTCCAAAAGATATAGCGTAGGCCCCCTCTTACACCTGCCTCTCCCTTCCTCAAAATACCACTCTTCCCTCCCAGGACCCTGGACACTCCTCACCAGTTCCTTCTTCAGCATCTGCCACGAATAAGACACCATGTATCTCCTCATGGTTCCTGATCTGCAAATGGCACAGCTAGCCCCTTTGCCTTTCAAGGGTAGGACCACAAATCCTTCCCAAAGAATCCACTTATATTAGAAACAAATAGTTTCCCTCAGTGGCAAGGTAGGAGTTCCTCTCCACTCCTCATACCCTACCAATGGCTTCTGGAAGCCTTGTTCTGAGAAAATCTCATTCTCAGAATCTCCTTATATCACAATGGTGGATTCTGGAAGAGAAGGCAGTGGGAAGGAATTGGAATCTGGGAGTCTAACATTTATTGAGCCCTCATAGACATTATCTTAGTTAATCCTCACAACTACCACAAGGTGAAGGTCTCACACCCACCCCATGCATAAGAATGAAGTTTCATGTAGCTAACTGATTGCCAGTCATGGGGCCATCTTAAAGTAGGAGGCTTCTGGGCTGGGGGCAGGAGCACCCAACACCTCAGCCTAGGGGGATCTCCAAGGCTTAGAACTTGGAGACCCTGAAGTGTGAGTGCATGACGCTGTCCTATAAATCTTGTTAAATCAGCAAATCAGGAACACTCGGAAAACCAGAAGTACTCAGCTAAATGGGGTGCCAAATGTTGAAAGGAACTCAGTGACTAGAACTCAGTGACCCTGAAGTCCTTCCAAAAGTAGAGAAGACTATGGAATCTAAAGTACTGCTGTTGACTAAATTAAACATGGCAGTTGATGATCACGATTTGCTCTTGTATGAGAATCTTCAATAAAAAACTATGACTTCAAGTATTGCCTGATTTGATATTCCTATCCAGCTAGGCCTATCTGCCACCCCTCTCCCAACTGACAGCCAAATGGAAGGACACAGAACACAGTGAAGAGAGCCTGACAACAGGGAAGACCCAAGCTCGGGATTACTAAATTCAAAAGCCACCACTCCTAGAATGAGACACTAACCACTTACAGAGATGAGAAGAGATAGAATTGGGTTTTCTTCCTCCCTCGCCTAGAGAGAAAAGATGCAAAGAACTCAGGGAGATACAGAATAAGAGAAAGTTTCAGAGAAAAAGAGAGAGAAGCAGTGTGGAAGGTGGCTATGGACAGGGAGGTATCTGATCGGTCCTCTGAGCTACCTGAGATGCACGTGACATGAAAAGGACCCAGACTAACAAGGGCATCAGAGGATGCCAGTAAGTAGGGCCAAGACCCTGATGAGACACTGAAAGTAGATACTCCCACCTCACCTCTTGCCAGCAGTGGTTGTATAACTTCCCTAGGAATTGGATCAGTGTTGGGGAGAAAGAGGCAGGAAGTTTGGAGAACTCTGAACTGGCCTAAGATGAATCAATCAGCCTGAAATTACATCCCCTTCAAATTACTAGATTGGATCTCAATTTACCTGACGACATCTAAATTGTCTATTAGGAGGCAGAGTGGGGACTCAGAGTCAGACAATAAAGTCAGTTCTAGAAATTAAGGAAGTGTTGAGCGCCTGGGTAGCTCAGTCAGTTATGCATCTGCCTTCAGCCCAGGTCATGATCCCAGGGTCCTGGGATCAAGTCCTGTGTCAGGCTCCCGCTCAGTAAGGAGTCGGCTTTTCCCTCTCCCTCTGCCCCTCCCCCTGCTCATGCTTGCTCTCTCTCAAATAAATAAATAAAATCTTGAAAATACAAAAAAGAAATTAAGGAAGTGTCATTTCTGTCCCAGTTTCTAATCTTATAACTGAACTGTTGTAGAGTAGAACGTCAGAAAGGGCGTTGGTCCTAATCTTAAGTGATTTTTTTAAATTAACATATAATGTATTATTTGTTTCAGGGGTACAAGTCTGTGATTCATCAGTCTTACACAATACACAGCACTCAGCACAATACATACCCTTCCCAGTGTTCATCACCCTTCCACCCCACCCCGCCCACCCCCCTCCACTCCAGCAACCCTAAATTTGTTTCCTGAGATTAAGAGTCTCTTATGGTTTTGTTTCCCTCTCTGGTTTCATCTTGTTTCATTTTTTCCTCTCTTGCCCTATGATCCTCTGCCTCGTGATCTTAGGTAAATTACTTAACCACACTGGGCCTCACTTTCCTCCTTTTAAAACTGAGTTAGAGGGACACCTGGGGGGCTCAGTAGGTTAAGCGGCTACTTTCAGCTCAGGTCATGATCCCAGGGTCCTGGGATCAAGCCCCGCATCAGGCTCCCTGCTTAACAGGTGCTTCTCCTTCTCCCTCTGCCTGCCGCTCTGCCTACTTGTGCTCTCTCTCTCTGTGTCAAATAAATAAATAAATAAATAAATAAATAAATAAATAAAATCTGTTTAAAAAATTAAAATAAATAAAACTGAGTTAGAGTCAATTCCACAAATAATTTTTCTTTTCCTTTTTTAAAAAGGATTTATTTATTTATTTGAGAGAGAAAGCGTGAGCAGGGTGAGGGGCAGAGGGAGAGAGAGAGAATCTTAAGCAGACTCCCTGCTGAGCACGAGCCCAACTCGGGGCTTGATTCCAGGACCCTGAAATCATGACCTGAGCCAAAATCAAGAGTCAAACCCTTAACCAACTGAGGCACCCAGGCGCCCCAAATAATTTCTTTTCAAGATAAGATCCTTATTGTTTTGCTAATTATAAGAGTTATCCAACAAACATTTATAGAGCTCCAACTACATGCAAAGCATGAAAAGGTGAATAAGATATGGTCTCTGCTCATAAGGAGTTCATAATACAGTGGGGATGGAAACTGCAGCCATAAGAGAAAGTCACACTAAAATAAAGCTATAAAGATAAACGAAGAAAGGGCAGGGTCTGATCAGAGAGCACGTGATGTGGCTGGAACATGAGATACACAGGAGGCATGGCAGGAAGTGAGGCTGTGCAGGCAGAGGTCACAAACCAGCCACCCATGGGCCAAATTGAGTTTGCAGACTGCTTTATTTGACCCACACGGTGTTCCAGTTAAAATATTGTTAAAACTTAACTTGGTTATCTTTAGTTGGGGAATGGGCTCTCTAATTCACCAAAGTCCTCACCTCACAGAATCATGTTACCTGCCAGGCATGGTACCTACTTGCACTCCCAGTATAAGATCTATATAGCCTCTTTCAGGCCTAAAATCCTTTGACTATATAATCAGTGGTTGCAAAATTGTGGTCCACGGGCCATATCTAGCCTACTGGCATGTTCTGACAGTTTTTTAAAAAATTTGAATTAGGGGCACCTGGGTGGCTCAGTTGGTTAAGCATCTGCCTTTGGCTCGGGTCATGATCTCCGGGTCCTAGGATCGAGCCACACATCAGGTTCCCCGCTCAGCAGGGAGTCGGCCTCTCCCTCTCCCTCTGATCCTCCTCCCTGCTTGTGCTCTCTCTCTCTCTCAAATAAATAAATAAAATTTTAAAAAAAGATTTGAATTAGTTGGGGCATATGGCTGGCTTAGCCGGTAGAGCATGCTACTCTTGATCTTGGGGTTATGAGTTCAAGCCCCATGTTGAGTGTAGAGATTACTTAAAAAGTAAAAAAGTCTTTAAAAAAATTTTTTGAATTAGTTGTCAACACTTAAATATTAGGATTTTACAGGCAATTATCTAGGAAAACATAATTTATCCAAGTGACCCTGATATAAGCCATCTAAATGGACTAACTTTCACAGAAGAAATAGAGGAGGTTGTAAAAGAGCTCTCTCACCACCTCCACCATTACCAAGAAAGAAAATAGTACCAGGTCATAAAGAGAAAGCTAGAGATTCATCTCACTTATAAATATTGTTTTTAAAATCATAAATATGGGGCACCTGGGTGGCTCAGTCGTTAAGCGTCTGCCTTCGGCTCAGGGCGTGATCCCAGCATTCTGGGATCAAGCCCCGCATCAGGCTCCTCCCCTGGGAGCCTGCTTCTCCCTCTCCCACTCCCCCTGCTTGTGTTCCCTCTCACTGGCTGTCTCTCTCTGTGTCAAATAAATTTTAAAAATCTTTTAAATAAATAAATAAATAAATAAATAAATAAATCTTAAATATAAGCAAACAGAATTCAATAATACACTTAAAAACAACATCATTGGGGGCCGTATGGCGGGCACAGTTAGTTAAGTGGCTGACTCTTGGCTTTGGCTCAGGTTGTGATCTCAGGGTTGTGGGATCGAGCCCTACCTCGGCTCCGCACTCAGCGTGGAGTCTGCTTGGGTTTCTCTCTCCCTCTCCCTCTGCTCCTCCTCCCCTCCCCCTGCTCTCTCACTCTCTCAAATAAATAAATAAATCTTAAAAAAAAAAAAGACATCATCCGGGTACCTGGTTGGCTCAGTTGGTAAAGAATGTGACTCTTGATCTCAGGGTTGTGGGTTTGAGGCCCATCTGGGTGTAGAGATTACTTACAAATAAAAGAAAAAAAAATTTTTTTTAAAGAAAAAAAGAAATCATTTTGGAGCATCTGGCTGGCTCAGTCAGAAAAGCATGCGACTCTTGATCTCGGGGTGGTGAGTTCGAGCCCCACATTGGGTGTAGAGATTACTTAACAAACTTTTTTTTAAAAATTAAAAACTTTTTTTGAGAGGGCCACATTAATGAACAGGTCACTCTTGGGGACAACTGGGGCTCCAATGTGTGGGGACCTTAATAAGACTGCACAGAGCAGGCCTCGAAGTTGTCCCATTGATTAGGGGCTACCGCTGGAGGCATTCACGGGCCAGTTTCTCTGGAGTGAGCAACCCAGTGGCCAGAGAAAGCTCTCAGCGAAGGTACTTAGAGTAGGAAGCTGTCTTGTTGGCCTGTGTAGAAATGGCAAGTCAGAGGGTTAAAGGCATTCTCTATTGGCTTTAACTACAGGTCTGTGGGCTACAGGTCTCAGGGAGAACTAGCAGAGTTCCAAAGTCTTCCCAAAAGATGGTACACTGGAAGGCAGAACCAACAGCACCTTCTGTGGAGCACTGGGATCAGAAGGGCAGGGCTCTGAGAGCTTCCCGTGCCACTGGCACCGAGGAGAAGCAGGGCACGAGGGCTGGCCAGGGAAACATGCAGACTGCCATTCCTGCAGCCCTGCAGTCGCCAAGCTCCATCTGCCAGGAGGAAGAAAGAACTAAACCAATTCGTTCACACAAAACCTTTGTCAGAAGGAGCTTTGCTGATGACCCTAAGAGACTTCCTGCCAGCCTGGAATTCTACTCTAGTCCTTTCTCCATGCACACCTCCAACAAACAGCTGGTCCAGAAAGAACTCACTTCATTCAAAGGGGATTTATAATTAAAAACATAGATAGCACCAGACCCATATATTACGGAAAAGTGGGGGAGGGAGGGAGGGAGGGAGGGAGGGAACAAGAAAAACAAATGGCAGATGAAAGGCACTCACAGAAAAAAAAAAAAAATTAACATGAAACAGATGATAATCAGGAACCACAAAGAACTCAAAGGGCTTAATAAATTTCAAAACAAGAGTTCAAAGCAAAGATCCAATAGTTCAAAGAGATGATGAAGCAACTGGAGGAGATGGTATTGGCAGAGCTCAGGAAAGAAGTTTTTTAAACAAAAAAACCACCTCAGAACTGAAGATCATTTCAGAAACATCAAAAAGGAAGCTAGCCTTGCTGAATACAGAGGTCAGGATTGCAAAAAGCAAGTTAGGGAGTTATCAATGAACACTTAGAAAGGAATGAAGAAATAATACAACTAACAGGTATGGAAACATAGAGGGAGAGAGAGTGGACTAAGTACATGGGTTTCTTCAACTTTTAGAGGTATAAATCTTTTTTTTTTTTTTTAAGATTTTATTTTTAAGTGGGGCGCCTGGATGGCTCAGTCGGTTAAGCGTCTGCCTTAGGTTCGGGTCATGATCCCAGAGTCCTGGGATTGAGCCCCAAGTCCGGCTCCCCACTCAGCGGGAGAGTCTGCTTCTCCCCTTCCCTCTGCCCCTCTCCCCCACTCGTGCACGCGCTTTCTCTCTCTCTCACTCTCTCTCAAATAAATAAATAAAATCTTTAAAAAAATTATTTTTTAGTAATCTCTACACCCAACGTGGGGCTCAAATCTACAACACCAAGATCAAAAGTTGCATGGTTTGCTGACTTAGCCAGCCAGGCTCCCCTATAGCTGTAAATCTTAAGACACATTAAAGCCTGATAAACCAAGAAAAAGATGTAAAGTCTATTTAAAGATATAAAGGGGGGCGCCTGAGTGGCTCAGTCATTAAGCGTCTGCCTTCGGCTCAGGGCGTGATCCTGGCGTTATGGGATCGAGCCCCACATCAGGCTCCTCCGCTGGAAGCCTGCTTCTTCCTCTCCCACTCCCCCTGCTTGTGTTCCCTCTCTCACTGGCTGTCTCTCTCTCTGTCAAATGAATAAATAAAATCTTTAAAAAAAAAAAAGATATAAAGGGAACTAACAATAATAATTAAAACTACATAGAAAAGGATGAAAAAAGGAGAAGTATAACAATTACTCTTTTTGGACTTCTGAATCTTGTACTAGGCACATATATATCTATAGATATAGATATATATGAATATATGTCTATTTATATAGATATATGTCTTATATAGATATATATATTGACATATATCTATATAAGATATAGATATATTTGTACTAGGCACATATATATATATATGACATATATAGCTTCACCTGTTAAAATGAATGCATCAATTTTTAAAATTTTTTTTATTTAAGTAAACTCTAGCCCCAACGTGGGGCCAGAACTCATGGCCCCAAGGTCATGTGTCACATGCTCTACTGACTGAGCCAGCCAGGCGCCCCTAAATGCATCAATTTTTAAGTAATTAAACAAAATCAACGCAGTACAATAAGCAACAGAGCTATAGTAGAGCACCACAATAAAAACAGGTTCATTGAGTTCTAGAAACTAGGAGGGTTGCAGTTGAATAGGAGTGAAAGGAGAAAATGACAAAAGGATTATAAAGTACTCAGGCTTCTAAATTTACATTGGTTTATCAGGAACAATAATTAGTAATAACTGAGTTAATTACAAATGCAATCCAGCTAGATTAAGCACCCTAGACCAGTTATCTGCAGCTTATCAAAGGATAAAAGGCCTTTACCCCAATATCAAACACATTTAATAAAATAGGTTACCAAAAGAAATGAATAAAGTCAGTAGAGAAACCAGAGCAAGCTTCTGAGACTTTGTAATAAAAGATTTAAACACATACACACACACACACACACACGCACACATGCACACACGCACACACACACACACAAAAGGAACACCCTGGGGCCCTTGTATCCAAACCACCTCATTAGCTAAACCTGCTTTCTCTTCACCATGATCACAGCTGGCCTCCTGGAATGATGCATGTAGTGTGTGGTAAGAATAAACAATAAGATTACTAATCTGTTGAAAATATGAATATCCTGCCTACTCATAACTTACCTTAAAATTTTCTATTTAACATCTCCCATTGAGAAAATAATGCAAAATAACAACTGCTGGCAAGAATGGGGAGAAAGTGGAACCCAAGTGCATTGCTGGTGGGAATGTAAAATGGTGGAGCCACTGTGGAAAACAGTATGGCAGTTGCTCAAAAAATTAAACATAGCTTTACCATATGATCCAACAATTCTACTTCTGGGTATATACTCGGAAGAATTAAGAGCAGAGACTCAAAAATGTATCTGTATACCAATGTTCACAGCAGTATTATGTTCATAGTCAAAAGGCAGAAAAACCCGGGGCGCCTGGGTGGCACAGCGGTTAAGCGTCTGCCTTCGGCTCAGGGCGTGATCCCGGCGTTATGGGATCGAGCCCCACATCAGGCTCCTCCACTATGAGCCTGCTTCTTCCTCTCCCACTCCCCCTGCTTGTGTTCCCTCTCTCGCTGGCTGTCTCTATCCTGTCGAATAAATAAATAAAATCTTAAAAAAAAAAAAAAGGCAGAAAAACCCAATCCATTGAAAAATGAATAAGAAAAATGTGCTACATATATATAATGGAAAATTAGCCTTAAAAAGGAAGGACAGTCTGATACATGCTATAATGTTGATGAAACTTGGAAACATTGGAACTTGGAAACAAGCCAGACACAAAAGGACAAATATTGTAGGATTCCATTTGTATGAGGTTCCTACAAGAGTCAAATTCATAGAGACAGAAAATAGAATGGTGGTTGCTGGGGGCTGGGAAGAGGGGTGAATGGGGGGTTATTACTTAATGGGTACAGAGTTTCAGTTGGGGAAGATGAAAATTTGCCGGCACCAGATGGTAGTGACAGTTACATGACAATGTGAATGTACTTAATGCCACTGAACTATACACTTAAAGATGGTTAAAATGGTAAATTTTGTTTTGTAGATTTTACCACAATTTTTCTTTAAAAAAAAAAAAAAAGAATGTTCCCCTTCCCCCTCCATTCTTAAATGATTGTCTAGAAGCCATTAGGTGGGACCAGCCATGGTGGGCATCTCCCTGGGGGTGGAGGAGACTATGGTTGGCAAGCAGGTAGCACTGGAGCCCTGGGCAGGGTAAGGAGGATGGGAGATGGAAGCAACAATGGGAGATTAGTTACTAGTCTCTAGTAGGAGGATTGGTCCAAGACGATCATGAAAGCCAGGCTTCTCTCTGTTGAGAAAGAGAATTAAATGTATGGAAGGGGCAAAAACTAGAATAAATCCCATGGTGTTGAACTTGAGTTGAAGGTGTTGGTGTGAACACATAGATTTCAATATATAGAGACTGATATAGAAATGGATTTATAAATAAACATATATATATATAGTTAAAATAACAAAAATTCAACTGAATAAATTTGAAGATCTAATTGGCTTTATCAAATAATTCATAAATCATGCAACACCTCATCTAGCAAGCAGAGATAGTCTGAAGAGTTACGTAAAATGGAAGGCTTTCATAGAGAGGACTGTGGGACAAGGAAGTCACTAGCAAAGGAAACATGAAGGTTCATTAGAGGAAAGTAAGAGTTCAGGATGATGGCTTCTCATTGGCTGAACCACAGCACTTCCTATTGGCTGCGCTTGTTGCTGGGCCAAAAGAATATCTTCCTTTCGCCAGAGTAGTGAAGTAGTAACGCCTTCCTGTTGGAGATGCAAGGTACCTCTCCTCCTGTTTGGGGTAAGTGGCCACAAGTGGTTGCAGAAGAGCTCCCCCTAAAAGCCTTCCTAAGTCCAACTTTAGCTAAGGTTTCCTTTACTAACTTTCCCGGTACTTTTCCTCACTCTGTTCATGAGGGAGCCTAGGGGCAGCGATTATCCCAACAGCAATGAACAAACCCAGTGCCTAAATCTTGGTTTCTCAACACCATTCTCCACTAAAAGAACAAGGGTTTCTTGGAGAAATGGCTGATTCCAGAGCTGGGTTAGGGAAGGTACAAGATGTACTGAAAAGTATGGAAAATTTCAAAAAATGATGGAGACGTGTCAAAACGACATTGATATCAGCCTGAAGGGGTTCTTACTGGTCAAATATAGGGTAATTTCAGCATCAGAATAATGAATTCCAGTGGCAACCAAGATGCAGTAACCCCATTACAGGGGTTTCCCCCCGTCCATTGCAACACACAACTTGGGACTCTTTTATTTTATTTTTTTTTAAGATTCTATTTATTTATTTGACAGAGAGAGACACCCAGTGAGAGAGGGAACACAAGCAGGGGGAGTGGGAGAGGAAGCAGCAGGCTCCCAGCGGAGGAGCCTGATGCGGGGCTTGATCCCAGGACCCCGGGATCACGCCCTGAGCCAAAGGCAGACGCTTAAGGACTGAGCCACCCAGGCGCCCCGCAACTTGGGACTCTTACAAGTAAATAATGGCAAGTGTACTGGTGTGGGGGGCGGGTAGTTAAAATGAAAAAACAGCCCCGGTGGGGGTGAGTTTCCTGGTTTAATGAAGTCACAGGATACAAGTCATTAGACAAAAATCAATTGTATTTTTATATACTGTTGAACAATTAGAAACTGAAAATTTTAAAATAACACCATTTATAGTAGCACTAAAAACATGAAATACTTAGGTATAAATATAATATGTGCAGATTCTATAGGCTGAAAACAATAAAACATTGATGTAAGAAATTAAAGAACATCTAAATAATGCCAGACCTGGTACCAGTTCCTTTACATATATTTCCTCTTTGACTCTTCAGAGCCATTCTGTGTGGTAGTAACTACCCCCAGGCTCAGAAAGAGTCCAACTTATCTAAGGCCATATGATAAAAGAATTCATAGCAGCTTCATCTTGGAATAGCCCCAAATTGGAAATAACTCAAATGTCCTTCAACCAGTGACTGGCTAAGCAAACCATGATACATCCACGCCATGGCTTATTACTCAGCAATAAAAAATGAACAAACTATGAAACATATAAAACAACCTAGATGGGGCGCCTGGGTGGCTCAGTTGGTTAAGTGTCTGCCTTTGGCTCGGGTCGTGATCCCAGGGTCCTGGGATAGAGCCCTGCATGGGGCTCCCTGCTCGGCAGGGAGTCTGCTTCTCCCCCTCCCTCTGCCGCTCCCCCTGCTTGTGCTCTCTCTCCCTCTCTCAAATAAATAAATAAAATCTTAAAAAAAAAAAAAGAGTGCAAAAGGCTTTAAAAAATAAATAAATAAATAAATAAATAAATAAATAAAAAAAAAAAAAAAAAAAAAAACCAACCTAGATGAATCTCCAGGGAATTATTCTGAGTGAAAAAAGCCAGTCCCAAATAGTTACACACTGTATGATTCCATCTCTGTAACATTTTTGAAATGACAAAATTATAGAGATGGAGAACAGATTAGCGGATGCCTGCGGCTAGAGATGGGTGGTAGGGGAGAGGAATGGGTGTAATTATAAAGTGGTAGCATGAGGGACTGTCAGAACTAGACCCCAAGACCTGACCTTTGCTGCCTACCTGCTTCTAATCACCAACCTCTGTCCCACATTTTTCCTTAAGCTCTTCTTTCCAGCTTATCTCTTTAACTCAGGCAAAAGACCCAACAGACAGAGCATCCTGTGATGGAAACTGAAAACCCTCAAGCAATTAGGACTGCTTGGACAAAATGCTGCAGCTGGCCCAGACCACCCAGATCAGTTTGAACTCAACCCCTGACTCATGAATGCGCAGATGAGCCATGGAGTGACCGTTACCTTTACCTCATTATAGTACTAAAATCTCCACTCAAGGAGGAGCACAAACCTCATTTACATAATACACAATGCATGTATAGGCATGTTTCCTTAAGGTGCATGCACGACATTATGCCCACCTCTTCATATGATGACAAGGCCCTCCTATCTAAATATCCATCCTAACCCTAAATAAAAGGAATCCATTCACCCTTGTTCAGAGAGTCATGGCTTTGGAAGTTATTACCCGTGATCTCCTTATTTGCTGCAAATACGGTTTACTTTGTGAGAGCACTCCACGTGGTATAGTTTCTATCTGTGATTCACCAAGGATCAAACTTACTTTATTTCAGTTACAGGATCTTAGTGCTCATCAAACATTTCTAGGTATTGATTGTGGAACAGTTGCATGAACCTACACATAAAAAAATCACATAGGCCTATACACATACACAAATAAGGGCTTATGAAACTGGTAAAATCTGAATAAACTCTGTGGATTGTATCATCATCAATTTCCTGGTGTTGACATTATACTATGATTGTGCAAGATGTCACCACTGGGGAAAACTAGGTGAAGTGTGCATAAGACCTCTCTATACTATTTTTACAACTTTCTATGAAGCCATAATTAATCCCAAATAAAAAGCCTTAAAAAAAAAAAAGTATCCAGTCTTCTATACCACAACCCCCAACAGTATGCCATCAAAAGACACCATCTCTGAAGGAGTATGGGAATCATATTAGAGCTCCCCTTCACAGATGAAACCCACTACCTGTCCTCTTTTCCTTGATTCGACATTTACTGAGAGTCCAACTGGGAATCAGGCCTTGTGTTGGAAGCTAAGTGATAGGAGATGCATGATTTATGATCCCTTCCCAAGTGAGCTCCCAACCTAGTGCTAATGAAAAGTCCTAATATGATAAGAACATCAGACTACAAGTCAAAAGAATTCTGACCTCATGGAACCACTTACTAGGTTTTTTAGTTTGGACCAATCCATTTCCTCTTGGTGTGCTGACTTCTTAACCTGCAAAATTCAGGAGAATGGAATACATATAAATATATTTTAAACTTAACCTGGGTCCTGTGGGTGGGTTCAAGGATACCTGGAAATCACCTGAAATTATATGCGTAAGTATGTAGGATAATTCCAGAAGAGGTATGTTAACTTTTTTTTTTTTTTTTCCAGATTCTGGGGGTTTGCTCACCCATAGAGTTTAGAATAACTGCATCTAATTTTTGGATTTAATGTCAATTGTCCCTTCCATTCTAACATTCCACTATTCTAATAGATCTCCAAGATCTCTCCATTTCTAATATTCCATGATTCGAATAGGGATTCAAGAAATGGACTAGAGATCTAACATTCTGTGATTCCATGGACCACAAGAGTTCATTCTCTTCCCCAACAGAACAAGGATTCAATTTTTCAACGTGGAATTCTAGGCAGTCTACGATTTAACCTCCAAATGACCTTTCAACCTCGGCTTTCATCCCTTTGCCAGACCCTGGCCACTCCCCCTGTGTAGTCTGCAATTTCCACAAAGTTTTGGTCCCATTCACTCTGTGCCTTGGCACAGGCAATGCCTTCTACCTGGAACACCCCTAAATCTACCCTTTTTCTTCTTGAGTATCAGCTCGAAGTTCTCTTCCCCAGTTAAGCCTTCCATGACCCTTCATCCTTGCAGCAAGGTTTGATGTGTTCCCTTAAACCCAGGTTTTTGACTGCCTGTTACCTAACCCAGGGAATAGGACAGTTGGTTCACTCAGAATCAAAATGAATCAAAATGCCAAGAGGCGAGGCAGAGGAAGTAAAGGTTTGAAGCTAGTAGGTATAACAAACTCTAGACCCCTGTTTTCCCACTTCTGAAAATAAAGAAAAACATCAGCTCTAAGGAAAACAACCACCTGAGAGCAATAGTAAACATAAACAGCATTCTGTTTCAGAGACAAAAGGGAGTGTGGGGGGGGGGTTGATGCCATCTGGGACAGAGCATCTTGTCTAAAAGGAAACTACTCAGCTCCAGCTAATTGTCGATTGGCAGCAGTGTGGGTGGGTCCAATGTGGTCAGCTCATCTACTTTTTCAAGAAAAGCTGGAAATCCAGATTTGCATGTGAAATCTCCCAATTTTGTGTCAATAACTAAAAAATATTCAAGACCCATTGCAATGACTTTCAAGGTTTTCAAGCTGTGAAAAATGTTCTGTGAGGATCCACTTCTATCTATCCAAGAGAACACACCCTGCGGGGGAGGCAAGTTTTGTATCAGCGCTGCTGGTATATTGCAAGTTGTTAAACAGACCCACTCCTGCGCAGAGCTCAGACAAAACCTTTCATATGGGGCCCCTGTCTCCCTCTGGGTCTTAGTTTCGCTATAACTGTGAGTCAGCTGACAAACAGAATTTATCACTGAAGGGTTATCAAAGCTACGTGCTTTTACCTGCATCATCTTGATGAATTCTCATAACTTCTATGAGGTAAGTTGTATTACCTCCACATTTTACAGATTAAAAAAACTGCAGCTGAGAGATAGCAATTTACCTAATAAAGGCAATAGCAAACATATAAAAAGCCCTTTCTTTCAAAAGGCTTTACTGATTTAATCCTCTCAACAAGTCTGGCCTAAGGCAAATAAACCCTGAAATGGGGATTCCACCAAGGTAGCCTGATTCCAAAACCAAAGTACAGGGCTTCTTAACATAAATACAATGCAAGCCATACATACAACTTAACTTTGTCTAGTCGCCACATTTAAAAAGTAAAATAACACAGGTTAATTTTAATAATACACTTTATTTGACCCAACATATGCAAAATATTATCCATCTAACATGTAATCAATATAAAAATACTGAGATATTTTACTTTTTTTGTACTAAATCTTGGGAGTTTTTTACATTACAGCATATTCCAATTCCGACTAGCCACATTTCAAGAGCTCAGTAAGCCCATGCAGCTAGCGGCCACTATATGGGGGAAGGCATGTATTTACAGTCTACTCTTAATGTTTAAAAGCAGAACTCACAGAGGCACCTGTCCCTTGGTTTCAAAGGACACGCAAAATATAATGGCACACAGTTCTTGAGCATATACTTTGTCATGGAAGGGGCGAGTCTTACTATGTGTGTTGGGGATCCTCACACGTTATATTTTGTCATCCTCGCAACAAGGCGAGCGCCACTGCCCTCGCAGTGAAAGAGGACTGAAAGAGGACTTCCCTTAGCCTCCCCTAGTGCCGACCTCCGTCCCGCCGCCCCGCTCCCGCCACCGGCCGGGCGCCAGTCCCAGCGAAACCGGGGTTCTCCATCATCCTAGTCAGGGTCTGGTAAGGGGCAAGGAGACGCGCACCGCAGGAGACTTAGATCACCTTCGGGCGGAAGAGCTCACAGTGGGTAAAGACCCCTCCGGGCTCCTCCTCCGGCTCCTCCTCCTCCAACACCTCTTCCTCCTCTTCCTCCCCCTCCTCCTCGGACTCCGATTCTGACTCCGACTCCGATTCCTCGAACTGGTGCCCGTAGGCGACATCACGAAGAGAAGCCCAGCGCACGTTTAGATAGGTCCGCCTCCTCCCCTCAGTCGCAGCCGGCTCTTGACGCAAACGGCTAAAGCGAGGGGGCGCCGCTCCCGGGAGTCGGAACTCGGCTTCCAGGCGCTCTGGCGCCGAGCTCATCATAGAAGCTAGTGGGGACTTCCGCTTCCGGCACTCTCAGGCGCTTTGCGGGTGAGGTTGAGTTCGGGCAGCTGTCGACCCGCCCCCATTCGTCTCCCTGGAGGCCTCGTGGGCTCGGCCCTTACGCGCCAAACGACTCTCTCTTTCAGCCCGCCCCCGCGCAGACGCAGTGCTGAGCCCACAGCTGCGGGACAAAGAGTGACGTCCTGAGCTTGGAGTCATGGCGGCCACTGAGCCGAGCTTGGCTGCTGCCGGGGGCCTCGCGCTGCAGCCAGAGAAGGAGGAAGGAGCCTGCCTGAGCTCAGGCCCACAGCGTAACTCTGCGGGCTCCTCGTCGACTCCCGAGGCCCCACCGCCTTCCCCCGAATCCTCCAGTCTCAACGCCGCGGTCCCCGAAGCGATTCCTACGCCTCCTGCGGCGGCCTCCGCGGCCTTCGAGCTGCCTCCCACAGCCCTGGGCTCCCCCCCGCTTGCCGAAGCCGCTCCGCGCTCCCCTCCACACCCTGGCGGATCCCGACCCGGCCCGGAGACCTTCCGCCAGCGTTTCCGGCAGTTCCGCTACCAGGACGCCGCAGGCCCGCGGGAGGCGTTCCGGCAGCTGCGGGAGCTCTCCCGCCAGTGGCTGCGCCCCGACATCCGCACGAAGGAGCAGATCGTGGAGATGCTGGTGCAGGAGCAGCTGCTCGCCATCCTGCCTGAGGCGGCGCGGGCCCGGCGGCTTCGCCGCCGCACCGATGTGCGCATCACGGGCTGAGCTGTGGAGCTGCGGGCGGCCGGACTCGGGCGTTCTCTGGACTGGGGCCACGATCAGGTCTGGAGGCCTGAGCCTGTCTCTCCATTCCGCGTTGGTGAAAAATGAGTTTTTGGCAGCTCCAGTCGTCTGATATGTCCCTTTCGTTCGTCCTTTACTAGGTTTATTTTCCCGAGCCTATCTCCTTCCAACCTCTTTTTTGGCTGGTGGCGAAACCAAGTTGGGAGCCCATGAAAATAAAGCCTTTGTTCCCTATTCACTTGGCATTTATTGGCTTTTGTGGGATCATTAACGTGTTGGCTAGGCTTGGGCCTCCGCATCTGGGAAATTTTTCTCCTCGCTCCACAGGACCCCACTTGGGATTCCTTTGTTTGGTTGGAGTCTCCGTGAAGAGGGTTTTAGCAGCCTGGTTTCCGTATTCGCCCCTACCTCTCACTAGATTATGAATTTGCTTTCCCACCTAAAAAGGTAGTGGATAGTGGTTGTGGCAGGCAAATAGCTGACTCGATAAGTGCTTACCTAACTGGCTACCTCTATACCAACTGGGCCATTAACTTGTTCAACCAACCTGCCCTTTGGGCACAGGCTTCCCAAAAGACCCAAGCCATTGGGCTACTTTAGGAAGTGTTTTAGTACAGTTCCTTACAGAGAGCTCACCTTATCTTGTCGTATTTTAGGCTCCTAAGATTTAAGTAGAACTGGCGTGAACTAATGGATTACATTGCTAGAGCCACACTCACTTTAATTCTTTCCAACTACCTCTACTTTTTTAATCAGCATAATTGTTTAGAAAGACAAGAAGGAATTTGGCAAGTAGTAGGGAAGCTCTGTTATGAAATCTTAACGCCTACTTTTCCTTAAGTCCTCTGCCCACCCAGGAAGGAACTAATTGGGGTCCACAGGCAATTTGGATTGGTCTCAGAAGGGTCCTAATTGCAATGGGTGCCATCTCTTAATATGAGGAAGGCCAGACCTATCTTCACTTCATTGCTCTCAACAACTGAAATACAATAATCCTGCAGCTCACACCACAAAGCACGAGGACCGTGTGGGACATTTTACATTCGAATAGACCCTTAGATGAATTCAAAATTATTTTGCATACTTTCTTGGGATTTAGGATCTTGATTTTGCATCTGCGTCCCTGCAGAAGATATATGTTTACAAAGTAAAAGTTTTCCTCTAAAAGATGTTTATAGAAAAACATGTAATGCATACTAAAAATAGGGTACAGAACGTTGTAACATGATTGAAACATAGCAACAAAAACCTGTTTTATTTTTTCCAAATACAGATACAGAAGTTTGCATGTTTTGCAAATATTGCTTCAAAGCAACATTTCTATATACAGCGCCTTCTGTTCTAATAGCGCGTAAACATAGATATGTATCCACAGTGCAATGTTGGCTCATCAAGGGTCCACCTTGCATAACACTCATCATTTAAAGAAACAAAATGATTAGTCAAACCAGAACTGTTTTTGTCAAGGCAATTTTTTATAGGTGGATAGTTTCTCTCAAAAGAAAACTTAGGTAGTGTACATATTTCTAAACGGTAACAGTAATCTTTGCAAATAACAGTTTCCAGTGCTCCAACTTGGGGTTAATTCAGCTTGACCCAGGAATTGAGGGTGGAGCCCCTCAACATGGCTTTAAATTAGAGAAGCACACTGAGGTTATCAGAATTTGGGAGTCATCCCTGCTTCCCTAAGGACAAAAGTCGCAATGAGTAAAACGGGATTATTTCCTTTATAAACAATAAGCCCAATAATGGCCACTTGGCAGAATTAGGGTAATTCAGTTTCTGCTTCCACCTTTGAGAAACACATGACATTGACTCCCTTAAAGTTGTAGCTTCCCCAGATGTGATGCTCAAATGTATTTGAGAAAAGAAAAATCAGTAATCTAATAATAGTCATCATACCTCACAGTTGTAGCTACAGAAAATCATCCTGTTTCATCCCTTTTCAGGCAAACACACAATTCTTATAATGTGGCTGTCTGATAAACCACAAAACATAGATGCCATGCACACTCCTTGGACATCTCTTCCCACACCAGAAATGCCAAAGTTAGCAATGGGAAAGAGCCTCTTGGAGAGGAATCACGTCAGCTTTACTACAGGTGTCACAGCCACATGTTTTCCCTCTGATGGATAAGCTACAGCAGGTCAACTGGTTCTAAATTCATTTTATATCAAATGGTGAAGAAATCACTGGACAGAGCATTCCCTGAAACAGATTTTGGTACAGAGGCCTTCAAAAACCACAATGACCTGTGTGCCTTCAAGGCCTAATCATTCCAAAGGTCGCTGGAGATACTGTCATTGCTATAGAGATATTGGCTACTTCACGTTTACATAGTAAATATTTGCAGCATATAACATTACAGATTCATAAACCCATAATTACCTTGTGAGTGTTAATGGGACAACTGTGCTTTGATTTTTGCCTTTAGTGATAAGAAAACTAAATGGTAAAACAGGTCACTCCTCAAAGCATGGGAACATTTTCTTTAACTTTGTCTAGCAAAGAAAAATGAAAAAATATAGCAATTACACATGGAACCGTAACCTGCAAGAAGAACAAATGTCTTAAAAGGTACAAATTGTACCTGGACCTTAAGCAGCATAATCACCTTGACCTCACAAAATAATACAAACAGGAAATCTAAAGTGTTAAAGTATATTAAAACAATTCTGAAAATGCCAACTACTGAACATACACCCTTCTGGGAAGGAGAAACGCGGCAGATGTAGAATCTGAAGTTTGTTTACAACAATATAAAATAAGGTAATTCTCCAAACCACGTTCTTTGTAACAAATCTTTACAGTGAAAGAGTTCAAAATTTGGGGAAACATTTTTTTGGACATTAAATAGAACCGGGAAGCTGTCGATATTAAGAAGTGGGTAGAAAACGCTGTCCTTTGGGTTCCAGACCCTGCCTGCTTCAGTTTGGAATTCCTCCTAGATTCTTATTACAGTGAGATTCTAGTTCCTCCACAGGCTGCATGGGTTCTGCTACAAAAGACACAACCCAGCCAACTCTGGGGTAAAAGCATACAAAACTTGTCCCCGGTACCATGAAGTCATGCAAGACAGGTGGGTGAGAAAAGTGAAGAGTCCTAAGGAGAAGGCAGGGCAGCCAAGGCCTCTGCTCCTTCCCAACCTCCACAGAATGTTAAGTCACGACATTCTCACGAAGCTGGAAAAATGAAAATGATGCCTGCTGCCTAAATCCATGCCAGGCAGAAACAAGAAGGCTTGGCATGTGCCCCACCCTGACAAAAAAGTCAATTAAATAAGCCGCAAGTTGAATTTACAACTGTTTCCGACTAAACTTTTTTGGCTCTCATTCCATTTATCAGTGGCACGATTTCAAGTGAAGTTTGTGCAAAAAGACTCACTCTCCAACGATGTGCACAGAAGAAGGGAATCCCAAGAGTCTATTTGCTACCTTCCTGGTAGGCTTCAAGATCAGAGTGCCCTGCCCTCCAGCAGCCAAAATGGCCCCTTTGTCCAGTGTCCATCACACCCCCTGCCCAGATCCCTGAAGTCAGTCGGTGTCACGTGCATTCGGCATGCTAGGTTTATTTATTTAAATATGCAAAGCTCCTCCTGCAGGTGCCCCAGGATTGTGCCCCCACTAGTTCTGGGTGCCCAGTTTCATGTTGAGCAGCAAAGTGCAATCTGCTGCACCTTGCCCAGGTCCATCAGCAGCTGCTTGATGCAATGCTTGAGCTGCGGAAGCCTGGCCAGTGGCTCCGGGGGCTCCAATTCCCCAGTGTAGTCCAGCCAGCTCTCCAACACTGTAGGCAGAAGAGAGAGAAGACACAGTGAGCTCCTAACACTTCATCTGTGAGAACATCACCGAGAATTTCAGCATGTTCTCCCATCTATCCCCACAAGGGGCAAGGAGGAAGAGCCACTCAGGTGACACTGACTCATCACCATCTCTACGAAGTATTACCCCTAGGACAAGGCTCAAATGCTTTACGGGAACACAGTCCAACAGAACCTTTCTGCAGTGGAAATGGTCTATGTTGGTGTTGTCTATACAGTAGCCACTAACCACATGTAGCTAATTGAGCACTTAAAACATACCTATGTATGACTAAGGAACTGAATTCAAATTTTATGCAATTTTAATTCATTAAAGAGCCACACACAGGAGCGCCTGGGTGGCTCAGTCGGTTAAGCGTCTGCCTTCAGCTCGGGTCATGATCCTGGGGTCCTGGGATCAGGCCACACATTGGGCTCCCTGCTCCATGGGGAGCCTGCTTCTCCCTCTCCCTCTGAAGACAGCTCCCCCTGCTTTTGCTCTCTCTCTCTCTTAAAAAAAAGAAGAAAAAAAAAAGTCACATGTAACTAGTGACTACTGTATTAGTGCAGCTCTACAGTCTAGAAGGCTTTGAAGAACCCACCTTCCTCAGTGTTACTCCCCAGTCTTTTTTTTATTCTTTTCCTTTTTTTTTTTTAAGATTTTTATTTATTTATTTGAGAGAGAGAGAGAGAGAGCGAGAGAGCGCAAAAGGAAGGAGGAGGAGCATTGGTAGAGGGAGAAGCAGACTCCCAGCTGAGCAGGAAGCCCAATACGAGACTTGATCCCAGGACTCCGGGATTATGACCTGAGCCGAAGGCAGTTAACCAACTGAGCCACCCAGGCGCCCACTCCCCAGTCTTCATAAGGTTTTCCCTTGTTGGAAATCAGAGAGCCTAGTGTTTTAGCCTCATATTAAGAAAAATGAGAATCTAAAGGGACTTGAAAAGGTCTATTTTTATCACTATTAACTCTGATTTGTTTCATATTCCTATCATCAGTATCACCAAATACTCTGACTTTATTTTCTAAGTATTTAATGTAAGATGTCCAGGTACTAACATCCTTGATTATATTGGCTCAGTATCTTAAAAAACTGCCTTGTCTCTGAGAGCAGGGATTTCTCTAGAGAAGGTGTCTTTTCTTCCCTAAGCCACTCCCTGAAGCTCTGGCATTTGGAGAGAGGCCATTTTGGCACCCTGCATCTTTTGACAAGAGCCAGCCCCTTCAGGGAGGACTGTGCTCACCCCACTCTGCCTGTAGCCTTTCTAGTTCATAAACCAACCTGTACTGAGCACCTTCTGGACCCCTGAGCTGAAGGTGCAGAAAGAGGAAAACCCACCCAGTGCCTGTTCCTCAAAGAGCTTATAGCCTCACACATAATCCTTTTCCCTCCCCAGATCCAGCCCTCCACCTTCCTTCCCACCTTTCAAAATCCTTTGTTCCCTGTAAGTTACTTTCCAGAGAAGCCCTCCCCAACTCTACAGCCTGAATCTGGTTGCTGTGTTAAATTAAGGGTGCTATGTGATCACATGCTTTCCTCCTTTGGAGTACTGACCATGGCTTATAATTATATATAAAGGGATAATCTAATTAATACCTGTCTCTACCTCAAGATCAAGTTCCATGAGGGCAGAGGCCAAGTCTGCCTTGCTTATTACCCTTATATCCCTAATACTCAATTGTGCCTGAAACATAGTAGGCACTCAACAGAGGCAGTGAGAAAATGTGGGAATGGCCTAGCAAAGTGCCCTACTGACTGCTCAGGCTCCACAGAACTCACCTACCTCCCTCTGGTTTCATGTTGGTACTTGGGGGTTCCAAGAAGGAGAAACAGCCCTTCCTCCTCATCCCAACGAGTACAAGGACTTGAAAATAAGAAAAATCAGACTGCCTTCTCAGACCTGAACTTGAAAGCCAAGAGTAAAGGATCAAAGTCACGGGAGAGTGACTAGTGTGACAGGCTGAGCAAGATAAACTCCTCAGTGACCAGTTTCAATACATCAATTACTCTTTAAGGGAAAAAAAAACTAGAAGGAGACAGGAGACTGCTCAGCAAAAGGGCACAAGAATAAATGGAGAAAAGGCCCGAAATCAATGCTGGAAGAGCCCATCTGGATGAGTGTAGAAAAGATGCAGTCAGGGGTACCCGAGTGGCTCAGTAGGTTAAGCATCTGCCTTTGGCTCAGGTCATGATCCAAGGGTCCTGGGATCAAGCCTCGAGTCTGGCTCCCTGCTCAGTGGGGAGTCTACTTCTCCCTCTGCCCTGCCCTACCACTCATGCTCTCTCTTTCTCTCAAATAAATAATAAAAATCTTAAAAAAAAAAAAAAAAGGCAGTTAGGACTGGCTGGGTCATTTCCAAAAGATAGACAATATGTCAGTCCATCTGTCCTTGACAAGATGATCCTACAATTGCTGAGAGGCCCCTCTTATGGTCATTGTAACTACTTCAGATCTGGTTCCAAAGACACCAAAGACACCTCCCAACACTGTGGTGACCCAGGAGGCATGCACAGGGAAAAAGAGCACCAGTGTGCAGACAGAAGAGTCTAGGCCACTCGGCAGTCTCTGAACTTGGTTAAGAGGAGTGTTTGGAGCCCCTAAGGTGGAAGCCTTCTCTCTAGATCTCCAGGACTGAAGACAACCCTAAACTGTAAGAGCCAAGAGCATCTCCTCTGGACCCCAGCATCCAGCAGGCCAGCCTTCTCTCCATACCATGTGCTGGACCACTACCCCAAGTTTCTTTTTTAAGGAAGCTCAACAGCTTCTCAGCAGTATAATGATCATAAGCAAGGCAGAAGGTCACAAAGGTAAAGTTCCATTTCATATACTTTCCCAGACCATCTAGATAGAGGCCAATGCTCAGTAAAGTAACATTTTTTTCTTAAAATAGTATTTCTAACGCTAAAAGATTCAATATTTTCATGGTCATTAAAAATCTTTTGTCTTGGGCACCTAGGTGGCTCAGATGGCTGAGTGTCTGCCTTTGGCTTAGGTCATGATCTTGGGGTCCTGGGATCGAGTTCCACATCAGACTCCCTGCTCAATGGGGAGCCTGCTTCTCCCTCTGCCTGCTACTCCCTCTGCTTGTGAGCTCTCTCTCTGACAAATAAATAAAATTAAAAAAAAATTTTTTTTAATCTTTTTTAGTTTTACAACTGTTTATACAACTACATAAAATATTAAATTATGGTTAATATTAAAGCAATAACTTTTAAAATATAAATCAGTCAATAGAATAGTTTACTAGACTATTTCTTAAAAGGAATACTATATCCAAATTCTTATAAAAGCTCAGTTTTTCTAAATGGTATTTGGATGAACTCAAGAGTTCCCTCCCTACTATAGTTGAAGTAAAATGGGATTCCGATAAATCTTAATTAAATACAATGGAAAAGACTGTTTATCTGAATAAAATCTTTAAGATTTATAATTGATTTTCATACTTCAGGGCCTGGAGTATCAGAACATGAACAGAGTACGTGATGCCAGATCAGCAGGACACACAAGAGGCCCTCAGGAAGGCCAGAGAAGGGAGCCCAGACTTATCCTCCTCAGCACACTGGCCATGAGACTGACTGGGAGTGGCAAGTCAGTAAGAGGTAGGGAAACACTGATGTCTCCCTTAAGGGCAGGCTCCTCTGGCAACAACAGAACATTCTCTCTGTTTCCATAGTGCTAAGCCTACTCTCAGGGACCCAGAGCCACTCCTACTGCCATTCTCTCAAAATCCCTAATTTCCAGTCTGGCATTCAATCCTCTTTCAGCTAGCAAATATAGCAGGGTTTTCAGACAGTGGAATCAGTTACCATTCTAAGGAGCCCAAGGAAACCTTTTAGGAGTAAAAGAAACAGAAACACTCCCCCTTCCAGAAGTGCCCTCAGAATGGACCCTGAATTAGTCTCCCGTTCCTAGTTCCTCAGGTTTGCTTCAAAGGCAGGACAGAAGCATGAGGGCATTGGAGGTCCTTCTCTTACTTTTCTCCATCAGGACAACCCTTTCCCAGTCAAGCCAGTCCTTTTATCACCTACTGAGTCACACCCTCCCCCTCAGAAAACCTCACTTTCCTCAAGGCTCGGCTTCAGACCCAGGGATTCCAGGAAGCCTTCCTGTTATCATTTCCCCTGCCACACTTCACCTTCGGCAGGGCCTCGGTCATACACTTGCCCTGGCCACACCTCATGACTCTAGTTTGTGTAATGTGTGGCATCTTTCCGAGTTATTTCATGCAAGTAGCTTCATATCCCCAATTACAGTAATGGTAGCCTGACTATACTCAGAATCCTCAAACAGAATATTTACTTTTCAATTTGGCTTCATTTTAAGAATGAAAACAAAAAATTAAGAAATAAGTGAAAAATCAAGAAGGAATTCTGTCTTCAAAAATCAAACTGGCAACTTCCTAGGGATCAAAAGAGACTGAACTCGAGCATGTTTATCATGAGAAATACCCAGGGTTACCCAAATGACTCAGTCAAGTTCTTAAACGTCTGCTGATAAAGAGGAGAGGCCTTCGGTTTAGATTTTAAGAAAGGCCAAAATAGGGGCGCCTGGGTGGCACAGCGGTTAAGCGTCTGCCTTCGGCTCAGGGAGTGATCCCGGCGTTATGGGATCGAGCCCCACATCAGGCTCCTCCGCTAGGAGCCTGCTTCTTCCTCTCCCACTCCCCCTGCTTGTGTTCCCTCTCTCGCTGGCTGTCTGTCTCTGTCAAATAAATAAATAAAATCTTTAAAAAAAAATAAAAAGAAAGGCCAAAATAAAAGGTTTCTTCAGATTAGTCCTTGAAGACATCCAAAAACCTCTGTTAAGTCAAAGTTGAAGTTCCCCACAGAACTTGGTTAGCAAAGTTGCTAGGTCGCACAATGCCTGCAGGCAGAGTCTAGTTATTCTTTTGCACTCTGCTTTGCAGAAGGCACTAGGTAAGTGAGGGAGGACTCCTGACATCACACAGACCTTAGAAGTGCCCGATAAATACTAAAAGTAAAGCCTGACCATCTAGAGGGAGGATGGGGATGGATGAGACTGAAAAGAAAGGAAGCAAGAACACAGCTATCTGTGGAGAGCCAGAGAAGGAGCCCTACCATCCAGCTCCTTCTCAATGGAGTCCATCCTATGTGTGACTTCGTCCTGAAGAGATTCCACATGGGTCAGCAGGTTAAACTGCCACTGGTGCTGGGAGCTCAGCAGCCCCTCTCCACCTCTGTCCAGCAGCTTCCGAGTGGGCGCTTCCTCAGGCAGGACCTTTTTGGAGACATATTCCCTCACCTAGGAATGCAATGGCATTTAAGTTACTGAGTGGAGACAGTCCCAGTCCCTTCTCCAAACAGCCAGTGTTTGCAACCACCTGAAAAATCAGATGCTGTTTGAATATTCCAAACCTCTACCTCCTTCTCTTCCTGTCTTGGACACCAGGCAGAAGTATGCCTGGGGTAGCAATCACAAACACTCAGGGCAGCACAGGCCTCACAGCTGCTTCCCAGTGACTGGCGCAAGCCCCAGGCCTGAAACAGGCCTCGCAGAATGGCTTCTAGAGCCCTGAGATCAGAACAGAGTAGGATGGGCACAGACAGGGGTTAGTATGTTACTTAGCAGGGATAAGACAAACTAGTCTCAAGTCCACGCTCCTTGTCTTGCTGAACGTGTGAGCCTGGATTAGTTATTTTTCCTCTCTGAGCCTCTGATGCAAGTAGTAAAACCTATCTTACAGGTTCATGAGGATGAAACGGGATAAGGTTATAAAACACCGTGTTGGCCTCTGGTCAGCTTTCCATGAATGAAAGATATTTTCAACCCTAGCTGACTTGTTTAGGCCCAGTATTTTCAGAATTTTTAATATGTGGCAGATAACTCTAGGAATCTGCCTAGTTTGTAGGATCACAACCCTCTTCTACAGTTTGGATCTCAACCTTTCCTTCCTTCCTTCATTCATTTGAAATGAAATATAGTCAAGCTAATATTAGAGCTGACTGTGCAAAGCTCTGTGCTGACAGCTCTTCACAGACACGATGCACAATAACTAGAGGGCATGGGCACTAGCCCCTCCCACAGGGAGGTGAAAAGACACATCTAAGGAGGTGAAGTGACCTGCTCAGCAATCCACAGTAAGTGGCTAAGCCCAGACTTGAAACCGGCTCTATATCCAAGACCAACCTTGACCAGCACCGTTCAGACACTGGCAAAGGCACAATGCCCACCCATGAGGGGCTTATAATCTAGGACGTCCCACTCAGCAATATGCAGTAACATATCTAATGCTGGCGACGCCAACCACAGGGTAAAGATTGAAAGGAAAGATGACAAGGGTGGAGAAACTCTCCAGTTACACAAAGCCTCACTGACCAACTGAGGACAGGACAGAATGACACCAGTGAACAGTTAAAGATGACAACATTGGCAGGAAAATGACACAAAGAGGCTCTAGAAGAGAATAATTAGAATAACAAAAAATTGAGAGTTGTTCTTGGGAAAGCTGAGGAAACCAGCAAATATCCTGACAAAAGGGACTGTTCTTATGTCAGGGCTGCAAAGTTAAAAGTCAAAGTAAAGCTATCATAGAATTGTATTGAAAATCTTATGCCTAACAAAACACTTGATTCATTCTTTGCTCATGCTAGGAATTAGCAGCTAGGTGCAATTATAACATAAACCCTGTTAAAGAAAAAAACCTAACTTCCATTTATCAAGTGCCAATCAACACTTTTCCCCTCACTTCTTCCCACCTCCCCACCGCCCAACCCCAATGACTGTCATTTTGTAGGCATTTCCTATAACCATGATCTCGGGTTTAATCAGGCTCTCCTGACTTTGCATCCATTTTAACCCACCAAAAAACACCTATGATAAGCAAATTTAAATACAATTTTACAGTAAGTACAACTTTATAATGTCTTCCACAGAACCCTACAGGGGGGGCTCAAGCACTCAAACACTAGATTAAGAACAAGTACAAGTGAGCCACATACCTTTAGGGAGCTAGATTTGGAGTCACTGGCCCCCCTACTCCTGTCTTGGTCTAGCGGCCAGCCCAGGCGTGGAGAGAGAGAATCATCACCATTCTCACGGAGGGGGTTGACTGCATCGTCGAGGGCAGAGCCCCGGGTCTCCACCACCAGCTTCTGCTCCACAGCAGGGTAATAGGCGCGGGGCTTCTGATAGCAGTGCTCGCTGGTGATATAGGACTCCTCCACAGACCGGGGTAAGGGCAGGGGCAAGGGCTTCTCCACCGCCCCATTCAAAGTTCTATAGCTTGGGACTTCCTCTTTGCTCTTAGCTTCAGTGACATGGATGTGTTTCGAATGAGATCTCCCCTCCCCTGAGTGCTGTTTCCAAGGCTGACACCACAGCTGCAGATCAGGATGCCCCCTGCTTCTGTTGGGAGGGCAAACATAGAAAGGGCTTTGGAGCAACTGGGACCACTGCAGGGTGTCTCAACTCCCACTCTCCCAAGAGGAAGATGGGAGATGGCTTGGGCCACCTGGCCACGAGCCACCACTAACCAAGCAAAAGGGAACATAAATCCATGGTCTCTGAGGAGACCACCTGTAGCTAAGCTCCTGCTGTGAACACTCACAGTGAGTGAGACTGGACTTGGAGTCAGAAGACCTGACTGCATTTCAATTCAGCCACTGATTAGCATTACAGCTATAACGAGTCACTCAGCCAGACTCATTCCCATTCCCTCCTCTGCAAAACTGGCCTAACCATCTGTCTGCTATTAGCCAATGAGTTTGATAAAGATTAAGTAGATTAATTCAAATAAAGTACTTTGTTGGCAGCAAAGTACTCTTCAAATGTGAGTTACTAAAAATAACCCAATAAGCAAGCATGATAATCCTGGCATGCAATAGCTTTCAGTTGCAAAAATGCAATGATGGGGACACCTGGATGGCTCAGCCGGTTAAGTGTCTGATTTCGGCTCTGGTCATGATCCTGGGGTCCTGGGATCGAGTCCAGCATCGAGTCTGCTTGTCCCTCTCCCTCTGCCCCTCCCCCTGCTTGTTCTCTCTCTCTAATGAATAAAATCTTTTAAAAAATGCAATGACAATGGGTCAAGGGGGCAGGAATCAAAGTCATCTACATATAAGCCATTAATAATTAAGTTTTTAAAAATTCTTCTAAAATCTTTTATTTTCACCATTTCAAGGAGAAATCTTTGTTATTAAAGAACAGGGATTCTAATCCTTTTTTGAGCCACAGACTCCTTTGCTTTGAGAATCTGCTGAAAGCCCTGCCTACACATATGTGCACATAAAACTATGTCAGCACTTCAGTCTCCCAGCATCATTCACTGTTGGAGTTCTGACCCAATAGAGGATCATTAAATTAATCTACTGGATCATAATCAATTGTAATGCTCTACGAATTTGCACGTCATCCTTGTGTAAGAGCCATGCTAACCTTCTCTGTATCGTTCCAATTCTAGTTTATGTGCTGCCGAAGCGAGCACAGCATAATCTATTGTAGAAAAAGGAAAACAATAAAAAATATCATAACATACCATTCTAAATAATAGTAGGTGTTCTGTGAAATTTTAGTTTCAGTTTTATATATGTGAGTAATATAAAATATATTTCTTATTGTGGGATATACATTTTATTAAGTTTAAAAGCCACTACTCGAGATAAATTTCACCTTTTAACTCTTCTTTACTACCCAGAACTTCCACTACTACCTTTGATCATTAAATGAAAAGAAGGAAAAAAGGGAGGGAGGGAAGGAAAAAAACAGTGGGCTTCTCAAGTAAGTTACCAGAGTTCCTAGCTGGGAAGGCAGTGCCCTCTAGGGGGCGTTTGGAAATAAACAGACAGGTGGCTACCCACATTTGGTTCAGAGATGGGCAGAAATGTGACCTAACTGCCACAATGACTGACAGATACTACTGGCATTTAGTTCACTGAATCCAAGGATGCCTAACATCCTATAATGCTTGGAACAATCACACATGATTGGGATAAAGAAGAATCATCCCACGATATAATCAACAGTACCTTCCCAGCCCCCAGCTGAAAAACACTGAACCAGATCAGCAGGAAAGCAGAGCTTAACTCACCAGCAACTCCCATATCTGGTACCCCTCCACACACACCTGACTGAAGCCTTCCTGCACAAATGGAATAGGCCATATATATGAAAGCATGGAGTGATCCTACAGAACATAAACCTCTGCTCCCAAGGGGCTACAAGTATCCTTCCTCAGCTCTCCCTCTCCACCAATCACCAACACCCCTCCTATCCAGTGGAGAAGGACAGGCAACAACGAGTATCAAGGCAGCCTAGGTCCACTGTCAGCAGGGTACCAAGCCTGTACCAGGAATCCAAGATGCCAGACACACCTCTGAAATCATAACTGCTTCAGGGGAAATGAGAGTCATTGTTAACTTCCAGGTTTACTGCAGTCTGAAATCTGTTAACTGGAGTGTACAAGCCACAGTATGGACCTCTTTTTGCATGAAGATCACAAGTCTTTGCTTCCCCCTTCCTAGGATTTTTGCCCTTCCAGGTAAGACCTGAAGCCCCAGCTACTACTTCACACAAAAATAACGCCCTGGACTTTCTTTGTACACCCTGTCAATCATGAAGAAGGAATGTACAGCCATGCATGGTACTTTTTAAATGACACCAGATGCTCTGAAGTTACTCCCAGTTTTATTGTTTGCCTTTGAAAATAAACCTGCCAGGCTACTTAGGAACAGTATTTCTGAGAATGAGGACCCAGAGTTTGTGATAGCAGAGACTATCCATGTGTACACAGAAACAATGGGACCACCTGCCCAGGATCTTTTCTTCACATATAATGAACAAGATCTCCCTATGCCCTCTTCTGAATTGCTAGAAGTCAGATTTAATTCCAGTAGAAAGTCACTGTTATAAAGACGAAGGATCTAAATGTGGATTCAGAAGGGACACGGTTCCAGAATATGGAATAGGGCCAGGAGCACTGGCATTTCAGTAAGAAAAAAAGAAACACCAGCTGGTTGAATCCTCAAATGAAAAGTAATAGAACAAAGTTTACAATCATAAGCATCACCTGAGGTTCTTCCAGGCCCTCACACGGACCACCTTCTACCTGCCTGTTTCTGGCATCTCATTAAGAAGAAATTATTTTGATATATATGGGGTAAAGTTTTCTGATTTTTTAAAATGTGAGGGGGAAAGCTTGTCTCTGACGTATTTTTTTAAAGATTTATTTTAGAGAGAGAATGAGTAAGCATGGGGGAAGGGGGCAGAGGGAGAGAGAGAATCTCAACCAGACTCCCCACTCAGCACAGAGCCTGACACAGGGCTCGATCTCACAACCCTGAGATCATGACCTGAGCCCGAATCAAGAGTCGGACACTTAACTGACTGAGCCACACAGGTGCCTCAAGTTTATCTCTGATATCTTATCCAGGGCTATCACTTGATTCAGTTCATCTCAACAGATATTGTCACAATGACAGCTAACTGCCCCCAGCAACTACGTTCTCTTTCTCTTAGCCTTCCCCGCAGTTAGGTGTGTCCATGAAAAAAGCCGTCTGTTCTCCCGTTTCTCTTTTCCCTGACCTGGGGGGCTGGAACAATTGAGGTATTGGTGAGGCTGTTTCGACCATGCAGATGAAAAGAACCCCAGTGGAATGCCAGAGCAACAAGACAGAAGGAACCCAAGTCCCGAGTCCACAGACGGAATCCTGGAAAAAGACCACCTATCTGGCCTGGACCCCTGACTACCCATGGACCGACCTTCGTTACGTGGCAAAGAAGATTCCATTTTGTTTCAGCCTTTATTTTTTGGGTCTTTGTTATAGCACCTTAGCTTTTACCCAAACCAATATATACCATGTCTCAATGTGCCCTTGCTCAACCACTCCTTGTCATGCCAGTTCTTGAAGCCATGAGGCTTCTGCACCAGAATGCAGGGGAAAGCAAACCCCCTTCTTCCATCCCAGGGCTCTGACACTCTGTCTGATGCTGAGGGGCCTCCAGGACTAACCTGCACAAAGGAAATCTTGTTGGGGAGTGGCCTATCGTGTCTAACTTACTCACGGCACGAGTTTGTCACTGTTGATGTCTTAACTAAGATGGCCCCCTATGAACACGCCCATGGGAAAACTTGAGAAATTTTTACATATGAGAAGCTGTCCCTGACACAGACTGTTCTGATATCAGAAGAAAATGCATGGAATCACTGAGAGGAAGTTAGAAAGATTAGGACAAGTACTTGACAGGAGCCAGGCCTGGAGTTCTAGACCTGACTCTACCCATGGAAATCATGGGAGAGCAGCAGCCTCATGCAAGGTCCCAGATCCCTATTTGGTAAAGTGGGGGTCGATTATGAAAGACAAGAGACCCCAATAAGAGCTATATGTCTTTCTCAGAGCTTACATGAACTTGGGTCATCTGACACATAGAATGCAACCACAGAAGGGGAATTCACACTCAGTTTCACTCCTCAAACTTCTAGCCACTAAAAGCCCAAAGTCCAGTTCCAGAACACCTAAAACTTTGCATGAGCAAACCATGAAGAGAAAGACTTACTGAGTAACCACTATGCTGGAGAGCAGGCCTGCCAATATTATCTTTTCCAGCAGCTTTCAATTTTACTTTGTTTACCAGTCAAGGGTGTTAAGGATGAATGGATAAACAAAATCCAACATTATCTACAATGGAATATTATTCAGCCTTTAAAAAGGAAGGAAATTCTGATACAGACTATAATATAGATGAACTTTAGAAGACACCGTGCTAAGTGAAATGAGCTAGTCACAAAAAAGACAAATACTGTGGGATCCCATTTATATGAGGTATCTAGAGTAATCAGATTCACAGAAACACAAAGTAGAACGGTGGTCGCCAGTGGGGAGGGGGCGGGCAAAGTGGAGAGAAGTTGTTTAACAGATACAGAGTTGCAATTTTGCAAGATGAAGAGTTATGGAGATTGGTTTCAACAAGATGAATGTACTTAACACTACTGAACTATATATAAAAAACAGTTAAGACTGTTTATAAATTTATAAAACATAAATTTTATATTATGCATATTTTACAATAAAAAAATTCAGAACTGTACACCAAAACAGTAAACAAACTAAACTATAAATACATACACCTATTTTGATTATGGTGACAGTCTCAAGGGTGAATACATTTGCAAAAACTCAATGAACCTGTAAAATGACCCAACTTAATTATATACAAATTCTACCTAACAGAGTTCCTTTTTTTAAAAAAGAATGTTTATTGTGTAACTGACATATTCCCCCCACCCAGGGGGTGCACCGCTCCTGGAAGTACTGCAATACCAGGTCAATGCACGGCGTGGTTGGAGAAAGCTCCTATTCCATCTCCTAGTTCCAAAATCCATTTAATATATTGTGCTGGATAGAGGACATATCAGATATTAAACTGCTAAGAACACACACTACACCTGACCTTAGCCAAAAGGCTGAGATGTAACTGAACGTTTTTAGTAAAGGTCTCAAACTCATTGGTCTTACCACTGATTCTTGTGGCTCTCCAATCTCAAATTTATCCTGACCGTCTGTCCCCCCGTCCCCCACACAGACCATGTCAAATCAGACTCATCCCCAAAGTTACAGGTGCCACACTTACTGCAAGACGCTCATCTTGAGCTGCAGGCCATGGAGAACCTCGATCACTCTCTGCACATCTCCAAGAAGCTGGTGGGTGGCCACAATCTTCTTGGCATTCTGGTGGGAGTAGTTCTCTTCTAAAAATGCCAGGCCATGCATATGTCCCCTGCTCAACCACTCCTTGTCATACCAGTACTTGAAGCCAGGCCTCTGACCTAAAGCAGTGACAATGACAGAGTTAACACCTGGCCTGAAGAAAACCCAGACCATTGCATCATTGCACAGATATCAAATAAATTACTGGAAGGATGGACTGGTGTGTTCATTTTATTTATTCATCCAATAAACATTTACTTGGCACCTACTATATCCTGGGCTCCCTACTAGGGCTTGGGAATAAGGGAGTAAGACGTGTAAATTTCCTGATCTAGAACATGCCAGAGGTGGAGTGGGAACCTGGGTATCTCTTTACATTTAAATCACATCATTACATCTCTTATTTAAAACCTTCAATGACTTCCTACTGCATACGGGGGGCGGGGGGGGGGGAGCCAAAGCCCTAACACTGGCCTAATGAGCTCACTGCACCCAGCTCCTTCCTGCCCTCCTTGCCCCACCCTTACAGTGGCCTCCTTTCAGTTTCTGGAACACATTCATGTTTTTGGTCTTAGGATCTGTGCTCTAGCATCCTCTCTGTCTGGAGCATTATTTCCAAGGCCCCTGAAGGACTGGCATCTTTCCACTTCTTCAGACAAGCCTTTTATTACTTTCCAAGTAAGAAAGCTTCTTCAATGCCTCCTAACTAATTCCCTATATGGTTGCTAAGCTCCCCCACCAAAGCATTCATCCCTACCTAACATCTTCCTGCTTATTTGACTTATTTTGACATCTGTTTCTGGCCCCAACCTCACTAAGAGCAAGAATAATAAAAACCATCTTGTTCATGGTTGTAAAGACATCTTGAATGGATTTATCAAGTGGAAAGAAGCTCCAAGTTCCCCTTCCAACTGTCACCTATCACCTTACTAAATATAAACAGTCAGGCACCCTCCCTTCTCTGAACCTCCATTTCCCTTCTATTAGAATGACAGATGAATTGGATGGTTTCAGTGGTCTTGCTCATTACAGGGATCCTTAGGAAGAACTGAAAACACAACTACATGTGACTCGGCAGTATTTCCTGCTCCAAAAGCCCAAGGAACAGCTTTCAACCAGATAAGCGTTTACCTCCCAATATCTATAAAAACCCTGAAATAACCCACATAATCCCTGGCACGGTCCTTGGGCTCTTTCTGACTTTACTAAAACACATGGTAGCGATACACCTCGACTCTGTAAAAAAACATCGTCATGTAACCTTTAAAGAATAAATCTGTTAGGTTAAACTTCTGGTCCAAGACGCTGCACAAACACAGGCTATAAATATAAATGTAAAAGACAGAGAACACTCGATTTAAGGAGGAGTCTATTTACAGCGCTGGCAGTTAGAGTTGTGAAGTTCAGCAAGTGCAGAGGAGTAGATGAAGATGTTGTGCATGATTTGTAAAAAGGAAAAAGTGGAGGGAGGGGAGGAGTGAGAGATATTAAAGTAGACAAAAGGGATTTTTAAGCGGCGCTAAGGAGCCCCAGGGATTACGGGTGGCATCTCAGAGGCAGCTGCTACATGAGTGGCCTGAGCAGAGGATTCATAGTAGTACCACCTGTTTTCTAAAAGGAAGGTCGAAGACCATGGTTCTCATCTCCTATCTGGCACTAACTTGCTGACTTATCTTAGCCCCGTCCCTTCTGGGTCTATATTTGCTCACCTATCAAATGTCAGGGCTGAAATAAGTGGTCTCTGAGATCTTGCCCATTAATTACATTCTGTGATTCATAGACTAATCTTCTGACCATATTCTTTCCTTGGAATAAAGCGACAAAAAGGCAGATTCCTCTCTATCTAGGGACTAATCTAGCACAAGGAGATACAGTGTCACAACAGAGGTCATCAGGTCCCAAGGGAACACACTTGCTAGAACATGAACTACAGTGACTACCCCCTCCCCACACAACCAGCAAAATCAAGATCTGACCCCATGAGTCAGTTCTAATTCCTATTTGCTTTATGAGATTGAGAAAGTCATTCATGTCCCTGGGCATCAATTTCTTCCTCATAAGCAAAAACAGGAAAAGGAGCTCCCACCAGGACCACCTCATAGGACAAAAAGGATCGACAGAAGTAGAGGCACTTAAGCACTGTCTAGCCTTGCCTAGCCTTGCGATTATGGAACTGGAGCAAAGGGGAGAAATCTTACAGGTAGTGAAGGGAAAAGAAATCACCATCCCACCGACAGCAAGACAAGAACTACAGATATATAAGACTTCTGGAAAGGGGAACCCAAGAGCCATAGGACAGCCATGCAGCCATGGAACAATGAAACTAACTGATCCTGTTAAGGAATTAATTCGCTGGTTTGGGTAGCAGTCAAGCCCTATCAACTACACCTTTCCCCTTCCCCTCAAGGGCTTCTCTCTCTTCCAGGTGGCAATGATGCAGTGGAGGGCAGGTGCCACCAGAGGGAGCAGAGGGAGGTTCCTAACCCTTCAACAGCCCCAAAAAGCCGAAGACATAGTCCACATCTTCATGAACCCTCAATAAAAGGAAAAGGTGCCTGTTTCAGCAACACATATTCTAAAACTAGCTCAACACAGAGAAGACTGGCATGGCCCCTAAGCAAGGCAAGAATGACATGCAAACCTGTAAAGCATTCCAGTTTTTATAGTTTCAGTCATGCAAGATGGAAAAAGTTCTAGAGATCTGCTGTACAACATTATGTTTCTGGTTTATAAACAATACTGTACGGTACACTTAAAATTTTGTTAAGAGGGTAGATCTCATATGATTTTTACTACAATAAAAAAGTAATTCTAGCTCAAGGCCAGGCTTTCCACAGGCTTCACACAAGCTCTCTCATTGCTAAGTTCAGGACAGCAGTCTACCAGGTGTGCTAGCAACAGGGGCAAGGAGAGGGGCGCCTGGGTGGCACAGCGGTTAAGCATCTGCCTTCGGCTCAGGGCATGATCCCGGCGTTATGGGATCGAGCCCCACATCAGGCTCCTCCGCTATGAGCCTGCTTCTGCCTCTCGCACTCCCCCTGCTTGTGTTCCCTCTCTCGCTGGCTGTCTCTATCCTGTCGAATAAATAAATAAAATCTTTAAAAAAAAAAAAAAAAAAAAAAAAACAGGGCAAGGAGGAGTCAGTCTAGCCAATGTCGAAGAAATAAGTACCAAAATCACAGACAGGGAGGCTGCTTCATGGCCAGCTGTGGAAAAGGTTACATACTGTTAATATCCCTGACTCCATAAATCTCTACCTGGAGGGTCTTGGCAAACATAACAGGTGTATTTCTCAGGCACATTTTCTTCCAGTAATCCCATGCAGACCCCATGCTGCCAGCACTGGCACTCTTCACACTGTTAGAATTAAAGAAGCAATAAAAATTAAACTCAGAAGGTATCCTCCATCCAAAAGCAAGACCCACTGTGGGGGGAGGGGCACTGGGAGGGAGAAGGAAACGGGAGGGAGAATACTCCCAAATGAGCTGAGCTGCAACCCCTCATCTACAACTGTGCCGGCCACGATGGCAGCCACTAGCCACCTGTGGCTCTTTACATTTCAATTAACAAATTAAGTTAAAATTCAGCTCCTTAGTCCTATTAGCCACATCTTAAGTGCTCAAAAGTCACACGAAGCTAGTGGCAATTGTACTAGATAGCACAGATGAAGACCATTTAGAGTTATAAAACACTGTTCATCTCAGAAAACTATTTTCACTCCCATTTCTAGAGGTTTTCACTTTTCTGATCACTTTATGAGAACAGAGAAAAATGTTCAAGTCCTTGGAGGAAGATTAACCTGGAATGACTAAAACCTGAGTCTGAATTCTAGGTCAGACACTCACTAGCTGTGTGACCTTGCACAGGTCACTTCTCCTCTCTTGGCTTCAGTCTTCCCCACTTGCAAAATGGGGTACTCTTCCTACTGACCATGGTGGCTGTTTGTGAGGAATCACAGGGTCCTATATAAAAACTCCCATCAAAGAGCCCAGCACACAGCCCTCATGCACCTATTACTACTGCAACTGGGCAACCTAATTGCCTTTGATACCTCCTGGAATAATCACATGCTAGCTCTTCTGAGTTTATGCTCTCTAAATCTTACCAAAGGTCACACAGCTGAAGAGAGGCACCAGTGGTGAGAACGATCAGCAGAGCTAATTCTTTTACCCCGAGGCTCCAACAAGCCTTACTTGGGTAAGAGGCTAGAGGCAGAGTGGGGAGAAGGAGGGGCAGGAGGCAGAGAGGGAAAGAAAGGAGCAGACAATGAGGGCAGCACCGCGAGTTGTGTGGATGGCCTGAGGATAGTAAGCCTGAGGGCTAAGGGTCTGGAGGGAATGGAAAGGAAAAAGGATGCCAAAAGAGATACTAGAACACTTCATGGAATCTCAAACCAGGATCCTAAGCCTTTAACTATGCAAACAAACGGATAGCTCTGGAAGGTGGACAATAAGCTTCCTTCCCAGCATGGCCTTTGAGGGTGGGCCACCAGCCTGTCCACAAGGGACTAAAGTCCAAAGCTCAGACAGTCCTCAGCTATTTGGAGCCAGACAGGGCCTAGCATCAAGACAGCTTTCCTGGGCAAATATGAATCCTCTAGGAAGCTAACTGCATCAGAATCAACAGAGGCAAAGCTGGAAGACAGACTTTAGCTAAGATCTGATCCAGATTCATTAATTTACACATGAAGAAACTAAGGCTCAGGGGGAAAGTAAAGGCTGCACAATAACAAAAGAGTTAGCTGCAGAAAACAGAATTAAGAATAAGTCTGTCTCCATGAAAAAATGTTCAAAATCATTAGCCATCAAGGAAATTCAAATCAAAACCACACTGAGATACCACCTTACGCCAGTTAGAATGGCAAAAATAGACAAGGCAAGAAACAACAATTGTTGGAGAGGATGTGGAGAAAGGGGATCCCTCCTACATTGTTGGTGGGAATGCAAGTTGGTACAGCCACTCTGGAAAACAGTGTGGAGGTCCCTTAAAAAGTTAAAAATTGAGCTACCCTATGATCCAGCCATTGCACTACTGGGTGTTTACCCCAAAGATACAGACGTGGTGAAGAGAAGGGCCATATGCACCCCAATGTTCATAACAGCAATGTCCACAATAGCTAAATCGTGGAAGGAGCCGAGATGCCCTTCAACAGATGACTGGATTAAGAAGTTGTGGTCCATATATACAATGGAATATTACTCAGCTATCAGAAAGAACGAGTTCTCAACATTTGCTACAACATGGACAGCACTGGAAGAGATAATGCTAAGTGAAATAAGTCAAGCAGAGAAAGACAACTATCATATGATTTCTCTCATCTATGGAACATAAGAACTAGGATGATCGGTAGGGGAAGAAAGGGATAAAGAAAGGGGGGGTAATCAGAAGGGGGAATGAAACATGAGAGACTATGGACTATGAGAAACAAACTGAGGACTTCAGAGGGGAGGGGGGTGGGGGAATGGGATAGACCGGTGATGGGTAGTAAGGAGGGCACGTATTGCATGGTGCACTGGGTGTTATACACAACTAATGAATCATCGAGCCTTACATCGGAAACCGGGGATGTACTGTATGGTGACTAACATAATATAATAAAAAATCATTTAAAAAAAAAAAAAAAAAAAAGAATAAGTCTGTCTCACCAATAACTTTTGAAATCTCTTGACAACTGGGATTCACTAAAATTCAATCAAATACAGCTAAGTTGAAAACTTCAAAATAACTTTTTTCATATGGGTTTGGCTAAAAAACATTCATTTTAAAAGTTTAAATTTAGGGGGCGCCTGGGTGGCTCAGTCGTTAAGCATCTGTCTTCAGCTCAGGTCAGGATCCCAGGGTCCTGGGATCAAGCCCCACATCGGGCTCCCTGCTCAGCAGGAAGCCTGCTTCTCCCTCTCCCTCTGCTTGTGTTCCCTCTCTCCCTGTGTCTCTTTCTGTCAAATAAATAAAATCTTTAATAAATAAATAAATAAATAAGTTTAAATTTAGAAATGAACAAGAATAACAGAAAAGATAAAATATCTAAGAATAAACTTAAGACTAAGAATAGACTATCTAAGATATCCAAGAATATCTAAGAATAAAGCTTGCAAGATCTCTGTGGAGAAAATTTTAAAATACTATTTAAAAGACAAAAAGGTAAGGAATGGTAAGGAATATCAATGGTATGAATATCTTATTCCTGCATAGCAAGAGTCATCATAAAGAAGTCCTTTCTCCTTAGGTAAAGTTATAAAAATAATATAGTACCAAATAAATAATTAATGAATAGCTACAGAACTGGATAGAAGCTGATCCTAAAATTAATAGCCAGGAAATTTGTAAAAAAGAATAAAAGGGGGTACTAGCCCTATCAGATATTTTAAAAATATTATAAAAGTAAAATAGAATTGTATAAGAAATACACAGATGGATCAATGGAAAAGGAGAATCCAAAAAGCGATCCAAATACATATGGAGGGGTGCCTGGGTGGCTCAGTCATTAAGCGTCTGCCTTCGGCTCGGGGCGTGATCCCGGAGTCGTGGGTTCGAGCCCCACATCAGGCTCCTCCACGGGAAGCCTGCTTCTTCCTCTCCCACTCCCCCTGCTTGTGTTCCCTCTCTTGCTGGCTGTCTCTCTCTCTCTCTGTCAAATAAATAAATAAAATCTTTTTAAAAAAAATACATATTGAAATAAAATAAACAAAGGTGATATTGAAGTAATGGGGCACGGTACTGGGACAACCGGGTAGCCATGGCCCTCACACCTTATACCAGGATAAATTCCAGGTGGATCAAATATTTACATCACTTTAAGAAGAATAAATGAAACTTCAAAAGTACCAGAATCAACCATGAGAGAATTCTGTTAAAAATTTTTCTATAAACTTTTATGAACTTCCAATGAGGAAGGAACTGTTATATCTAAATTTCAGAAGCCATTAAAGAAAAGTTTGATACAGTTGACTCATAAAAACAAACAAAAAATCTGAAAGTCAAAAGATGACAAAACAGGTAGAGGAAGCTGTTAACTGTTCTTGCAGCCAATACAAAACAAGGTCTAAAAAAGCCTATACAGGGGCGCCTGGGTGGCACAGCGGTTAAGCATCTGCCTTCGGCTCAGGGCGTGATCCCGGCGTTATGGGATCGAGCCCCACATCAGGCTCCTTTGCTATGAGCCTGCTTCTTCCTCTCCCATTCCCCCTGCTTGTGTTCCCTCTCTCGCTGGCTGTCTCTGTCTCTGTCGAATAAATAAATAAAATCTTTAAAAAAAAAAAAAAAAAAAAAGCCTATACAAATGAGTAGGAAAACGACCAACCATTCAACAGAAAAATGGATAAAGGACATGAACAGACAGGTCAAAGGAAAATATCTAATTCTTAAATAAACAGATGTTCAAATCAACCACTAAAAGAATTCATGAACAGTTACTTGAATTAATATAATTAATGGGAAATTAACCAGACTAATAATATGCATACACATTAGTATTTCTAGGTTTGGGGATTACATATAAATATCAAGTAATTCTTTATACATTTATGTACTGCCTGAAGTTTTTATAATAAACATTTGCTTTTATCCTAAAAGTGTTATTCTCATGAAAAACTATTTACAGAGTATAATTTTCATTTATATATATATGTGTATGTGTATTTCAAAATATTAACAGTGCTTATCTCTGGGTAAAAATAATCTGGGTAGGGGCGCCTGGGTGGCACAGCGGTTGAGCGTCTGCCTTCGGCTCAGGGCGTGATCCCGGCGTTCTGGGATCGAGCCCCACATCAGGCTCCTCCGCTATGAGCCTGCTTCTTCCTCTCCCACTCCCCCTGCCTGTGTTCCCTCTCTCACTGGCTGTCTCTATCTCTGTCGAATAAATAAATAAAATCTTTAAAAAAAAAAAAAATAATAATCTGGGTAATTGTTTTCTTCTCTGTGATTTTCTCCGTTTTCCAGATGCTACAAGTATGAAATTTTTAAAAATTTATTTAAAAATAAATTATAGGGGTGCCCAGGTGGCTCAGTCTATTAAATGTCTGCCTTCAGCTCAGGTCATGATACCAAGGGTCCTGAGATCGAACCTCGTGTTGGGCTCCCCTCTCAGCTGGGAGTCTGCTACTCCTTCTCCTTGTGTGCCTCCCCCAGCTCGTGCGCATGCTCGCTCTCTCAAATAAATATCTTTTTAAAAAAATTATAAAATGGCTATACCAATACACTATTTTTTCACTTATCTTTTTTTTTTAACATTTTTTTAATTTGAGAGAGCACACATGGTGTGTCAGCACGGGGAGGGGCAGAAGGAGAGGCAGAGTGAGAGAATCTCAAGCAGACTCCCTGCTGAGCATGGAGCCTGACCAGGGGCTCAGTCTCATGACCCTGAGATCATGATCTGAGCTAAAATCAAGAGTCAGACACTCAATGGACTAAGCTACCCAAGTACCCCTTTTTTTCACTTATCTGAAGAGCAAAGATAAAGCTTGGTAATACCCTCTACTGAAAAGGGTGCTCCTAAGACCTCACTGGTACAGCCTCCAGGGAGAGTTTATATAATATTGCTATGACAAACAAAAATATTTATCAAAATTATACATGCACATAACCTGTGGCCCAGGAATTCTACTTCCAAAACTTGGTCCAACAGGTGTACTTACACAAAATTATTCATTACTGCTAAGGTTAGAAACCATCTAAATGTCATCAACGTGGGAAGGGGTTCAATAAATGATGATCCATCCATTATACAGCCATAAAAAAGAATAAAGAAGTTTTTTATGTTTGAAAATGAAATGGGCGTCAACTTATATATTGATAAATGAGAAAAGATACTGAAAATACTACATACAAAGTAACATTTGTGTTTAAAAAAAGAAAGATGGTTGCACAGCAATGTAAATGTACTGAGTTCATCTAATGCCACATACACTTAAAAATGGTAAATTTTATGTTATTTTACCACCAAATAAAAAAGGGGGGGAGGAAGAGAAAAAATTTGTTATCGCTTGCTTAGCCACAGAGTGTTTCCAAAATGCTACAAAAGAAGCTGATAAAGGGTACTTCCCATGAAGGGGGATGTGGGGTCAGATTTTTTTCTCTATACCTATGTATACTTTTTGGACTTTGAACTATATGAATGCTCTATGTAGCAACAAACAAATAATATGAATTTTAAGACAAAGCTTTTAAAATGGACTTCTGGTTAAAACTGCTATACAACTTTTACTGGGCTTGGCACCTAATACATGTTTGTTAGTCTAGGGCAAACTATAGCCCAGAGGCTAAATTCAGTTCAAGTCCTGTTTTTGTAAGTAAAGTGTCATATGAATACATCCATGCTCACTTATCATGTAATGCCTATGGCTGATTGGGGCAAAGCTGAGTAGCTGCAATAAAGAACACATGGCCCTCAAAGCCTACAATATTTATGACCTAGCCCTTTAAGAAAAAGTTTGCCCAAACCTGTCCTGTAACAATTAAAATAATTTAAATATCCGGGGGCGCCTGGGTGGCACAGCGGTTAAGCGTCTGCCTTCGGCTCAGGGCGTGATCCCGGCGTTATGGGATCGAGCCCCACATCAAGCTCTTCTGCTATGAGCCTGCTTCTTTCTCTCCCACTCCCCCTGCTTGTGTTCCCTCTCTCGCTGGCTGTCTCTATCTCTGTCGAATAAATAAATAAAATCTTTAAAAAATAATGATAATAAAATAAAATAAATAAAATAAAATAATTTAAATATCCGATGGATTTCCTGAGGTTCATTTTTATGTGATACCCAGATTTCTCAAATATTCATGATTATTAAGTAGGATTTTAACCTCCCAATGATTTATATTACTAGCACTGGTAAATAAAATCAAATAATAATTTACTTATGTTAATACCAATCAAATAATGGAAATAATCAGAGAAAATCACTCCTCTAAAGTAACGTATGCATCTTCTAGGAAACAAACTCTAAATGTATTCTAGGGTAGTGCAAATTACCAATGTAAATAAAAAATTTATTTAAAAAATAATCATCGAATCTTCCTAGATGAAGAAGACATTTAAAACTAGATGATGAACACATTTAGTAAGTTTAAATTGCATTTGTTCCAGAGCTCCCTCTAAATATATGCCTTTTGCTAAAGTTACTGAGTGGAAAAGGCATATTGCTCATAATGACAGGGAATGTTAAAAACTGTCCCTCTATACCACAAAGCAAGTGGACAGCAGAGAAAAGTCTTCTACGGCAAAACATGAGGTGTTTTGAAGTGAGCTCATCGTCACCACAACACCCCAGGAAGCCAAAGCGTTGAGCTGAGCTGAGCTAGGGGAAGGCCATGCAGAGCCTGGGAAGAGATGAAAGTCAGTTTCTGACTCTGCCCTGTAACAGCTGGCATGGCCTCAACAGCTCCAAACTTAAGTTTCCTCACAGAGCACATAATGCCACACCAAGCTCTGCCTCCCCGAACACCCCCTATCATCCTTGCTACTTATAGAAAAGTCAATAGGAAAAGTACAGTGGATCAGAACTAGGTCTCTTCTGAAATAGCCCTGCCAGGAAGGGCCTTTACTACTCACCCACTAAAGATTTCTATAGACAAATGAAGACCAAATCAGGCTTCCAAGACCCAGAACTGACCACACGCCCCACCGAGAGACAGGATAAGAACTAACCATCTTCAACATCCTTTTAAAAACCAAACTTAAAAAAAAATTCTACGTAAACGATAGTTTCCATGTTGTGTGAGAGTTTTCAAATTGTAGTCCACTGAGTTTCAAAGGTTCTGCAAATGGGCATCTTTCTAAAAATAAGAATATTTTTTAAAATTAAAACAAGAAATGCATCTTCAAATGTGTCCCAAACATAAAGTTAAGACAACATAACCCACCAGTATATGTAGCTCTGTACTGCTAGGCTAGCTCAGTATTGTGCTACACTTGGAATAAAGCTTTCCCTCCCATCTCTGATTAATCAGTGACCATGCAGCATGCTGTTTAGGAAAAGTCACCCATACAAATGGCCATGTCTCACAAAAAGAGAAAAACTATTGAGTCACTAAAATGCTTCAAGTTGGCAACTCTCACGCACAACCCTGACTGCATGTCAGACTTCACGGGAAAAAGCACACCATTCACATTTCTGAATTCAAAAGTGAAGATGATCTACTTTGAACTTTCAAAACTACTGCTTTTAAACTTGTTATACATTTTGTGGTTCTATGAAAGAATCCGTTAGGAAAATGGGTTTTGATGTTAAAAAGGTTTGAAAATCACTGACCTAAGGCTTACTAAAGGTCATAAATATCATTGAAACCATGTATGTACTCTGAATTCCCAGACGTTACCATGAAGGCTACTGAAAAACAAAGAAATTCCCAAAGACTCCTAACCAATATAACCATGACTTACTTGAAAAACTCAGGTTCCCTAGACAGTCCAGGCAGCTGCCAAGACACGCAGTGTATTTATGACAGCCTTGGGAGTCATCCAGCCAGCAGCCACATCACCAGAACTGTCATCAAGAGCAAGAAAAGGGCCAGAGGCGAGCAGGTGCTGGCCAGTGATGCTGTCCCCAAGCAGGCAGGGAGGCCCACCCCGCAGGCACATCCCAAATTTGGAAATGACAGATACAAATGTCAGGAAAATAAAGAACAAGAAACAGACAAGTTATGAAACTGGCCTCCATATAGAAATTTTACATCAGAGAGAAAGTAAGGGACCATAGGAAGATTCAACTGCCACTCAAGAGATTCAGATCCCTGCTGTTCAACTCCTCACTGTGTGACCAACAGGCAAGGCCCTTCCCATTTGTGGATCCCAGCTGCCCCAAGCAGAGCAGGACACTTTTAGACTCAGTGATGTTTCAAGTCCTCTCTCATTCTATTAATAGGCTATTTACCTCAGCCTGAGATTCAGAAGAAGCTGAATTAAAAAGTAAGCTCAATGTGCTGCTGGTAATACTGCCTATCTGGCTGGGGCTTCTAAAAGGACTCTGTGTTTGCTGTCCTCAAACTGCAGTCCCTCCAAATTTCCTCCAAGGACCAGTTTGTGTTTCTCTATGCCTGTCTCATGGAAGCTCTACCTACCTGAATCATGAAGTCATTTTCCTCCTGAACCTCACAGATGCAGCGGACCACTTCAAAATCATAGCGGTCGTCCCCATCAAGTTCCTCGTCTGGGTTGGTGGTCACATCAACATCTTGACCATACTCCTCATCGCTCCAAAGAAAGCTCTCAGAAGAGGACTCACTCAGATTATCCTCCTCTGAGAGGGAAGGAAAAACAACAGTCACTATTTTAAATTAAAATTTTCAAAAACCTAGAATGTCAAGAGTGGAAGTGACCTTACACCCCCGCTCCTCTAGGAACTTTTGCAGAGCTGGGAACCAGGAACTCCAATCTGTTCCTTGGGCCTGTCATTCAGCAACAGCCCAAATGACATATGCTGCCTGATGATGAACTGAACTCCATTCCTCATTTTACTGAGAGTGAAGCCCAAAGTAAGTGGCAGCTCAAGGTCACAGAGCTCATTGGCAGAGAGGTTGCAATTCCCTATGAACTACACAGATCGTCATCCTAATGATTCATATGTTCCTCAACCTCATCCCTTCCACCCAGGACCTGGCTCACCGTCAAGTCTACATCCAGAGCCATCTTTAAAACTCTGTAGACAGTAGGAAATGAAAAAGGGGCAGATTCCAGGGATAATCAGAACTAGAATCACTAGATCTTGGTGCCCGATTAGTTCTAATTACAGCTAACCTTTACTGATCACTTATTTTGTACCAGACACTGTTGTAAGTACTTTCCATATGCTTATGAAGTCCTTCCAAACTCACAATCACCCTCTAAATTGCTGGAGAAGAAGCAGCTTCAAGGTTGACTCAGATTTCCCCAAGCAATCAGGTGAGATGCAGACTCCATCAATAAGAAATGGAGCAATGAGAAGGGTAGGTATGCAAGAGGATGGGGTATAATGGATTTGGGGGGTTACAGACATACTGGCCTGGAGGTACCTAAGAGGCATTCAACTAAAACCAAAGTTGGAGAGAGAGAAAGTTCAGGAAAGGCACAGCTAATAGCCTTTGTTTTATTTGATGTACTTCTTTATTTTGAAAATATAACAGACTGTACTTGCAGAGGGCCTGGGGAGTAAGTTACAGTGTCAACATAAATCCAGCCTTCTCCAACTATAGTGCTATACAAATGATCAAGTCAGCAGACAGTCTCCTTACCGGATACTTTCCCTTTCCCTTTATGGTTTCCAGATTCTGAGCCATGGAGCTGTGGGCTCATATGGACCCCAGGTTTATGTGAGGACCCACACCTGGTGACAGCAAATGTCTTGGGTGGAGAAGGTTCCTGAGAGGTATCACTGATCTCCTCACTGCAAGGGCATTCTGGAAGATAGGATCAAAAAGGAATTAGTATCCCCACATATCATCAGGGCATTCCAGAATGAATCCCATCCAACCAACAGCTCCACTGTTCAAACAACTCCACAGCAGAGAAGAGATTCAACTACAAAGGGGTGTGGAGGATAGATTTAGGGATTAATACTTCTGGCTACCTCCAAGAACCTCAAAATCAAAAGCTTCCTCCTCACCATCACCCTTCTCCCCTTTTTTCTGATAAGACTGTTTTTCTAAGCCAAAAGATAATTAAGAATAAAACATGGCATCCCTTTGGCTCCCAAGGTGGGAACACTGATTTTCTTAACATCTTTGTAGGAGCTAGATACACACTCTTCAAGAAATAAATCCTTTAGTGAAAGGTTGAGATATGTGTTTGAGTTGTGTGTAGGGGCGCCTGGATGGTGCAGTCAGTTAAGCATTTGACTCTTGGTTTCGGCTCAGGTTGTGATCTTAGGGTCATGAGACTGAGCCTCACGCTGGGCTCTGCACTCAGCACAGAGTCTGCTTAAGAATCTGTCCCTCTCCCTCTTCTCACCCCCTCTAGCTCTCACTCTCTCAAATAAATAAATAAATCTTAAAAAAAATAAAGAAAAAGGAGTTGAGTATACAAGGGGCGCCTGGCTGGCTCAGGTGGTAGAACATGCAACTCTTGATCTTGGGGTCATAAGAGCCCCACGTTAGGTGTAGAGATTATTCAAAAACAAAATCTTAAAAAAAAAAAAAAAAAAAAAGAAGAGTCGTGTGTACAAACAAATACAGTCATTCATCTGCATATCCTCTCTTACTATAATGTTTTCACATGCACTACCCTATGACAGGGCACATTGGCCAATGCTGCAAGAAAAGAAGGCCTTCCTAAATGCCAGTGTGGCCTTGTAACACCCAGGATGAACAGACTCCTCCCCTGCCAAGGTGTATGCTAGGCTGAGCCCACAAGCTCCCTCAAAGGCCTATGGCCCCTCCTCTCCTCAGTGCAAGCTCAGAGGCCAGAACTGGAGAGAAAGCAACCCCTCCCCAACCCAGGATAGGAAACCCAAGTGAAACACCCCAGGGAAAAAATTACCAGGTTTGGTTTTCTTTTTCTTTTTCTTTTTTTTCTTTGGCTTCACTCTCACAAACTCTTTGAATTTCTTCTCTTTATTCTTTTCTTTGTCTTTTGCAGCTGGAATTAAAAATAAGTATAAGATAAGTCTTGGCTTTCTAACCTCTTGTTTCCATTGCTAAGATGTTTATTCTCAAGTAAGTATGTTCAATGTGAGGAACTAAAATGGGCAAAGGAACAGAGTTCTGGATCTGGTTCTGCCTACGAGGTTACCTTCCATCCCCCTCAAGGCTCTGGAACCCCTTCTCCATCATCTAGCCTTTCGATCAATACTGAGCAACTCTGGCCCACTGCCTGTTATTTTAAGTTTTATTGAAACACACCATGCTCATTCGTTATATATTGATGATGGCTGCTTTCACACTTCAGCAGCAGAGTTGAGGAGTGAAGATGGAGACTTCACGGCCCTCAAAGCTGAAAATATTTGGCCCTTACAGATTAAGTTTGCCAACCGTACTTAGATCAAGACTCTTCACTGGCTACATACTACAATCACCGGGTGAGATTTTTAAAAAGTGAGTGCCCAGGGCCCACTCACAGAAATGCTGATTTATGTGGCTTATGGTGTGACCTGCATGTCAAGATTTTTTTTCTTTTTTTTTTTAATAATTGAGGTACAATTCACATAAAATTACCCATTTAAAAATGAACAGTTCACACTTTTCAAACACCACAACTTCATTCTCTACTACTCTTCACAGCAAACTCAAGTCATCAACACTCCCTGGTCCAAACTTCTCACTTCAGTTTTTCCTAATTCCATTCTAAAAAGCTTCCCACCCACCACTCTTGAGGCTATTTTCAGTTTTCAAAGTTAACAATAGCCTTACCATTGCAAAAATCCAGTTGTTTTGCTTATCAAATGTGTCCATAGCATTTCATATAATTGATCAAGCCTTACTCTGTAGATGTCAAGAAGTGTTTAAGCACACATATCTTGGGACCTAACCACTTTACTCCTAGATATTTACTCAAGAGTAGGGATACTGTGTCCACACAGAGACAGGTACACGAATGCCCGCTGCAGCTGTAGTTGTAATCACAAAAGGAAAAAATGCTCAAATGTCCACCAGTAAATGAATGCATCATTTGTGGTGTGTTCACACAATGGAATACTTTTCAGCAATAAAATCATGAAGTATTAATATGCGCAGCAATCTAAGGGAATCTCAATACGCTAAAAGGAGCCAGATAAAACCTAATATATACTGCATGATTTCATCTGTATAAAATTCTGGAAGATGAAAAGTAATCTATAAAAAACAGTGCCTGATGACAGGAAGGGAGGGCTGGAAAGGAGGAATTAAAAAGGGGCATGGGGAAAGTCTGGGAGGCAACAGATGTGTTTGCTATCTTGACTATGTCGCTCTTCAAATTATACAGTTTAAATACGGGCAATTCACTGCACAATTAAGCTTCAATAAAGCTGTAAAAAAAAAAAAAAAGTCCAGTGGTATGTAGTACATTCACCACATTGTGCAACCAGCTCTACCTAGCTCCAAAACACTCCCATCACTCCTAAGGAAAATTCTTTACCACTAAGCAGTTTCTCCCTAGCCCCTCAATCCCTGGTGACCACCACTCCACATCTGTCACTACACATATATCTATTCCAGACATTTCATATAAATGCAATCACACAATATGTGACCTTCTGTGTCTGGCTTCTTTCACTTAGCATGTTTCCAAGGGCATCAAAAACCGATGATCACAAAGCAGTTATGGAGTAAGGTAAACAATCAGATTCAACTGATTTTTAACTAAGCACTTCTGTGCAAAGAAACCACAAACATCTCATTTAATCCTAACAACAACCTGTGTATATCATTTTCATTTTACAGATGGGGAAGCTAAAGCTCAGGGGTGAAGGCACCTGCCTGACATCACACAGATACCTGAAAACAGGTTCATCTGGTTCTTCGGCACCATGTTAGCACAACAGCCCAGGCCTCTCACCCTAAGGGACGTCCAGAAACCATCAGAGAGGAGAGTGGGATGACCTCCTAGCTGACAAGCCTGGGCTCTACAGACAGAAGTTAATCTACTGGCTAAAGAACACAGGATTTAAGGGTCTCTAAGTTCCCTCCCAGTTAAAGTAGTCCATAACTGAGAAACAAAGTTCAACAAACAAAACTCTAGAAAATACCTTAGTCTAATTTACAAAAATACTCAATTTAAGATTAAGAAACCAAGGTCCAATGCAATAAACCGACCTGGCTAATCATACGGCTGATTAGCAAAACACAGTCAAGTGCCTCCTGAATTTTATAAAAGTTATCAACCATATTTACTTTCCTCTGATCCTGGGAACAGTCTTCCTCAGATATAAAAACAGAACTCATGGGGCGCCTGGGTGGCTCAGTCGATTAAGCATCTGACTCTTGATTTCGTGGTCATGGAATCAAGCCCTGAGTTGGGCTCTGCTCTCAGCGCCTAGTGGGCTTGAGGATTTTCTCTCCCTCCCGCTTTGCCCCTCCCCCCACTCTCGTGCTCGCTTATTACACACATTAGAAAGGAAGAAATAAAACTATCTTTGTTTGCAGAGATAGGGCTGTCTACGTAGAAAATCCCAAAGAATTGACCCAAAACAAAAAAAACAAAAAAAACCCTGCTGGAACTAATAGTGATTTTATCAAGGCTGTGAAGAAACAAGGTTAATATACAAAAGTCCACTGCTTTCCTATATATTAGCAATGAACAACTGGAATTTGAAATCAATAAATTTAGCAAGGAGGCCTGCACGTCTCCACTGGAACTGAAATTAGAATTTGGTTGAGGGGGGTGGCTGGGTGGCTCAGCTGTTAAGCATCTGCCTTCAGCTCAGGTCATGATCCCAGGGTCCTGGGATCAAGCCCTGCATCAGGCTCGCTGCTCGGTGGGAAGCCTGCTTCTCGTTCTCACACTCCCCTTGCTTGTGTTCCCTCTCTTGCTGTCTCTCTCTCTCAAATAAATAAATAAAATCTTAAAAAAAAAAAAAAAAGAATTTGGTTGAGGGAGAGAAGATGATGTGGCTAGAAGCAGATCATGTAGGGCCTTGTAAGGAACTTGGCCTTTACTATGAGCGATTTAGGAGGCCACTGGAAGCCTCAGAGTAAAGTTGTCCCCCTTCAGGCTCCTTGCTCAGCGGGAAGCCCGCTTCTCCCTCTGCCTGCCATTGCCACTGCTTGTGCTGTCTCTCCCTTGCTCTGACAAATATATAAATAAAATCTTTAAAAAAAACACCTCTAAAAAAAAGAAATTGATATATCATCACACACAAACATACAGAAACTGTTGTGCAATCCAGTTTTTGATTTGTAAACTCAGGTTTTAATGACCTCCAAATTAAAGTAACTATATCCATTAGTTTACTGAAAGGCTAACAGCATTAACCCAATTGGTAGAAATGGCTGAAGAAGAGAGATCACCCTGGTCCTGGATCCTTGAGAGGTCAAGATGTAGGGTATAAACTGCCAAGTACCAGGGCATACCCAGTTATCATCTAAGTACGGGAGGGTATTTTTGGTCTTTTTTCATTTCATATTTTATAAAACAGCATCACATCCTTTAGGGAACCCAAAGTCAGTAAAAGAAGAATGGGGTGGTTCATTCCATACAAGGGATTCCCGAAGTCCACACATTATTCAAAGTCATATAATTCATGACTAACATTTCCATAAAATGAAGACATAATGAACACTTTCATTGGCCTACCAGCTTTGAAATCACATGGCTAATGAATTTTCTCGGTTTCTTAGGATTTGAATTAATTCAAATTTTGCACATAAGACTTTTTGTATCATACAACTTCAAACATAATTTTGCATAAAATGCAGCTATACCTTAACATCATTACCACTCAACAGAGGAGGAAGTGAAATTCAGAGAAGCTGCAAGATCATGTAGACTGCTGATCGGAAAAGGAGAACTCAGATCTCTGAAAGGACTTGGGCCCTGTGCACAGTCCCTGAAATAGGAAACAGGGCATGGATCTGCTCTGTAGTTCACCACCACCACCACCTGGTTCCCTAGCTCTGCAGGTTTCTTTTCTCTCCCTGCACGTGCTGGGTGTAGGAGACACTGTGGCTATCTCCCAGAATCTCTTTTACCTCTACTTCACTGGGCAGCATGCAAGGGCTTTGAACAGGATTGACTCCACACTCAGTTAAATCAGTAAGAGTAATACCATGGCCCTGGTCGAAATTTTAGGCTTAGATAATCTGAGCCTGGCCAACTGGTTCCTAAGGCAAGGATCGGAATGGACTGATCTGACCCACATGTGGGATCCTGGTCCAACATTTATAAAAAGGATATGTTTTTACTTTCTTGTTAGATTTGAATGAAACAGTATAGAGTCTTAAATGATACTGGCTACCACCCTATGACCACAAGGTATCCAGCCTGAAAACAGCACTGAGAGGCGAGATGGTAAGACAGTCCTGGACTCGAACGTCCCCTGGACTGCCCCATTATGTGAACCAACACACCCTCTTGATTGTAGAGTCAATTCAAATAGGATTTCCTGTTACTTGTAACTAAAAGCATCCCAAGTCTTACAGCTGGTCTGAAATATGGTCACCTTAAGCTTTAAAGAGTCCCCTCCCAAGGCTTCAATTAGAGGAGTAAACAATGAAGATAAAAAGAAGAGCTATTCTGGGAAGTTCTGCTATACAGGCCTATGAATGCAGAGGGAAGAGAGAAAATCTTCAGAGTCTCACCCTGGCTTCCTGCTGAAAACTGGGAAGTCGCACATGGCCTGAGATGGCAGAGCTCACAGGGACAAATGTCCAGCAGTGACTAAGCTAATGCAGATGATTCCCTGAGGTACAGGGGTAGACAAGCTGACAACAGGCAGAATGCATTCGGACTACCCATGTACACAGGAAGTCTCCTACAGGGAAGCACTCCTACTCCCCACTCCAGGACCCAGGGGCAGGGCATCCTTCCCTGGAATCCTAAAAGACCAGACACAGAGCCTAAAGTGAGGCTGCAGAGCCTTTGCAACTAGATTCAAATCGTGGCTCTACCACCTGCTAGATGAATAGATATTGGTTCAAGTTAACCCAACTCATCTGCATCTCAGTTTCTAATTTATCAACTGGGCACAACAGTACCCACATCATAGGGTTTTTTTTTAGAATTAAACAAGACAATACAAGTAAAGAACCTGGAACAGTGCCTAGCACATGGCAAGTTCTCAAATGTTAGCTGTTGCTATCTTGCTTGTAATACCCTCTCCATGAAGGGTGAGACTGGTCTGCTGTCAGTTCTCTCCTTGGACAGCTTGACCAATTGTTCCATGACCCACACAATATGAACCTGACTGTGAAGCTTCTTCCAGATTGCCCAAGCTTGGCTGCACAAAGAGCAATTTCCTGCCAAGGTTCTGGATCAGAGAGCAGCTTGTCACCTGAGGAGGGCAAGGCTTTTCTAGGATGGCCACTTGTCTCCTCAGGCTGTAGGTGTCCATTAGAAGTACTAGAGCCCTTTTCTCCCTCTGTACAGCCTGCTCCCTATTTCTCCACCAGACCATCACCAACTTATGAGAGCAGGACATTAGACTGCTGCTTCCAGGAGGGAAAGGCACAGAATAACATCACCATCACCTATGGGAGAACTGCCTGTACACCACAGAGCACAGCCACGTGGCTGGGACAAGCAGCAACCAGAGCATGCTCTGACCTGCATGAAGGGACAGCAAGCAGCTCAAGGGTAGAGCGGAAGTGGGCACACTCTTGGAGGAATTCTCACTGCCTACCAGAGGAGGTCATACTTGTGGCAAACTGCCATTTCACCATGCCTATCTTCCCAGCCTCTTCTCCCAGCAGTTCCCCCACCACCCCATGGATCCCACCAAAACACCAGCCCCACAGGGCCCTCCAATAAACCCCTCTCTCAACCCCTGCATTTTTCTGCCTTAGTTCACATGGCAGAGACTGCTATGCCCTCTCCAATGCCCATTTCTCCACTTCTTTCATTAAGGAAAGAGAACATTTCCCAGCTTCTCCTGAGCAAGGTGAGGTGAGGGACATACATTCTGGCCTATGGGCTATGAACAGAAGTGATCCGACACTTCTGGGTTTTACCCTTAAAAGAAAGAGATATGCCCTTCCCTTCCCAGCAGCTGAAAGGCAAGGTGGTAAGCAATCCTGGACCATGAAGAGGAAAGCAACACCTAAACATAATGCAACAATGAGCTGGCCTTGGACTTCACAGATCCACAAGAGCCACCGTGGGGAGCTTGCAGTGTGACCTGAGAGGGAAATAAACCTCTGCCTTGTTGAAGCAGGGCACTTTGGTTCTTTTAGGCACCGTAATCTAATGAAGCTCATACTACCCTCTTTCCTTTAAGGGGAGAGAGAGCATGTCCCTGTAAGAAGGCCAGTCTAATGCCACAAGGTGTAGATGGCAACAAAGAAGGGTCGGGTCCACTCCAGTGCCTCAAGACTCATTTGGGCCTAAAGCCGAGGGTTACCTAGAGTGAGAATATGAACCAAATGGATGGTACAATAGATAATAAGCACAGGTGAGGCTTCCTTTGATTCTAGAGTATTCCTTCTAGGACAAACTGCTACTGAGGACTGAACTCATCTATGCAGAAACAAACCCAAATACCAAGGAAGCCTGAACTTGCCACTGAAAGAGAATTTATTAAATGGATTCTAGTATTCTGAGAAACCTCATTTGTAAAAGCAAATCTAAACTGACCTTCCAAATTCACTTATGTTACAAAAGGCCTGGCTGAGGGAAGAGGAAACATCTGAAGGCCAGAGTCAGCAGGGGCACCTCAGGGACAAAGGACCATAGCCATTTATTCTCCTCGATGCCTCTTAACCTCCGTTCTGCTTGGTGCCAGCATGAGTATGACTCTCCTATGCCTGAACTTCGTTCAACCCCTCTACCCTTACACTTCAAGCCTTAACTCAAATGTCACCTGTCCTCTCAACATCCAGCCCCTGCTCTACAGGCAAAATCTGAATCTTTGTTTCCACAGCACATTTTATGTTCCTAATACAGAACTTAGCCCTTTTTACTGTATCTGATTATGGGCTTTTCTCCTCACAAGAAAGGGCCTTTTCTCATTCACATCTGATCCTACATCATCACTTTAGAAATGAGGAAATCAGATCCGTGAAGAGCTCAGATCACAAGTGAACAGTAGCAGGACCGCTGCTAAGATTCAGTCTGTGGATTCTCAGACCAGAACTGCATCTCCTGCTCAGCCTAACCAGTAAGAAAATTGAAAGAAACAAAAAACAATCTCTGCAGACCATTTTCTGGAGCTCATGGAACAGAAGCACCAGGAATCTCCATCTGAGAACTCCATTAGATTTCAAGGTCCCATAAGCCATAATCAGAGCACTCAGCATAAAGGGAGTATTTTTTTACAGTAATTATCCCTAAGCACCACAAGTCCTGTAACAGTCTATCTGTTTTACACTTAAGCATAATGTCAAGTTCACAATGCCTGTGAACTTAGGACACAAGCTGCCTGGTGTCAGAGCCCCACCTTGGAACATCTCCCCACCTGAACCTACCCCCCACCTGAAATTCCACCCCTAAGGATAAGGGCTTTCTTAGAAGTCTGAGCAAAACCTAGATACATTGAGAAGAGGTGAGCTATTAAGCTGGTCTTATTCTTTCAAATCTTGAGAAATTTAGTTATCAGATTAGTCATGTACTCAGCAAAACCATGAGGAAACAGAAGGAGGCTTTGATGGGAGTAAGTGAGGGGAGATGCCTGGAACAGGGGGTTTTCTGGACGCTTGGGGTCTGTAGAATCTTCTAAATACCCTGCTGTGTTTGCTCTCATTGACAGCCAGCGTCATGACAAAGGCTGAACGTGGCTACTGACCCCAGTTCACTGATGATGATGACTGAGGCTCCTACTGGTTAGTAGCACAGGCAGGACTAGTGGCCAGGGTTTTCATTAACCACCTAGAACGCAACAAGGTAAACAGTCTGGTTTACTTTAGCCTAGTCACTGCTGGCTATCTCCACAATCAGGCACGGGGCAGTTGTGAAATCATCCATGAGGTCTGTGTCCACTTGACATGAGGACAGGGGTGTGAGCTTCCCTAGCTGCACAAAACTGCTCTCCACTGAAGAGCATACAGGAAAGGAATGACCAGGCTCTACCCCAAACAGTCAGTGAGTGGCCTGTGAGTGCCACCATATGGACCAGTCTTATAGAAGATCAGCAGGGGAGTAACAAGTTAAAAAGCAGGGGAATTTAAAAATCCCTTTTGTTCACCCTAAAGAATTTGGTATTGCCCACCCCTGCCAGCCAGGTGAGTATATCCACAGCAGGTCTTATTATTAAAAAGGAAACTGGCAGGCAAAAATTCAACAACAGACTTCCAGATCACAGTCAAAGGATCCCTCGGCATTAAGAGAGAGAATAAAATCTCAGGCAGGTATGTTGGTATAAGACCCAAGGGCAGTACACAAAAGTGAAAATCAATCACTCAGGTTTTTTAATTATACCAAAATGGCAACAACTTGCATATTGATTTTGTAGCTCCTTAGTAGTAGTCAGTTGAGTTTAGAACTCAGATCTCTAACTGCCTGGTTTAATGATTTCACCGAGACAAAGAGCTACTATTCATTAAGAGTTTACTATCAGCCAGATACCGTGCTAAGCATTTTGCATTATATTGCATTCAATGTAACAAAGCTCTGAGGTCGGTAATACTATTATCTTCATTTCACAGAGGGGAAAATTAAAGTTCAGCAAGTTCTTTGCCCAAAGTCACATAACAAACAAGCGGTAAAGGCTGGATTCAAATTCAGGTGGGCTGACTCTGAGCCTGCACACATTACTAACACAAATCAAGACCCTCAAGCATATTTAATTGGGAATCCCTAAACCAGACAAGCAACCCGCACACAGCCAGACATCCACCCTGTACTCAGGTGCATTATACTGGGCAAGGTTCCTCCTCAGACAATTACCATGATCAGAGACAGGCAGAATTATGCCCTAGCAGAGGGCACACACCATGGTGGTCAGGCAAAGCATAACTTTCCTCAGTCCCCTTATGGCCTCCTGTCAAGCCTCAGCCTTTGGAATAACATGGTTCAAGAGGCTCTGTGTCATCTGGTATAGACTGCACCCACGTCCACTTGCTCCCTAGTCCTGCCTGCTCAGATGTCACTCCATCACTGTATCCACTGACTACTATTTCTACTGGGTCCTGACACCTCAATCTGGTCTCCACTTATCAACACAATTACCAATCCCTAAGCACTAGCTGTGTCCACAGATCTGAGCAGAGCCCATGGGATACTGAAGCAACAATGTTAATTCCTCCCTAAAAACAGTTACAATCTAGCTGAAGAGCTCATACCAATGCACCAACTTCAGTCATACATGGCTGGATGAGACAAAATTATGGTGAAGTCGAAGAAGGAAATGCACATCCTGCCTAAGGGACCTTATAATAGGTTCATTAAACAGATTAGCTCACAAACTCATCGTAAGAACTCATCAAGTTTATGAAGAAGACAGAAGTCAAGAAACCTACAAAAAGTCCAACAGCGGTTACAAGAATTGGATAGGATTCACAACTCATATGGCCAGCATTAAGAGAAGAAAACTGGCTGAGAAAGTATTACAACAATCAAGGCAAGAGAGGAAAACCACTGTCCTATCCTCAAATACCAGATTCATTTTTATCTGGTTTTGAATTGTATATAAAACCATATCATATAGGTTATGAGCTGTGTTACACTAGCTTCTTTGGCTCAACATTATATTTGTAAGATGCACCCACATTGGTGGATATGGCTGCGGTCCACTCACTGCTATGTAGTATTCACTGGATCAAGACACCACAATTTATTTACTCTACTTACACATTTACAGGCACACCTCCGAGATATTGCAGGCTTGGTTCCAGATTACGACAATAAAACAAAAGTCACAATAAAGTGAGTCAAATGAATTCTTTGGGTTCCCAGTGCATACAAAAGGTATGTTTACACTATACTGTAGTCAAAAAGTATGCAATAACATTATGTATTTTTGAAAAAAAATGTACACAACTAAATAAAAAATATTGCAAAAAATTGCTAATCGTCATCTGAGTTTTCGGCAAGTCATAATTACTGACTGCAGATCAGTGTAACACAAAATAATACTGAAAAACTTTGAATAGACACGTAGACCAATGGAAGAGAGTAGAAAACCCAGAAAGAATCCCACAACTATATGGCCATTTTATCTTCAACAAAGAAGGAAAGACTATGCAGTGGGAAAAAGACAGTCTCTTCAACAAATGGTGCTGGGAAGACTGGACAGCTACATAAAAAAGAATGAAACTGGACCACTTTTTTACACCACACACAAAAATAAACTCAAAATGGATTAAAAACCTGTGTGTGAGACTTGCAAACCATAAAAATCCTAGAAGAGAGCACAGGCAGTAATGTCTCTGGCATCAGCCACAGCAACATTTTTCTAGACAAGTCTCCTGAGGGAAGGGAAATGAAAGAAAAATAAACAACTGGGACTACATCAAAATTATAAGCTTCTGCACAGGAAAGGAAACAATCAATAAAACTAAAAGACAACCTACTGAATGGGAGAAGATAACAGTAAATGGCATATCTGACAAAGGGTTAGTATCCAAAATATGATATAAAGAACTTATAAAACTCAGGGCCCCTGGATAGCTCAGTCGGTTAGGCATCTGCCTTGGGCTCAGGTCACGATCCCAGGGTCCTGGGAGCAAGTCACACATTGGGCTCCCTGCTTAGCTGGGAGCCTGCTTCTCCCTCTCCCTCTGCCTGCCGCTCCCCCTACTTACACGCACTCTCTGTCAAGTATATAAATAAAATCTTAAAAAAAAAAAAAAAAAAGAATCTGAGGGCACATGGGTGGCTCAGTCGGTTACGGATATGCCTTTGGCTCAGTCATGATCCCAGGGTCCTGGAATGGAGTCCCATGTCCGGCTCCCTGCTCAGCAGGGAGTCCAATTCTCCCTCTCCTTCTGCTCCTCTCCTTGCTCAGCTCTCACTCTCTCTCTCTCAAAAAAATAAAATAAATAAATAAAATATTTTTTAAAAATCTGAAGGAAATACGGAAAAAAGTTAACATTTGTTAGTCTGGGCAGGGGATGGATATATGCATGTTTGCTATATAATCCCATGTACTTTTCTATATGCTTAAAATATTCCAGAATTTTAAAAACAAAATACTAAAAAATCACTGAGATATTTTTTATCAGATACACAATAATTTAAAATTTGATAATATCAATAAGAATGTAAAAAAATTGATACACATAACTGGTTGGTAGATTATAAACCAGGATAAGTTTTTCAAAAGGTGACTTGGCCTCATTCATCAGAAGTTTAAATATGCACATACCTTTTGCCAAAGCACATCACCTCCAGGAATTTAACCCATTGGGCTTACTTGTACACAGGGGCAAATTTATCTTTGGGAGGTTTACTTTACTTTACCACTGGATAGTGTGAAAAAAATTAGAAAAATATAAATTTTTTATAGGAAGAATGTTTAAAATACAGTACACCCATACAATGAAATAATGACAACTGTTAAAATGTCATAGAGCTAGGAGCACCTGGGTGGCTCAGTCGGTTGAGGGTCCAACTCATGACTTCTGTTCAGGTCATGATCTCATGGATCGTGAGGCTGAGCCCCACATCAGGCTCCACATTCAATCAGACTCCACACTCAGCAGGGAGTCTGCTTGAGATTCTCCTCTCCCTCCCTCTCTGCCCTTCCTCCATCCATGCTCTTGCTCTTTCTCAAATAAATAAATCTTAAAAAAAAATAAATAAATAATAAGGTAGAGCCTCATACCTACATTGATAGGGAATGATGGCCAAGATACCTATAATGAAAAAAGCAAGTTGCATATGATACTGTGTAAAAGATATTTTCTATTTAGACATATATGTGCTTGGACACGCACAGAAAATATTTGAAAAAAGTTTGCTAAACAAAAATAGTCACATCTGCAACGGGGGTGGAAATGCCAAGGGAAGGGAGACCTTTTCCCTTAGTATTCTGTGGTACCAATTTCACACCAATCATATGTCACTTTTATACTTGGGGTTGGGGAGTACAAAAATTATAGATTCTAAACTTAGAGCCACTGAAATGGAGTGTCTGGAGAGCAGGACCCAAAAAATCTGTATTTTAACAAGTAATCTAGGGACGCCTGGGTGGCTCAGCTTATTAAGCATCTGCCTTCAGCTCAGGTCCAGATCCCAGGCTCCTGCTCAGCAGGGAGTCTGCCTCTCCCTCTCCCTCTGCCCCTCCCCCTGTTTGTGCTCACCGTCTCTCGCAAATAAATAAATAAATAAATAAAATCTTAAAAAAAAAAAAAAAAGTCACCTAGTGTGACTCCCAGGCAGCTGGATTAGCCACTGCTCCAGCTGAGACCTGGGCCAGGTGGTATATGGGGTAAGGGGAAAATCTCAGTGACAGATCCCTCAAGTTCTAAGAAATAAGGCTGCCCCCAGAATTAAACATGTATTCAATGGCAGAGAGATATAAACTCACCTAAAAGACAGAACGGCCACCAAAGCCAGCAGGATTGGCCAGTAATAGACATTAATATCCATAAGGATGTTAAATGATCCCTAAGGAATCAATGTTTGGTCCTAAATGAAACAAGGATCACCCAGGCAAGAGAATGCTCCAGTCTGAGAACTAAGCCAGTCTTTATTTCTTTGTGCCAGGAATATTCACAACCAAGATCTCAAGCAGAACAGGACTCAGGTCTCTTTTGTAATGCCTAGAAAAGAGCCTGGCATATAATAGGCATTCAGTAAATAGGTGCTGAATGAACAAGTCAATCTATTTTAGTCTGAGGCATTTCTAACTCCAGTGTTCTAACCCAATGCTCAATAAGCAATTTTCTCTTCCCACACAGGTCTGAACTGGATACGGGAAACGAGTTTTGACAAATAAATAGCTGGCACTTGGCCTTGACCATCATCTATTGCTATTTGGTTCATACCAGCCTGCTCTGAGAAACAGCCATCCACTGGTGGGTACCTGAGCAGGACTCTGGTAAAGTCACTCTGGTGAGTGCTGCCATGCCCTGCCGCCCTCCATGGCAGGAGTAGTCTCCTCCTGGGGGACTACTGGCCAGCTGGCCTTCCTCAGGCACCCCCTATTAGCTCAATGCTTAGGCTCCCCAACTGCGTGCTAGACTGTCTACAGCTGAGCGTATTAGAGCTGCATGGCCGATACAAAGGCTACTAGCCATATGCAGCTACTGAGCAACTGAAATGTGGCTAGTCTGAATTGAATTGTTCAGTAAGCATAAAATACACACGAGATTTTAAAGGCTTAATATAAGAAAATATAAAATAGCTCACTATAAATTCTTATACTGATTACATGCTGAAATGACAGTATTTTGGATATACTGAATTAATAAAATACATTAAGAGTAATTTCACCTGTTTCTTTTTACATTTTAAAATGTGGCTATGAGGGCACCTGGGTGGCTCAGTCATTTAAGCGTCTGCCTTCAGCTCAGGTCATGATCTCAGGGTCCTGGGATCAAGTCCCACATCGGGCTCTGTGCTCAGCAGGGAGTCTGCTTCTCCCTCTCACTCTGTGCTCTCTCTCTCTCTCTAATAAATAAAATCTTTAAAAAATAAATAAAAATTAGAAAAATAAAAATAAAATGTGGCTATTAGAAAAAGTTACATGTGGCTTGCATTGTATTTCTAATAAATAATACATCACATATGGCTGAGAAACTCCCACCCTATCTTCACAACATGGCTGAGGACTGATCTCTCACAGGGTCAGAGATCACTTTAGTTAACATGGCCTGACCCACTGTCCTGAAACCTGATTTCATACTTTCTTGGGAACAGTAACATGTCCTAGGAGTTCCATATAACATTTAATACCTATTTATTTTGGGGTGCCTGGGCAGTTCAGTTGGTTAAGCATCCAACTCTCGGTTTTGGCTCAGGTCAAGATCTCATGGGTTGTGGAAATGAGTCCTATGTCGGGCTCCTCACTAAGCAGGGAGTTTGTGTGAAAGATTCTGTCCCTCTGCCCCTCCCCACCTTCTCTCAAAATAAATAAATAAATCATTTAAAAAATACCTATGTATTTTAATGGAGAAGTTATAAGCCAAAAATATAATAATGATGTTACAATTTCAGGTAAAAAGAAGCTGAAGAGCTTGCAGAATTTACTGGAAACTCATTAAAAAGGCTTCTGTAGGTACCTGGCTGGCTCAGTCAGTGGACCATGCAACTCTTGATCTTGGGGTCATGTGCCCCACACTGGACACAGAGATTACTTTAAAAAAATAAATAAATAAATAAAAGGCTTTGGGGCACCCAGGTGCCTCAGTCGGTTAAGTGTCTGCCTTTGGCTCAGGTCATGATCTCAGGGTCCTGGGATCAAGTCCTACATCAGGCTCCCTGCTCAGCGGACAGTGTGCTTCTCCCTCTCCCTCTGCCTGCTATTCTGCCTGCTTGCATGTGCTCTGTCAAATAAATAAATAAAATCTTTTATAAAGAAAAAAAAAAGGCTTCTGAAATTCTCCCAGAAACACGTAATTTTTCAATTTGTAAGTTTTAGAAAAAAATCTCCAAAACAGCTCTTTGTAATAGGACATGACCATGAGATTTTGTGGTCATCCTTACTACCACCATTGTCGTTTCTATGCAAAATAAACAGTGCTGTTAGAAAATATCTTAAGTTGCAATTAAAATGAAATTGAACTCAAATTTGGAAACAGCAAGAGAATCCCACATATGTTTTAGTTCTTTTGTTCTTTTGCCCTGCTAGCAGGGATGGAGTAGGTTTGGAGGATGGAGTGACTACACCTGGCTTCTGAAGGAGCTCCCTTTCCTTGACGGTCCCCACTCATACCAGGATTATAGGGGCCTTCAAAAGCTAAGCGACTTCTCAAGGAACCTTGAGCAGCAGGAGGCCAAGATAAGAATAACAGTTAGGTATTTGTACTTCCTCCAGCAGGGCCATAGCCCCATGATGCAACTCCTGAGGATCACTTGGCATTTTCAATCTTCGAGATTCAATTGGACCAGACCAACCTAATGCCTTCTTTTATGTCAGAAATGCAAGCAGTGTGACCTGAGCAACAGACAGTCCTCTATAATATAGATACAACACAGAACCAAAATACTTACTTGGGGAGCTGGCAGAGACCCGCTTCCTGGTCAGGCTCTCCTGGTTGGCCTTGTCTGAAGCTGACGAGCCCCTTGTTTGGACATGCCTCTTTCCTGGGCTCTCCTCTGGCTCTGGTGACTTCTCCATCCCGTGGAAATACTTCATGTGATAGTGCAACAGCTTGGCCTTGCGGAAAAATTTTAAACAATCCACAACCTTGCACCTGAACTTGTGATCTAGGTCGACAGCTGGTGCTTTACATGTCACAAAATCATCTGTTTTCTTAAATGTATTTGTTACTGAAAAATAAAAAAGAAACAAAAACAAAGATCCCTTATGCTTCTCCTAGTTTCTATAACATATGCATTAACACATGGCAACAGAAAGTGAAAGAGCAGAATGCATATGTAGCTGGAGACATCAGACAGCCATTACCTCCCCAGATTACTGTTTGGAGAGAATGGATACAACTTCAGGGCAAGTAATATAGATTCAACCATGATTCATCTTCTGAAAGAAAAGATCAACATGTTTTTTGTTTGTTTGTTAAGCAGCCATACAAGTTCTCAAGGTTGTAGACTGTGGGGAAAGAACAGGGGAAAATCCTTAAAACAATCAAAAAAATCAGGGACCCAACCCAGCACTTACTACTCATGAGTTGGACCAGATTCAGACTTACTACCATCTTGATACTTGCATGTGTGGACAGAACTAGGGAATATTCTGGTTGGGTGTCTTTATGAAACCAAAGGAATCTCACAATGGTTTCTGCACAAAGAGAGTGTAACTGTTACAAAGGTTTTTGAGATTTTGCTATTGTGTACTTTGTGCAAAGGGACTCAGAGACAGTAAGAAAAAAAAAAGACAACCAAATACATGAATCTTGAAGGCATGAGGAAAACTCAGGAGTCAATGATCAAATTTAAAGAGGCAAAAAAAGTTTGAAACGCCCCCCAAAAAACCAAATAAACAGAAGGCAATGGTCTATCATGTATCAATGACAAAAAATACAGCTGTCACAAGGAATTCATGTATGTTGGAAACAGTTTATTGAAGATTCCTTTCACAATGCCCTCCCCAATGAGAGCAATCACCTTAAATTCAAATTCTCCTACTCTACTTGATTAGGGCACCCAAGAATATCCTGAGTGGACCTTTCCTGAGTAAATCAAATTTCTCCTTAATGCAGTGTTAACAATTTCCATTAGAAGCACAAAGCATACTGAACCATTGGTAAATATCAGGATTACGTTTTCAAATACCATACCACAATCACAAGAAACAAAAAAAAAAATTTTAAGCTCAATCTAAATCATACTCTATATTTCAAAATCAGCACTAGGGTATAATTACAAAGCTGGTAATGCTTGATGATCTGACAGATGCCATTGTATGGGCAATTTAAACAAATAAAAAATTATACATCCCAAAGCAGAATGACTTAAAATCACTTTCTATCTATAACAAGAGATAAAAGAAAGAGGTTCAAATCAATAAGATGCACTTAAGAGAAGAAAAGTAACATGAAATAAAATGGAATATATAGACAAATGGTTGCACTGGAAAAGCATGTCAGTGGAGAAATTCAAAACTCAAACTTCCAATACATCCTAAAATTATTTCTTAAGAGAAATTACAAGTGATTTCTCTGGAATTTCCTCCTGTTGGGCCTATTAAGTTAAACTGTATGAATTTGCCATTTTTGTAGATTAAGAAGGTTAAATATTGGCTATCTCATACAGTTCAACCTAATAATCCCTTTTTCCATTATGACAGTCTCAAAAATCACTGCAGACAAGGGACGCCTGGGTGGCCCCGTCGGGTAAGAATCTGACTCTTGGTTTCAGCTCAGGGCCGTGAGATTGAGCCCCATGTCGGGCTCTGCCCTCAGTGCAGTCTGTTTGAGATTCTCTCTCTCCCTCTCCCTTTGCCCTTCTTCCGGCTTATGCTCCCTCTCTCCCTCTCTAAAATAAATAAATAAATCTTAAAAAAAAAAAAATCACTGCAGACAACTCCACTTACCATTACATGAACAAAGCTAAGGTCCAAGTCAGAGCGCATCAATACCTCCTGCCACCACCTGAGAGCTACAGTAGTCAAGTTCAGCCAGAGTAAACTCATACATCGTTTGGCCTGTGTTTGCAGCCCTGGTTGATCATGATGAACTTATTTTATAATGGAAAAGAAGAATGCCAAAATGCGAACATCTTTGAATTTAAAAAAAATTAAGAGTCGAAAATAATGAGAACTTTGAACCAATTCCATGAAGAATTATCATTCTCTTTATTCAAAAACCCTGCACCTTTGTGTACACACAACTGGCCATTTGCATAAGGCAAAGACAGGACAGTGGTTAGAAGTGTGGGTTTGAAATCATTAGCCATCAGGGAAATTCAAATCAAAACCACCTTGAGATACCACCTTACGCCAGATAGAATGGCAAAAATTGACAAGGCAGGAAACAACAAATGTTGGAGAGGATGTGGAGAAAGGGGATCCCTCTTACATTGTTGGTGGGAATGCAAGTTGGTACAGCCCCTTTGGAAAACAGTGTGGAGGTCCCTTAAAAAGTTAAAAATTGAGCTACCCTATGATCCAGCAATTGCACTACTGGGTATTTACCCCAAAGATACAGACGCAGTGAAGAGAAGGGCCATATGCACCCCAATGTTCATAGCAGCATTGTCCACAATAGCCAAACTGTGGAAGGAGCCGAGATGCCCTTCAACAGATGACTGGATTAAGAAGATGTGGTCCATCTATACAATGGAATATTACTCAGCTATCAAAAGAACGATTTCACAACATTTGCAGCAACATGGACGGCACTGGAGGAGATAGTGCTAAGCAAAATAAGTCAAGCAGAGAAAGACAATTATCATATAGTTTCACTCATTTATGGAACATAAGTAGTAGGAAGATCGGTAGGAGAAGAAAGGGAAGAAGGAAGGGGGGTAAAAAGAAGGGGGAATGAACCATGAGAGACTATGGACTCTGGGAAACAAACTGAGGGCTTTAGAGGGGAGGGGGTAGGGGATCGGGATAGGCTGGTGATGGGTATTAAGGAGGGCACGTATTGCATGGCACGCTGGGTGTTATATGCAAGTAATGAATCATAGAACTTTACATCAAAAACTTGGGATGTACTGTATGGAGACTAACATAACATAATAAAAAATTTTTATTAAAAAAAAAAAAAAGAAGTGTGGGTTCGGGAACGCCTGGGTGGCTCAGTCAGTTAAGTGTCTGCCTTTGGCTCAGGTCATGATCCCAGGATCCTGAGATCAAGTCCCATAATGCTCCTTGCTCAGTGGGAAGCCTGCTTCTCCTTCTGTCTGCCGTTCCCCCTGCTGTGTGCGCTCGCTCGCTCTCTCTCTCAAATAAATATAAAATCTTAAAAAAAAAAAAAAAAAGAGTGGGTTCTGCAGCTGAACAGCCTGGTTAAAATCCTAACTCCTTTACTTACTCCTGCCTCATGTTCCTCATGTACAGGGTGAAGAGATTAATGGCAACTACTTTATAGAGTTGTGAGCATTACAGGAATTACATGCAAAGATCCTAGAAAAGTAACTGGCACATACTAAGCGCTCAATAAATATTGGTTCTTACTACCATATAGTATAATTTTGGACTTATAAACAAATAGGACTTGTGAACAGCTTTTAAGGAATTAACCTGCTCAGGAATTAATCTGCAGAACAACAGAAGTCCCTACTACTCTCAGCCTTACTGCACGCTCATGCTAGAGGCAGTGTGGTATAATGCAATCAGCTCAACTTTAAATCCCAGCTCTACCTTTCATTAGCTGTATAAATAAGCTGTACATATTTTCTAAACTATTCTCATTCAGTTTCTCATCTATAAAAGAGAATAAATACCACCTATTTTAAAAGAGTCGAGAGAAGGCTATAGTATATGTGCTTGGCACAAAGCTGGTCATTTCAAATATTAAATACATCTTGATAAACAGGCTTACATTATTTATGGAATGTGGCTGGAGACAGCTATTATAATCATCAACCACACTGAAACATTCCTTCAACCAGCCCTCATAAGCTCTGACTGGGGACATATCACTCTGTAAGCACTCTGTTTTTCTGCATCCTTCTAAAAATGTGAAATCCAAACCAACCAGAAGATTCCTAGTATGGCCACTCAATAAGATTATTACCCCTACCTTTCAGAACATCATACTTTTACTAATGCAGCCAAGGGGTTTTATAAATTTGTTGGGTTTTTTTAATAATCACATTACATGGTGCTGAAAAGTACCAGCTTAGTCCACCAAAATCCTGAACATTGTGTTGTTTGCCTTTTTAAAACATGAATTACAGTGCATTTCCATTTTCCCCAAATAGTTTTGTCAAACTACATATTGGAAGTTACACATTTATCCCTAACAAATTCCATGAGATTATTTTAGTCCAAGAAGTTTATAACTCTTGATTCTGTAATTCTATATATTTAGGTCTTCAGCTAAATTGTTGATAAAGATCCAGTGGGACAGAGCTGAGGATAGCCTCTGGATAGCCTTCAGGCTGACACCAATCAATTAATCTACACTCTCTCAGGTAGAACTGCCTGAGCCAATTCAACTTCATCTATGCGGATTCCCAATGCACTCATGCATCTATCTCCTCCAGGATCAGAGAGAGATTTCAAGAAATATGTGCTCAAACTATCTGCTGAAATAAAGATTCACTTGGTCTGACGGTGCTATAGATCCCCAAAATTAATATGTGAAAACCTAATCCCCAATGTGATGGTTTTTGGAGGTTGGCCTTTGGGAGGTGATTAGGTCATGAAGACAGAGCCCACATGAATGGGACTAGTGCCCTTATAAAAGAGATCCCAGAGAGTTCCCTTGCCCCTTCTGCCACATGATGACATAGTGAGAAGACTGCTGTTTACTAACTAGGAAGCAGCCTCTTACTAGACAATGAATCTGCTGGCGCCTTGATCTTGGACTTCCCAGGCTCCAGAACTGTGAGACATAAATGTCTATTGTTTATAAGCCACCCATATTCTGTTATAGCAGCTTGAATGGATGAAGACAGTCTACCGATGCAGTAAGCTTCTCAAAAGGAAGTAAGTTTAGTGTGGCAGAATAAAAACTCTTCCTCCCTAGAAGTAATACCCTGGGTTTCTCACAGCTAAGCACAAAGTAGGAACAGCTGGACCTCCAAAGGTAAATAAGCATGGCACTCAGGTGGGCCACCTGCCTCTAAGAGGTGGTACTAGTATCACAGCAGCTCAAGTAAACAGAGAAACTCCCCACGAGAGAAGGCACTGCCAGGTGTCACTGTCACAAAGGCCCTGGCCAAATCAAGAGCTCTTTTCAAAATGGTAACATCAATGAGACAAAATGAGTCACTGGTTGTTGCCTAAAGGAGTACATATTTAAAGAAGAATGATTTAAGAATTATGAATATTCAAACACAGAAGTTTGATAAGTAAGATTCCCTCATAAACTCAACTCAGTGAGAATAAACTGACCATTCCAATTATAAGCCTGTCAATAATCTACCTTGCAGTGTCGAGAAAAACAACATAAGCATCAAGGTGAGAAAAGCAGCAAATAAAGTATAAATCAGTTATGGAAAACAGCCTTTGACAAAATCTGATAAATTACAATTAACTATAATTTTGGATCCACAAATCAAAAAGTAGATAAGAATATAGTAATAAGATAATGTTTATGCTAACTTTTTAAGGATGATAAAATATTTGGGACATGTTAAATGAAAATGAAACAACAGCAAAAACAATAAACATCCCAAGACTTAAGTAATCACTTCCTTTTTAATGAAGACCTTGCAAACTGTACTATTTTTAACCCAACTAATTTTAAGAGATACAGAAAATGGTATCTTCCAGACTGCATAATTTTATCTTAGTTTTTGTATACAACAGCCAAGACAAGCCTCTGTATGCAAAATGAAAGCTGCCAATTCAGCCAGTGTAGGTCACATGGTTCCCTCCGTTTGGGATACCTCTCTCACTTACAAACCAAGCCTTGCTCATCCTTCAAATGCCACCTACTTGCATAATGCTTTTGCCTTGGCCTCTCAGCAGAAAAGAATCTACTCTGCCTTCTCTGAATTCCCATTAAGTACTTCATGTAAAATAAATCTTGTACTATCTATCCCTTTCTATCTGTATTACAGTTGGTTCTGCTCATTCTTTCTTCTAAATGCTGAAATGGGGGACATGCTCCATTCTTTACTTCTATGATACTTATCTTGGTATACTACAACATTAAACAAGAGAGCTGGCCTCTCCAAGACCATTTCCTCACCAAATGGGAGGAAAAATACTTATTTCACAAGTCTCCTACATATTTCCTTGAGGTAATAGAAGAGAAAACCCATTATTAACTACACCAAGTAACTTGAACATTAGTTGTCATCATGGCTGTCACTGATCTCATTGTTGGTTTTTTTTAAAAAAAATCAAAGTTGTGGGGCGCCTGGGTGGCGCAGTCGTTAAGTGTCTGCCTCTGGCTCAGGGCGTGATCCTGGTGTTCTGGGATTGAGCCCCACATCAGGCTCTTCCACTGGGAGCCTGCTTCTTTCTCTCCTACCCCCTCTGCTTATGTTCCCTCTCTCGCTGGCTGTCTCTCTCTGTCGAATGAATAAATAAAATCTTTAAAAAAAAAAAATCAAAGTTGTGCATAATCCCTGCCATGGGTCCGTCTATTAGTGGCACAACCTGAAAATTTTAACATTTAATTGCCCCACTTTATTAATCAAACACTCAAGTTTGGTAACAAAAGCATAATAGGAACAACAAAATGATGCAACCAGCAAAATATTTTACATTTTCAAAGAATTTAAAAATAGAATATGGGGGGGGGGGCGCCTGGGTGGCTCAGTTGTTAAGTGTCTGCCTTCGGCTTAGGGCATGATCCCGGCATTATGGGATCGAGCCCCGCATCAGACTCCTCTGCTGAGAGCCTGCTTCTTCCTTCTCCCACTCCCCCTGCTTGTGCTCCCTCTCTCACTGGCTGTCTCTCTCTGTCAAATAAATAAATAAAATCTTAAAAAAAAAAAAAAGAATGTGGGGCGCGACTGGGTGGCTCAGTCAGTTGAGCATCTGTCTTCGGCTCGGGTCATGATCTTGGGGTCCTGGGATCCAGCCTGGCATCAGGCTCCCTGCTCAGTGGGAAGTCTGTTTCTCCCTCTCCCTTTGCCATTCCCCCTGCTTGCGCTCTCTTGCTTGCTCTATCTCAAATAAATAAAGAAAATCTTTGAAAAAAATAAAAACAGAATATGTACGGCATAACTATGCCAAAGAAAACCCACAAGAGAAATATAATGATAAAAAAAATTACATAGAATATATACAATACAGCAATATAAATAATGGCAACCCTCTGGTTACAAGACTTTGAGTAAAAAGAAAAACTGTTTTCTACTCTTCCATGCTTTAATAAGGTATAATAGCCATATTATCTTCACAACGGAAAGAACAACACAGTGCTTTTGTATTTCTATATTATCCTACTCTCCAGAACAGTGTTCCTGTGGCAAAAGAAGCATGGTGCTAAAAGCATGGCCAAGAACTAGGAAAGCCACTGGCTGCCCAAAGGGCCCACTGGACCACACACAGTCTGCGTAGATCCCAGGTCTCTCACAGGTGTGTATTTCCCAGTGGGAGTTTATCTGGATCATATGGCACCAGCCAGCTGAATGACATCATCCACTCTGGGATACTACTGTCCTTTGTCAACAAGGGAGCAGTTACTAGGAGACAAAAGGCAGAAAATATGAAAATTAAATCCTCAAGGGAGCCTGGTTCAAAATCTAAGGTTAATCGAATTACCCTTTGGGTAGAAAATAAATCACTGGAACCAAGTTACTCCTGTTTTTGAAAACAATATGGAAATTAGTATTTCCAAGTAGTTACTGGCATTATCACTTAAGTGCTCTGTACTCTTCCTCATGTTTAATAGACTTTTTTTTGGAGCAATCAAGGCAAAGCATAGAACTCTCCCCTGGGATCCAAGGATCAAAATCCCAAGAGTCACCCTTTGTTTTTGCCTCTCCCAAAATTACTACTATATGTTGATATATGCAGAGAAAAATGGTCCACAGAATTTGAATTTGCTTTTAAGAATAATAGCTCTAAGGAATGTTTTCTTTACTTCTGGGAGGAGGATAGGGGAAAATAAATTATAAAATGTCTCCAAATAATCCCTGCCTCCTGGTGTTCACATCCATGTGTAATCTCCTCCCCTTGAGTGTAGGTAGGACCTATAACTTGCCTCTATTGGAATAAGCAAAGGTGATAGTATGTCACCTTTCTTGAAAAAAAGTTTTGTGATTATATTATGTAATATTTAACATCTATCTTACTAGCAGGTATTCTACTTTGAAGGCTTGATGAAACGTGCTATGTTGTGCGCTACTCTATAGAGAAGCCCATGGAACAAGTAACTAAGAGTGCCAGCAAGAACTGTGGCCCTGAGTATGACAGCATGCAAAGGACTGAATGGTGCCAACAACCATATGAGCCTGGAAGCAAATTCTTCCCCAGCAGAGTTTTCAGATGAGAACACAGCTCTGGTCAACTCCTTTCCTGCAGTCTTGCAGAGGACCCGTTAAGCTCTGCCTGGATCCCTCGAGCACAGAAACTATGAGAAAATAAATGTATTGTTTTAAGCCACTATGTTTGTGGTAATATTGTTACATAGCAGTAGATAATTTAGGGCAGGATCAGAACCCTCTCGTTTTCCACATACTTGAGTAATGTTTTTATACTTTCCCTTTTATGATAAACATCCATTAATTTTATACTAAAAAAAGTTTTTAAACTATGTTTTCTGAAACATGGCTTAGAAATAATATCCTATTTAACCCTTTTTAAAATACCCATTACCAGAACCTCAAACCTCATAGTTAGAGGATTATGATGGTGATATTTAGTCTCATTGACCCATACCCTGGCATTCCAAGCCCATGTCAATCTAAGTACCACCTTTCCAAACTCATCTCCCATTAATCCACAATGAGGCCTCAGCAGCTGCCTAGCTAGCCCAAACAACTGCTTCATGCTCTCATAGCTCACACCTCCACTCAGGCTTTGCCCTCTCCCTGACATTCCTCCATGGCTTGGCCAAATGTTCACTTCCATCCAAACTCAGCCCACTCCCCATGCGGGAAGTTGCCCAGATGGCCACAGCTCTCAGGGACCACATGCCATCAACTCCTGACACAAATGACTACCACATCTTCAGCACCTCAGATCTGCTGCTGGATCCTGTTATTTGCCACTTCTCCAGCCAGAGGATAAGGGCCACTTCTCATTGCCTTATGTATGTACCCTCAGCACCACCCCCTAATACAGCTGGTATTCTTGTCAGCAATGACACCACATGATCCCAGTAGTTTAACACTTTTTTGAAATGTATTTCCAATACTATAATGGGTAAAACATTTATCAGGTCTCTAAAGAAATAACTTTATCAGCTCTGAAGCAACAGAAGACAATCAGAGAGAAACATGAATGGATTTAAATATTCACAGCAAATCCAGTCAAATGCATCAAATAAAGAAAAAATGTCCTTAAGTAGAGGAATAGTTAAATAAACTACGGGAAGTCTGCATTATGTAATTTTAATCAGCTATTTAAAAGAATGAAGTAGCTCTGTACTTACTGATACGGACAATCTCAAAATATACTAAGTGAAAACAGTCCATACCATAGTATATGACCTCATGTATGGTTACAGGTGGGGAAAAAAAGATATTACAAAAATACATAGAAAGGGGGATGCCTTGCTGGCTCGATCAGAGGAGCATGCAACTCTTGATCTCAGGGTCATGAGCTCAAGTCCCACATTAGGTGCAGAGATTACTTAAAATAAATAAGTAAATTTTTTTTTAGATGCAGAGAAAAGAAACCACAGAGATAGAAATTAAGATGTTGATAGTGGTTATCTCTGGAGAGGGGCTTGGGCTAGAAATAGTAATAAGAGGAACTTCCACATTTTCTATATACACCCCAGAGAAATAGTAATAAGAGGAACTTCCACATTTTCTATATACACCCCAGGAGCAACAAGCATACCTAGCACCCAGATCTTGGTTTCTAAATACAGTTTTTCACTTAAAAGAAATTCTTGGAGAAACCCAAGGGTTTCTGAATTCCTTGCTGAAAGGATGGGTAAGTACAAGATGAGCTTGGAACATCCTGCTAAACCAGAAAGTAAAGAAGTGCTCACATTTAAAAAAAAAAAAAAAAAAGGCAGAGTGGGGTGGGGGCTGACTGGTTCAGTTGGTGGAGCATGTAATTTTTGATCTCAGGGTTGTGAGTCTGACCTCCATGTTGGGTGCAGGGATTACATAAAAATAAAATCTTTACGGGTGTCTGGGTGGCTCAGCTGGTTAAGCATCTGCCTTCGCTCGGGTCATGATCCTCGGGTCCTTGGATCAAGCCCTGTGTCGGGCTCCCGGCTCAGTGTGGAGTTTGCTTCTACCTCTCCCTCTGCCCACACCCAGCTTATGCTCATGCTGTCTCTCTGTTAAATGAAAAAATAATATCTTTCAAAAATTAAATAAATAAATCTTTTAAAGTAAACAAATAAAATCTTAAAAATATATATATAAAGGAGCACCTGGGTGGCTCAGTCGGTTAAGCTTCTGCCTTCAGTGTAGGTCATGATCCCAGGTCCTGGGATCAAGTCCCACACTGGGCTCCTTGCTTAGCAGGGAGCCTGCTTCTCCCTCTGCCTGCTGCTCCCCCTGCTTGTGCTCTCTCTCTCTGACAGGCTCATAGTGGAGGAGCCTGACGTGGGGCTCGATCCCATAACGCCGGGATCATGCCCTGAGCCGAAGGCAGACGCTTAACCGCTGTGCCACCCAGGCGCCCCAAAGCACTTCTTTATATACATAAAGAAGCGCTCGCAGAATGAAGAAGGTACAGGAACCAGTCTGAAAGGCTCCCCCACTGGCCAAATCTCGGACAATGTGGGTATTTAAATAAATAACCATAGACAGATCGGGCGCCTGGGTGGCTCAGTCAGTTAAGGGTCCAACTCCTGATTTTCGCGAGGTCAGATCTCAGGGTCATGAGATAGAGACCCACATCGGGCTCCATGCTCAGCAGGGTGTCTATTTGAGATTCTCTCTCTCCCTCTGCCCCTCCCCCTGCTCATGCTCTGTATCTCTCTCTCTCTCAAATAATCCTTAAAAAAGAAAAAAATGACAGACACAGATTATAACCCATAGAACAAAGCAAGAATCCACGAACCCATGTAGATACAAAGAGAAGAAAGAAAGAAAGAAAGAAAGAAAGCAAGCTCTTGCTTAAAATAGAATACAAATTAACAAAATACCAAAGAAATTATTTAAAGTTAGAAATCACTATTTGGGGGCACCTGGGTGGCTCAGTTGTTAAGCGTCTGCCTTCGGCTCAGGGTGTGATCCCGGCATTATGGGATCGAGCCCCGCATCAGGCTCCTCCGCTGGGAGCCTGCTTCTTCCTCTCCTACTCCCCCTGCTTGTGTTCCCTCTCTCTGGCTGTCTCTCTCTCTGTCAAATAAATAAATAAAATCTTTAAAAAAAAAAAAAAAAGAAATCACTATTTGTCGGTCATCAGAGTAAAAACTGTTTCAAACAAGAAATACCAGCAGATGCTAAAACAGTAGGTGAATGTTTCATGGAGAAACAAAATATTTACATAGCCTCAAAGTATCCTCTCACAAGTATAATTTATTAATTATAAAGGGAAAAATAGTAGCTTTACAGAACAGATACTACTTTAGCCAAGTGATCAAAGTTAACATACTGATAAATGCGACAAACAGATATCATGTGCCTCCTGATAGAATACACTTCTAAAGAACACGTTGCCTATAGGGTATTTCTACTAAAAGTTAATAACCTAAAACTAATCATGAGGATACATCAGAAAACACCAAACTGAGGGACATCATATCCTTCAGAAATGTCAAGGTCATGAAAGACAAAGAAAGACTGAAAAATTATTTCAGATGAAAGGAGACTAAAGAAACAGATAATGAAATCCAATGTGTCATCCTGGATTGGATCCTGACCAGGAAAAAACGTTTTTCCTACTTTTGCTATAATGGACATTATCAGAAGAACTGAGGAAGTCTGAATAAGGTCCTGATTTTGATAATCATATTATAGTAATGTAAGAGAATGTCCTTGGTTTTAGGAAATATGAATTGAAATATTTATGGGTAAAGTTCTGTAACTTATGCCAAACAATTCATAAATAATACTTTTTTAAAAAGGGAATAGGGTCACCTGGGTGGCTCAGTCAGTTAACTGACTGCCTTTGACTCAGGTCATGTTCCCAGGGTCCTGGGATCCAGCCCAACATCGGGCTCCCTGCTCAGTGGGGAGCCGGCTTCTTTCTCCCTCTCCCTCTGCCTGTTGCTCCCCCTGCTTGTGCTCGTGCGTGCTCTCTCTCAAATAAATAAAATCTTTAAAAAAGAAAAGAAAAGAAAATATCTTAAAAAAAAAAAAGTGGTGGGAGGGCACTTGGATGGCTCAGTAGGTTAAGCGTCCATCTCAGTCTTAGCTCAGATCTTGATCTCAGGGTTGTGAGTTTGCGGTTTGCCCAGCATGGAGCCTATTTAAAAAAATAAATTTTTTTTTTAAAAGAATAATAAAACAAACATGGCAAACCACAAACTAGTGGGAGAATCTGGTTGAAGATATATATGAATTCTTTGTACTACTTTTCCAACTTTTTATAAGTCTGAAATTATTTCAGAGTCTTAAAACTTATTAAAAATATATGCGGAGGAGGGCCTGGCTGGCTTAGAAAGTAGACCATGCAACTCTTGATTATGGCAGCTGTGAGTTTAAGTCCTACACTGGGGGTAGAGTTTATTTAATTAAAAAAAATTTTTTTAATAAATGCAGAAAAAAAATATATGCAAAAAAGCTACTTTAAGGCCACAGAACAGCTAAGTGAGAGGAAAACAACTCTGCCAAGGCTTTCCCCTAGATGTAAACCTCTGCACTCAGTCCTCACAAAAATCACTGAGCGTTTATTCCACAAGATGGCAGAGCTGCCCCAAATGCCAGAGCCATGTTTGGAGCAGCTAACACCGCTCTTTTGCTCTTAGCTAGATGTGTGTTGACTTCCCTGGCTCCCCCTCCTGCCGTCCAAGAGCTTCTTTCACACAGATTTCCTAGATTAGGACTCCATCACAGGTTAGAAATTCCGAGACTGGCACCAGCTCAGGACAGCAATCACTAAGTAGTGACTCACGTGACAGCATCCTGGCATAAAGGGACCCTGCTGGATGTTTCTGATGATGATACCGCCCTCCTTCCTGCTTACTTACATAATACATTCCTGGTAAATGAATCCTCAACAAAACAATCGCTCTCCCAGCCATCTTCCTAGATCATCCTGTACTCACCACTAAGCCCATGTTCCAAAAGAAACACCAGAAACATCATTCCATTTCCAGGTCAACATATCTTCCTCCCTCAAATTAAAGAATTCCAAAGGCACCAACCACCCTGTCTGGAGTACTGACATCACTTGTACCACACACTCCTCTTCAAACCTGGCCACCCTACTAAGCCTCTTACTCATAGTATACACACCGCTTTAACGAGTGCCCTCCAGAGATGTGGGAATTTTGTGTCACATACTATGCAACTTCCCTAGACAGGGACTGTGTTCATGTCTCAATTTATATAGCACCCAGCATCTCATCAGATGGCTTTAGGCACTCAGATGGAAGATGGGAGTCAGAAACCCTGTATCACCAGCCAGTAGGAAGTGTGCAACTATGGTTAAGTCCTTCTTGCCAAATATTAGGCTCTTTGCCTATAAAACAGAATAGTGAAAAATTAGAAATAACTTAAGTATTTTTCAGCAGGGGACAGTAAATAAATTATAGAATACCCATACAATAAATTACATGTAATTGTGAAAGGAGATATGAACTAATATGGAAAAATACCATAAATGAAAATTGCAAGCCACTGAATAATGTAAGAATATGATTCCATTACTTCGTTTTTTTAAAAGTTATACCTGTGTATGTATATTTATATATGTACCAGAACCATGTCTGGAAGGATGGAAGGACATATATCAAATTATACCATGGCTCCTTCCAGAGTGAGGATGCTATCTATATAAGGGAGGACATTTCACATTTATTTTCTTTTACGTGGTTTTAATTTTTCCTGGTATGTATTGGTTTTGAAATTTATGAGGGGGAAAAATTTCAGCAAAATGACTCGATAAAGTAATTTTTTTTTTAAGATTTTATTTTTAAGGAATCTCTACACCCAACATGGGGCTCGAACTTACAACCCTGAGACCAAGACTCGCATGCTCTACCAACCGAGCCAGCCAAGTACCCCTATTATTTTACAGGGGGTCCGAGTAGAGGTCCGAGTTGACTTTTTCAGAGTCATAAAAATTCATCAAGAACTAATACTCATTGAGGCGCCTGGCTGGCTTGTTGGCTGGGTGGCCGACCCTTGATTTTGGCTTGGGTCGTGATCTTAGGGTCCTAGGATAGAGCCCCGCTCTATCTATCCATGGGCTTCACGCTCGGCAGGAAGTCTGCTTCAGCATTCTCTCTCTCCCTCTGCTCCTCCCCTCCCCCCTCCGCCAGTTGGTCTCTAAAATAAATAAATCTTAAAAAAAAAAAAGAACTAATACTCAAAAAGAATTACTATACCTTAGTGTTCAGATTGTAAGAAATCACATTTTATTTTAAAAATCAAACACTATGAAAAACCTTTCACTGTTATTTCCTTATTACTCAAAAATAATCATCATACTAAGTCCACACAGTCTGGGACAACCTTAAGTTCCTGCCATGTTATGTCTTTCCATGAAAAAAATTAATGAATAACTGAAGTAATCTAACTTTAAACATCTTAAAAAACATACTAAAATACCTTTTCACATTATTTTTCAAAACAGATTTTTTATTTGATCATACATGTTGATTTTTTTAATACCCATATCCAACAGGAATCTTAGAAAAAAGAATCACTGCATCAAAAAATAGGACTTCAAAAAACTTTTTAAAAGATTTTATTTATTTATTTATTGGACAGAGAGAGAGACAGCCAGCGAGAAAGAGGGAACACAAGCAGGGGTAGTGGGAGAGGAAGAAGCAGGCTCCTCGCGGACGAGCCCGATGCGGGGCTCGATCCCAGGACTCTGGGATCACACCCTGAGCCAAAGGCAGATGCTTAACGACTGAGCCACCCAGGCGCCCCAGGACTTGAAATTTTGTTTTGAAAAAGAGTTGTCAACATTATGGCAGATCTAGAAATATTTAAGCTGGGCAATCAATCAATAATGCAATTAACCATTTATCAACTGGAAGTGTCCTAGACAATCCATTCTTATAAATAAGTGTCTCCCCTGAAGTTGAAGAGATCAATTATTCAACTTTCTGTGTCTTCCTAACCTTTTCCAGCTTTCCTTTCTCCCCCTCAAAGTTTTGGTACATAAGAAATGCTCAAGTAATTGACTTGAATTACCGGAAGTAACTGAATGAATGACCCAATTAATTAAATATTCCCCACTACTTAACTGATGAAACAAGTCTTCCAATGGATCTATTTGCTCTGGTCAGGTATAAAACATATTCAATAAAAGTGTGCCAAATGTAAGCCCAAAGGTAAGAGCACACCTGCTGTGTCTGCAGGATAGCAAGGAGGCCATGTGGCTGGAGTAGAGTCAGCAGCAAGGAGACAGTGAGGAAGGGTAACAAGTGGCCAGAAGAAGGAGGGCCACTGCAGGCCAGTGTATGGGCCTGTAACATGCATGAACAAATACCAACAGTTCTGGGCAGTGGGAGACATGAATGTTGGTTTTATTATTCTTTTTTTTTTTTTTTTAAGATTTTATTTATTTATTTATTTATTTGACAGAGAGAGAGAGAGAGAGAGACAGCCAGCAAGAGAAGGAACACAAGCATGGGGAGTGGGAGAGGAAGAAGCAGGCTTCCAGCAGAGCATGAGCCCGATGTGGGGCTCAATCCCAGGACCCTGGGATCACACCCTGAACTGAAGGCAGATGCCCAATGACTGAGCCACCCCATGGTTTTATTATTCTTAATAATAATTTCTGGATTTCCTTTCAAATTTATCAACATAAAAAGGCAAGTTACCAAAACGAGTATACTGAATGTAGAGAAGATCACTTCCATAAACAAGGTAAAAGGCACCAACAAAATCCTTGGTGAAGTTTCAATAAGGTCCTGGTTTTGATAATGATATTATAGTACTATAATGTAAGAAATATACACCGAAGTATTTAGAAGTCTGAAATTTATTTTCAAACAATTCAGAAAAAATACTTTGAAATACCTTAAGGCCAAAAAATAATAACTAAGTAGGAGGAAAGCTACCTTACCAACAGAGAGATCCAGGTGAACACGTCAGGGCTATCCCCCCTATTGAGAACGAAGCATTGTCAGTAGTTCCATCAACTCTTCAAAGCAACTGACCTTAGTTTGGCAGCAACTGATCTGCTCAGCCTTAACCCAGTTCAGAAAGCCTGCAATTAAGTCAGAAAGCACACCTAACAGTCTCAGAAAAGACTCTATGATGATGCTGTTGACGTTGCTCTGCTTCCATCTCCAAATGCCTAATTGCTACTCATCCTTCAAGGCCCTGTGAAAGTACCACCTTCTTCCACCCCTGCCCCCAAACCACCAACCTAAATATCACCTCTCTCCCAGAGTCAGATCCAAATAGCATTTAATGAACACTAAAACCAAGAGTGTCCCATTCATCATTGTATACTCAACAGTTAGCAGAGGTCCTGGGCATATAGTAAGGGCTCAACAAGTTGAGTCCTGAGTTCAACTTTCACGTGGCAAGCACACATTATTACTGTCAGTATTCTCTCCCATAGTTTTAAGTATTTATATTACAGGCAACGGCAGTCTTATCAGTTCCCCTAGACAGAAAAACCTAGAGCACTGATCAGATGTCTCATTCATTATTCTAACTCTAGAACAATGAATTCTCAAGCAGTTCTCCACCAGTACATGCCTGATGGCAAACCATAGACACTTACAACTTTCCAAACTACAATGGCCATAACCCTATGACTTTCTACTCATGACAACAGAGAACACAGCACATGAAAGCTAAACTACTGTAGGCATTACACGAAAATGGACCTGATTAATTTTAAAATAAATCATTTGCAAAAACAATTATAGACATTACTCTAAAACATACCGGGTTAACTTACAAGTAAATCATTTGTAAACATTCAGTATTTTAGTGACAAATAATTTCCTACTCATTTTATAACTGACAACATATCAAGACTCCATGGGTTAGAATCATTGATCTAAACCACAGAGCAATGTGTCTCATTTCTAACAGGTACATAGATTAAAAGAAAAAAAAAAAAAAAGCTGAATAAGCCTGTACTTCTATTGGGTCTTCTCCCTTATTTATTTTGTGGTTCATATAGAATATTGACAAATTAGAGAGCTTAGAATAGTCTGGCACTTAGATGGCACTAAATAGTTGTTGACTAAAACAAATGAATGGACCACAGCCCCTTTCCAAAAAGCTCTGGTAACCTGTGAATGACCAAATAGGTTGGGCCCAGATTTAGAGAATAATCTGAGATCTCTGAACTTCTAAGGGCACCTACACTAACAATTTTATTTTAAAACATAAACAAATGCCTACCCAAGTAGAAGAATTTCAACAGTATTCTCCTCTGGCTTCTACGTCATCAAAGCAAATAGCCCAGAGCACTTACTCTTCCTAGCTCAAACTCAAGGTAATCTGACCTCTATCGTTGCTATAACCTTTCTTAGAAAAACGGGCAAGTACTTCAGTTAGTTGCAGTGGTTTCTAAATTCCCCAGAAAATCCTCTGTGTAACCCGAAGAAGCAAAAAAAGACGTGAACTCTTACCACCATCCTTTCCCAAAGCTCATCTGTCCTGCCCTCACTTTACCTTATTTCCATCCTTTCCACAAACCAGAGACACAGCTAAACTAACTGACAGGACAGAAACCGTATGTGTGTGTGTGTTTTGGAAAGAGCTTAAAACCCCACCGAATATGTAAACTTTAAAACAGGCACTGGAGGGGGTGCCTGAATGGCTCAGTTGGTTAAGCGTCTGCCTTCAGCTCAGGGAATGATCTCAGGGTCCTAGGATTGAGCCCCACATGAGGCTCTGTGCTCCGTGGGGAGTCTGCTTCTCCCCCCCCCACTCCTTGCTCATGCTCCCTCGCTCGCTCTCTCTCAAATGAATGAATTTTTAAAAATATTTAAATAAGTAAAGAAACAAATACTAAAACAGGCACTGTATTTAGCCTCTAGTCTACTTAGCCTCTAGCTTAGTCTCTTCACTCCTCTCATCTGCACAGCATATTTCCCGGTGATGTAGGAACAATTTATTACCAATTTCAAGTGATATCTAACATAACACCACACTCAAGACAATATAATTTAAGAGCTTAGTCTTCTGAATTATAAGGAACATGGCTGTCATCTAGAGCTCTCCACACCAAAACAGACAACCAAGTTCTGAGATTAAATTTCCACCTCATTTGAACAAGTTCCTTTCTCCCACATGACAAAAAAGTAGGTTGGGAGGAGAGGAGCACTGCCCCTGACAGAAGGCTCAGCAAGAAAAGGGAAACTGTGTACACCCAAGAAGAGCCCACAAGGCTAAGGCACAACACTAGACCCACCGGGACAAAAGACCAAACTAAAAGCACCACAGAGGAGCCAGGACTGAATATTTGAGTACTTTCAGCTTAGTATTTTCAAAAAGCTGCTCTGCTATACCATTTATGTTAACCACATGGCACGTGGTCAAGACCCCACACCCCAAAAGGGCATCTGGGTGGGTCAATTGGTTAGCATCCGACTCTTGATCTCAGGTTCATGACTTCAAGCCCCACCTTGGGCTCCACTCTGGGCATGGAGCCTACATAAAAAAAATAATAATAAGGGGTGCCTGGGTGGCTCAGTTGGATAAGCATCTGCCTTCAGCTCAGGTCACAATCCCAGGGTCCTGGGATCAAACCCCATGTCGGGCTCTCTGCTCGGCCAGGAGCCTGCTTCTCCCTCTCCCTCTGCCTGCTGCTCCCTCTGCTTGTGCTCTCTCTCTCTGTCAAATAAATAAATAAAATCTTTAAAAATAAATAATAAAAGTATGCAATTCTGACGACAAATACTCATTATAGTGTCAGTCTTTTAAATGGTCCTGTTAAAAATAAAACAATTTAAATGTCATTCACCATTTAACAAAGTAAAATTTTCTATTTATAATTTAAAGTACTCCTAATACTTGGAATTTGCCCTTCTAGAAGAAAAGTAAGTATTTTCAAATCTTATATTCATTGTTAAATATATAAATTAGATTTAGTACAACACAAATGAGGACATAAATGTACAGATTTGGTGACAGCTAAAATTAAAGTCACAAGTATGTAGTGTCAAAATACAGAATCATCAATATTCAATTGACTACCTTCTCTCCAATGAAATAACATAACAGGAATTGTGCTACACACACCTTTGCTTATGTTGTCCCCTCTGCTGGAATACCCTGACGCCATCTATCACTCATGGGACAGTACTATCCATCCATCAAGATTCAGCTTAAAAATTATTGAACACTTGGGGCACCTGGGTGGCACAGCGGTTAAAGCGTCTGCCTTCGGCTCAGGGCGTGATCCCGGCGTTATGGGATCAAGCCCCACATCAGGCTCCTCTGCTATGAGCCTGTTTCTTCCTCTCCCACTCCCCCTGCTTGTGTTCCCTCTCTCGCTGGCTGTCTCTATCTCTGTCAAATAAATAAATAAAATCTTTAAAAAAAAAAATTATTGAACACTACATCTGAAACTAATGATGTACTATGTGTTGGCTAACTGAATTTAAATTAAAAAAAAAAAAAAAAAGATTCAGGGCGCCTGGGTGGCTCAGTGGTTAGATGTCTGCCTTCAGCTCAGGTCATGATCCCAGCGTTCTGGGGTCAAGCCCCACATTGGGCTCCCTGCTCAGCGGGAAGCCTGCTTCTCCCTCTCCCACTCCCCCTGCTTGTGTCCCTCTCTCACTGCCTCTCTCTCTGTCAAATAAGTAAATAAAATATTAAAAAAAAAAAAAAAAAGATTCAGCTTAAATGGCATGTCTCCTAAGTTAGGATGGTCTTCAGGCAGCCACTAAGTCTTACTTGTATCAGTGATACTACTTGTTTTAGCACAGCGCCTGGTACTTAGCAGGTTCATAGGGTGTTCCAACTGAGCAAAAGAAGATATGCAATCGAAGGTTGGTAGCAAAATCTCTTCTCACCTTTCCTGCCCTAGCTGCAGGAAGACAATTTCATTTAATCTTTACTATTTCCCCAAGTCTCTCACTAAAAGAACTTCTCAGAATATTCTTCTCCAGGGAACAATGGGCAACCCACAATCTCCTCAAGCTTCATTCTTCCTCTGAGCTCATACGTACATAATAACTTTTATTTTGAGAATAACAGAGCCCATACTCCCCACACACTGGAAAGGGAGAAGGTTACATGTCACCCATATCTACCAAAGGAACACTTCCCAGGTCTAGAACCATGTCCTCAATAGAATCTCATGAGAATTGATTCCACAGCTCATTTCTGGCTAAATTTTCCAAAACACTACGTCTTCCCCTTGTTAGGTCTGCCGTAGTCCAGAAGAAGGCTATCCTGTGAGACCTTAGGCCATCACAGTCATCTAGGAAATGCCAGAATTTACCTACACTTAATTCCCTTCTCCCTTACTCTACCCCTTTCAATTTATAATAAGTCAAACTTTGCAAAATAAAGAAATTTTTAAAGATGAATGTTGATCAAGAACTTTGGGGTATGAGCTATCAGTGGGAAACACTTAGAATTTTATGAAAAATTTTAAAGTGTGGCTTATATAATAATTAATGTGATTTTTTTAAATATGGTAAAATACATATGTAATAATATTGACTATGCATATTATGATCATAACTATATTTTCTAAATACTGAAAGAAAATAAAATTCTTAATTTCGGTATTATAAATGACAATAAATAAAAGTAAAAGACAAGAGAAAATAAAGTACAACGTATATAAGACAAAGGATCAGTATCCATAATGTACAAAGAAAACCTGACAAATCAATAATAAAAACAACCCAACAGGAAGTGAGCAAAGAAAATTCACAGAAAAATAGATAAAAATCTTCAATAAACACATGAAAAACTGTTCAATCTCATTAAAAAAAAAATGGACCTTAAAAAATGAAGTCTTGTTTACAATGTGAACACAAACTTGAGAAAATTTAAAAGATGAATAATATCCACAGACGGCAAGGATGTAAGAGAAAATGTACTCTACCATACTCTTGGTCAAAATATTAAGTGGAATGGTCATTTTGGAGGGTAATTTGTTAACGCAATTTAAAATGTGCATTCCCTTGAACCCAGCAATTATACTCAAAGAAAGTTATTCCAAAGGACTATTTACCGACTGTTCAAAAATATATGTTCAAGGAATACCAATGCAACATTGTTTGAAACACTGACTGCTCAGAAACACTCTAAATGTCCATCAAAAGGGAAATGGTTAAATATATGATGGAACATTCTTACAAGACAGTAATATTCAATCATTAAAAAGAATGAAACAAACGTACTGACAAAGATCTCAAGACGACTATAAAAATAAGACAACAATAAGCCTAGAATTAAAACCAATTACATTTAAAAATAATAAAATCTTAATTGCCTCCCTACCTATGTAAACATATAGAAAAAGATCTGTAAAAACAACAAACTAATAAAAGAGGTTTACCCAAGGGAAAAGGAGCAAGATAGAAGACACTTCTTACTTTAACTCCTAATACATCTACATGACATTTTTATGATCAGTATAGTCTGTATTATTTTATAGTGCTTTTTAAAAAGGAAAATAAAAAATAAATACACATATACACAAAAAAGTGGCTTAGATATTCTTCACTGTAAAAGGCAAAGATCAAGATTTATTCATAGTTAGCACCATCTCGGACTGTGAACATTTACCACAAATATAACATTATTGAAATGTTAATCCAAGCAGCTATTAATGCAACAAGCAATCACTACTTAAAAGAAAAAAATCCCTCTGTATAGTCATGAATGTGTACAACCTCCCAGCCTGTCTATTACCATAACGTCTTCTCTTTCAGTCATGTTAGTAAAGCTCATAGTGGAACATCCCTTTTGCATACAACAATTATAAACCAGAAAAAAATATTAAAAAACAAATATGAAAAGGCACTAAAGAGTAACAAAAAGCCTGCAGAAACAGGAGTCGGATATTTGGAATAAGAGAAGGGCATTAGGTAAGTTTCCCATATTTTAAGGCTTTTCACCGAAAGGCAGGCTCCAGTCAGTAACAGTGGGTAGCTAAAACTCAAGTAAGAAACTTTTAGTCTTACTGGTTGAAGAAATAAAAGACAAAGTTCAGTTCAACCACAACAGCTGGAAAGTGAGGGAGAAAGTCCTAAAAAGAGAAAGCTACGAAAGGGTGGCCTCATTTTCTTCATATAATTCTGCCTAAATCTCTGGCTGATCTTTGAATGTACAGTTTCAAGCAGCCCAGTGTAAGCTAAAAGAACCGAGCAGAGGTTTCAGCTGCTGCCCCCTGCAGAGGAAAAAAATTTGGAATTTGAGAGATCAGCATTCTTTGGAGGAACATACTATAATCCAAGCTCTACAACACAGCAGACCCCATGTGCAGGATGCAATACAAAAATTTAGACATGAAGAAAAGGGAAAATGTGATCTTTAGGCAATAGGAAAAAAAACCCTCAATCAATAGAGATTAACTTCAAGATAATCCAGATGTTGAACTTGGCAGACTGGACTTTAAAGCAACTATTAAAACTATGCTCATAATGAATTTACAGTCTCCAAGATCTCAGCAGAGAAGCTAGAGGGAAAAAGGGGAATTCTAGGACTAAAAAACATCAGAAATGGGGTGCCTGGGTGGCTCAGTTGGTTAAGGGTCTGCCTTCGGCTTGGGTCATGATACCAGGGTCCTGGGATAGAACTCCACAGGGCTCCCTGCCCAGTGAGGAGCCTGCTTCTCCCTCTCCTGCTCCTGCTCCCCCTGCTTATGCTCGCCTTCTCTGTGTGTGTGTGTCAAATAAATAAAACCTTTAAAAAAATTTTTTTTAATCTAAGAAAAATTAAATAAATAAATAAATAATAAAAATAAAAAACACCAGAAATGAAAAATGCCCTGGATGGGCTTAACAGTAGATTGGAATCGAGAGAAGAAAGAATTTGGAAATAGAAATATTCAGTCTGAAGGGCGCCTGGGTGGCTCAGCTGTTAAGCGTCTGCCTTCGGCTCAGGTCATGATCCCAGCATCCTGGAATCGAGGCCCGCATCGGGCTCCCTGCTTCTCCCTCTCACACTCTCCTCATTTCTCTTCCCTCTTTCACTGCCTCTCTCTGTCAAATAAATAAATAAAATCTTAAAAGAAAAAAAAAAAGGAAATACTGAATCTGAAAAAGGGGGGAAAGGGGGAAAAAGAAAAGAAAAAAATCACCAAGTCCCAGGGACCTGTGACCCACTATCAAAAGCTCTAACATAATTCTAATGTGAATCACCAAAAAAGGAAGACAGAAACTGAGAGAATTGGACAGAAAAAAATATTCACAGAAATAATGGTTGAAATTTGATTTTAAAAAAATTTTCAAATTCAAGCTCAGTGACTCTCAAACAGGTTAAAAAAATACATCACGGTCAAAATGCTAAAAAGCAACAATAAACAGAAAAATCTTAAAAGCAACCAAGAGGAAAATACATTCATTATACACAGAGAAACAAGGATATGAATGATCACTAACTTCCCTTCAGAAACAGAGGCCAGAGGACCATGAACAACACCTTTACAGTACTTAAAAAGAAAAAAAAAAAAAAAAAAACCGTAAACCCAACATTCTATATCCAGTGGAAATATCCTTCAAGTCTGAAAGTTAAATAGTCATTCAGATAAGCAAAAGCCAAGAGAATTTGTCACCAGAAAACCTGCACTATGAGAAAGACTACAGGAAAATTTTTAGGCTGAAAAGAAATATTCAGGAAGATATGAAGAAGTAGAAATGGTAAATATGTGCATAAATTAGCCTCTTTTGTCTTCTTCGTCTTTATAATACATAGTTATTAAGAGCAAAAATTATAATACTGTATAGTGGATTTTATAGCACATATAAATATATCATGAGACAGGTAGAGCATAAAAGGGGGAAGGATTAACAGACTACACATTTTATATAAACTGGTTCAATATTAAAAGTAAACTCTGAAAACTTTAGGATATATATCATAATCCCTACAGTAACCTCTAAAACAAATGCTAAGAAATACAACTAATAGTTAATAGCTAAATTAAAATGAAATTTGAAAAAAAATTCAATTAACCTAAAAAAACAGGAAAGGTGGAAAAGAACAAAATACAGGATAAATAGGAAACAAAAAGCAAAGTGGTGAATCTAAAAGCAACTGTATCAATAATTACATTTAATGCAAACTACACATTGCACTTAAAACCAAAACCCAACTAGATATATACTATCTATAAAACACACTTTGAATTTAAAGACACAGTTAACGTTGAAAGAAAAGTGATAGCAATAGATACACCATGCATATAGAAAGCAAAGTATCTGTACTAGTAACACATAAAGCAGACTTCAAATCAAAGTCTATTACCAACGATACCATGACATTTCACATTATAAAGGGAAAAATTCACCAAGAAGACATAACAATTATAAATGTATATGCCCCTAATAACAAAACTTCAAAATACATGAAGCGAAACTGACAGAATTCACTGGAGAAACAGACAAATCCACAATCATGGTTAGAGATTTTTAACATCCCTCTCTTGGGAATTGACAGAATTAGACAAAAAAACAAAATCAATGAAGATATAGGTCAGAAAAACACCATCAATCACCTTGACCTTGACCTAATTGACAGATATAGAGCAGATATATAATGGCAGAACATACTTTTTTTTCCCCCAAGTGTATATGGAGCATTCACCAAGACAGAGCATATGCTGGGCCACAAAATAAGTCCCAACACATTTTAAAAGACTGAAATCCTATAAAGTATGCTCTCTGACCACAATGGAATTACATTACAAATCAGTAACAATAAAGTATCTCTAAAAACTCGAATACTTAGAAATGAAACAACACACTTTAAAGTTAACCCATTATCAACAAATGAATCACAATATATCTTGAATGAACAAAACTGAAAATACAACATATCCAAATTTGTAGGATGCAGCTAAAGCAGTGCTTAATGGGAAATTTGTAACTTTAAATGCTAATACTAGAAAAGAAGATCTAAAACTAATGACCTAAGTGGGTTTTGTTTTGTTTTGTTTTTTTTTTTTTGGTTTTGGTTTTTAATGACCTAAGTTTCTAGAAAAATGTAAAGGAAGAAAATAAGATCAGACAAAACAAAAAACAAAAAAAAAGATAAAAAAACAACAGAAATCAATGGCATTTTGAGAAAATTAAGGTAAAACATTGGTTCTTTGAAACCATCAACTAAATTGATAAATCCCTAGCTATACTAATCAAAAGAGAGGAAACACAAATTTGCAATATCAGAAATGAAAAGGATATAGCATTAAAATGATAAGGAAATACTAGTAAGGTGAAAAAAACATCATAGAAAGGTCCATTTTTTAAAAATTCACCATCAAAGCAGAAGCAAAAGTATATATAGAAGATGATTAAGTTAACACTAAATAGGAACCTGCCACAGTAGAAATCTCTTGTAACTCAGCAAGAGGAGAAGCCGGTTCAGTCTTCATACTGTTTTCTCCCATTGACTTGCAGTTCAACTCCAAGCCTGCAGCCCCCAATCCATCACCAAAGGAGTGGCAAGTCAGCGCAGATGAAACCTGGTCAGCTTCCAAAGGAGATTTCAACTGACCTAGAAGAAAAAAAGAAAGCCTAGGGAACATATACATATATATAATCAACCAGAAGTCCCAAAGCAGACTAAGATATCCAGGGACTTTTTAGTCCTCACAGCATACAACAATACATTCACAGGTTCCAGCACACATAGCCAAAGCTCTGAGCACCTCAAAGAAAAAGGTCAATAGGAGACCAAAGTAAATAGAGGATTTTTCTGGAAGTGTTGACAAAAAGGCAGAAGCACTGGAGCGAGATGGCACCAGAAACACAGAGAGAGGGACAGGACTCTTTAAGCACTATACCTCCAACCCAACGTTCAGACATATACAAGTAAAACCAATCACGAACGTGTACAGAAAGTTTGTCTACTGAATCACCAGTGAAGAACAGTATAAGAAACATTGCAACCCATTCAAAAATTTAATTTCAACACCATCTAAAACTTGTGGAGGTAGTATACAATGATTTAGACTGGTTCTCACTAGACAGGCAAGCTGGCCAGACAATTCTAGAACAGACGCTGACTCACCTTCTTCAGATTCCTTGTTACTGGAAGATGTGTTTTGCAAAGGATCCGTGTTAACTGTATCAACCAAATCTGATATAACCAAGTCAGGATCTAGGATGTCATGTGTCCCATTAGTGGACAGCCTGGAGGACCGTCTCCTCGATAAGTCTTTGTCAGTGTTTTCCGAATAGGTTTTTGACTTTTCCTGGGCTATAAACCATTAAGAGAATTATGGTCAAGAACCCGATAAGAAGAAATAACTCTGCTATTACAGATTTCTGGGCTGGTTACCTTTATAAGGGCTTTACAGAGACTCCTAGAATATTAGACCAGTGATAAAAGGAAAGATCTTTTCTTAATTTATAGTTTTCAGTAAAGGCAGTCTCTCTGCCAGGATAGAATCATCCTTACTCATGGTCTGAAAAATCTGTTTTAAGGTCATGCCCCAATCTTGACAACTAAGTTCTATTTTGGGGCTTCCCAACTTAAAAGTTTATGTACTAATTTTCAAAGTCAATAAGGTTTATAAAGCCTTAGGAAAATCACAAATTGTTTTTGGAGCCAAAGTATTTTTTTAAATCAATAAATAGCATTTTTGAAGTCTTACTCAACATATGAAATCCATCCCATCCCAGCCATTAAATTTCCAATGGAAATGTATTTATGGGTATGAAGATGACACCACTGAATCCAACATTAATATAGTTTGTGCTTTGGGATTTATTTTTCTTCAAGCAAAACTCCTTATCCAACCCAAACCATCCAATTAGCTCCTGTGACCAAAAACAGCATTAGAGCTTATATATAGGCAACAGGAAACAACATGGATACAGAGGAGGCTAATCCAATCAACATCAAGTTCTAGCCACACATACACAAACTGGAGACTCACACGAATTTTTGTCAAGCCGGGGACGTTTCAATGGGACTTCATTTCCTTTTGATATTTTCCGCCTTCTCAATTCCAATGTTATTGGTTGCAAAGTTTGAGAGTTTGAATCCACAGCTACAGTGTATATAAAACCACACAAAAGAAGTTATGTCATTTCTTCGTGCCCAATCCTCCTGATTATATAAACACACACACACACACACACACACACACACACACACACACGCATGATAAACAGACCCCCAAAGGTCTAATAAGAAAAGTGTAATGGGTGCAAGGCTACTTCCTTAATACGAGATGCTGACACCCTAGAGACTGACCTCCTTCATCTATTTCTCTCTCTTTTTTTTAAAGATTTATTTAAGTAATCTCTACACCCAATGTGGGACTCAAACTCAAGCCCCAACATCAAGAGTCACATGCTCTACCAACTGAGCCAAACAGGCGCCCCTTCTTTCATCTCTTTTTTTGTTTGTTTGTTTCTCCTATGACCCAGCTCTGCATCCACTTCTCTCCTAAAATCCCCTCTTTGAAACACTAAAGCCCCAGGAACGCCTGGGTGGCTCAGTGGGTTAAGGGTCTGCCTTCGGCTCAGATCACAATCCCAGGGTCCTGGGATCAAGTTCGGCATTGGGCTCCTTGCTCAGCAGGGAGCCTGCTTCTCCCTCTGCCTTCTCCCCCTGGGGCTTGGGCTTGCACATGTGCACACTCTCTCTCACAAATAAATAAAAATAAAATGTTCAAAAACATAAAAAATAAAACACTAAGCCCCAACATGACTTAATTTTTTTTTTTTTAAGATTTTCTTTATTTAGGGGGCGCTTGGGTGGCTCAGTCGTTAAGCGTCTGCCTTCAGCTCAGGGCGTGGTCCCAGCATTCTGGGATCGAGCCCCACATCAGGCTCCTCCGCTGGGAGCCTGCTTCTTCCTCTCCCACTCCCCCTGCTTGTGTTCCCTCTCTCGCTGGCTCTCTCTCTCTCTGTCAAATAAATAAATAAAATCTTTAAAAAATATATATTTTCTTTATTTAGGGGCACCTGGGTACCTCAGCCGGTCAAGCGTCTGCCTTCAGCTCAGGTCAGGCTCAGGTCATGGTCTGAGAGTGCAGTCCTGGGATCCAGACCTGCTTCAGGCTCCCAACTCAGCGGGGACTCTGTTTCTCCCCTCTCCTTATCCTCCCCACCCCCTTTTTAGATTTTATTTATTTGAGATTTTATTTATTTATTTGAGACAGAAACGGAGAGGGGGGAGGAGGGGGGGGGGGGGGGGGGACAGACGGAGGGAAAAGTGAGCCCAATGAGGAGTTCAATCCAGGACCCGAGGATCATAACCTGAGCCAAAGGCAGACACTTAACTGACTGAGCCACTCAGGCACCCCCAACATGACTACTTGAAAATATGAAGGTGCAAGGGCAATTTTTAAAAAGTCATTTTTATCACCATCAAATCTCATCAAAACTTGAATTACCCAATACTCAGAAAATCCACCATTCAAGCTAATTCCTAAGGTGTGTACCTGGGACTACAGCTTGAGTGTTGTCAATCTCTACCTGCTAAATTAGTTAGCTTGGCATTGGTCCTAGTTATGAGGGACCAAAAAGAACGTCAACATTTTTAACCTCTTAAAAACAATTCCAGGAAAATCTCAGGAGACTATGCTGTTTGATAGTCAGTGCTCCAGGCAAGGCTGCTGATCTCAACAAATCCAGCTCTGACATAATTTAGCAGTGCAGACACTAAACCCTTGGATAGTATTCACTCTTTATTTTTAAACCCAACATTTAAGAAGCTCTCCCCAATCATGAAAGATGAGAATCCAAAAAAAAGGCAGGAAACAAAAGAAATGAAACTAGGACGCTTGGGGGGGGGGGGCCTGAAAGGAGAGAGAGGGAGAAAGGGGGAAGGAGTTGGGGGGGTGGCCCACAGAGGGTCGGGGGTTTGGGGAATGGGGAAGAAGACTCACTGAAGACCAGTAGCTTCAGATCGGCCATATCGAAAGGCCCAACAAGAGACAGAGCTGAGAGCTCTGAGGAGGCAAACCAAATGAGTATGCTGAGCTCCTCGGCTATGTTCAATCTTCCCAATGTGCCAACATTATTTTGTTCCAAGTGGTGAGAACTTGGAAATCATACACATTCCAAATTAAACACAAATACAAACAACCCTCCCTAAATAGCTCAGATCCTGTTCCAATCAAGTCTGTAAACTTAGGGAGCTCAACACTCCACTGGGTCAATGAACTTTTTCCAAGCAATTTTTAAAGGAGATTTTAACTACACAGAAGATATTTGGTAAGCATTCTTCACTTTGATACCACGTACAAACCAGGGCTGACGACACAGAACCTTAGTGTTTCCCAAATTCTTTTTATGGTTAAGAATCATGGGGGAAGGGGCACCTGGGTGGCACAGCGGTTAAGCGTCTGCCTTCGGCTCAGGGCGTGATCCCGGCGTTATGGGATTGAGCCTCATATCAGGCTCCTCCGCTATAAGCCTGCTTCTTCCTCTCCCACTTCCCCTGCTTGTGTTCCCTCTCTCGCTGGCTGTCTCTATCTCTGTTGAATAAATAAATAAAATCTTTAAAAAAAAAAAAAAAAAAAGAATCATGGGGGAAGGCTGTTAACAATTCCAGAGATTCTGACTGGGGAGAAATGGCTCGGGCAAACTTGGAAAACACCATTCTCTATTAAATCGATCCTATCTGGTATGAAATCTAACACTTACAAAATGAAAGCAATAAACTGAATGCCTCCCCACCTTTTTTCATCTGAGTGAAGTCACGTGGCTTCATGGGGGCAGTTGAGTTGAGTACAAAGTTGAGTACAACTACCCCAGTACATACTTTCGGGAGGGTACGAGCCAGAGCACGAACAGCTAAAGGGGAATCCATCAGAGCACTCAATTCCCACATACAGGCTTTCCTAAGCTGAGATGAAGACACATCAGACTTCTACCAGTTCTCATTTTCCACCTCTCCTTGCATAAGTGCCCTTCCTCCACTTACATAAAAAGGCCTGCCTAACACTCATCCTCCATCTTAACACGGTACACTGCCCAGAGGTTTAAAACCTCCAGACCTTCTTAACTGGAGTTCCTCAGCTGAACACAGAATGCAGAGGTAAGTTTCTCAATTCTCCCAAGTGTGGTTTACAACTAGTACCATACTCAATGCATGGAAGAGAAGTCAATTCACTATGGATGCCTTGGGCAGTTGGGGTTTAATTCTTTCCCAGAACCCTGTAGAGAAAGCCAGTGAATTTAGGCCACTGCTTTCAGACAGAAATATCACGAGAGCCACAAATGCAAGCCATATGTATAATTTTCAATTTTTTAGTTTAAAAAAAAAGTAAATTTAATTTTAAGAATATATTTTAACCCCAATACATCCAAAAACATCACTCTGACATGTAATCAACATAAAAAATTGAGATATTTTGCCAGTTTTTTTGTACCTAGTATTTGAATTCCAGAGTATATTTTACATTCACAGCATATCTCAATTCAGACCACCCACATTTCTAGTACTCAACAGCCACATGTGGCTAGTGTCTACCATACTGGACAGGGCAGGTCTAGGCCATAATTAGGCCTAGGGACAATTCCACCATGCTCAGCTTTTGAGCACAAAACTCAGTTACAACCACTAAAGGAGGAGATGGCTTAATTCATTTGGGAAGAAATCAATCTATATCTAATTTCCTATCTTAAAGTTAGAACTCAGATGTGAGAAGGCTGTCTACTGGGAATGAATACTAATATTTATTTGAAGTAAATTAAGGCAGACGTTTTTCCCACAGAAATTAAGTCTGATGTATCTGCCTGGGTTGACAGGACTCACTTTGCATTCCACATCATGCAGGACCAATGAATGAGCTAACTCTGTATATTTAAAATACAAAATATTTTAAATATATCATTTGCAGCTATTTAATCTTGTGAGAAAAAATAGCTATCACTCTAAAATGTACTAAAGGATTCAGTCTTTCAATATTCGTGTGGGAAATATGTAAGCAAGAATATGTGAAGACTACTGCCAAACTCCTAGCCAGCATTCAGACTAGAGATCCTAAGCGTTCTTCACGCCACTGAACTGATCTCAAGAAGGAATGTTTGATCTAGGAAGAAACTCAGGATGTGTTTTATTCTTGGATATTCCTGAAGAATTCCAAATTTCAACTTTTTAAAATAACTTATACATTCTTCCCTAAATCTGTACCCTTTAACTTTAACTCTTACCAATTAGCCATCTCAGTTTTTCACTTAGACTGTGAAAATGTCCAACCCAGAATCACTCTCCAGAGGGCTCAACTTCAAAATGCACCCATGCCTTCCTAGGTCCAGTGTTCTTTGATCCAGGCTCTGTCAGACACCCACATCTAATTACTTCTTTCCTCTTTCATGTCTCTCAGGAAAACTATTATTTCCTAATCCCAAGTTCTATTAAGCTTACTTAAACTGAGATCATTTGAATAGGCACAGGCAAAAGGCCTTAGCTTATTAGGTTTTACCATATAAGCTGAAGCATCTAGTGGACAGTTATGTACCACCCCAGAAGCTTAGTCAAGGACATGTTTTGCAACTTACATTCATCTGGATACATGCCTCCCTTAAAATTCAGCTCCACAAACATAACTTATTTTCAGATCACAGGATGATTCAAAGTCAGTCACAAAAATGAAAAACTGAAGTATGGAAGTGATAAAGAACCACCAAGAGCCACAGAAGAACACTCTGGCATTGCCCAATGCAGACCCCACTTGGGAAACTCACCAGTAGGAGCTATGGAAGGGGGCCTGCCTCGTTTTCTTTTTGGCTCCCTCAGGTTTTCTTGTGGACTCTTCACAATGTCATTTTCAGGTTTTTTATCCACTTGAGCATCTCCAGAATACTCTCTGTCATTTTCTGAAATGTTCTCCTTATCTTCCTTCTCGTTCTTGGGAAGGCTCTTCTCTGACACCTTCCCCTTTTCAGAAGAGATTAACTTTCCTTCTTTATCAGGCTGCTTGGGTCGCTTTTCTGTCTTTAAGGCTTTATCCTCTTTGTCTTTCTTCACATTGACAGTGGTTTTTCTTTGCTCTTTAAACTTCTCTCGTTTATCAGGTGATGATGGAAGACTTTTGTGATCTGTTTCTTTAGGCCTAGCATTACCCACAATATTCTAAAATGAGCAAAATAGCGATGAAACACACTTTGTGATTACTTGCAAATATAAAATCAGATGGTTTTTTGCAAACTTATGAAGACAACAAATTAAAACAGGACATATGTTATGTCACATAATGGAAAGAACCACTGAAAATATCCATCCATACTCTGAGGCTTGAGAACCAATCCTAAATTTAAAAAAAACAACAGTCATGTTCAATTCCTTCTGAGCCAGAGTGATCTCCCATATTTTGATTATTAGTAAGTCACTAGATAATTAAAGGGACAGACAAATACCCAGGAACTTCTGCAAAGCAATCTTTCTGACAGAGGTGTTCTAAGAAAATGCCTCCAAGCTACGTCCTTCTTATCCCAAGCATAACTACATAGACCCAGGGCCTTTCAAAGGCCTGGCTCAGTTTGCCAATGGATGCTGATGCCCTGTGTAGAGAAGAACACAAACTAATAACTGGAAGCTGAACAGGAAAGCTATAAAGATTGTCCAACCCAGAAGCAGGGTCTTTGCTTCCTCAGCTGGGTAAAGGCTGTGCCCAATCCAACAAAGGCACCTACTGTGCTCCTGAGCTATTAAGTTTTTGTCCACTAGACAGAAGTACTACTTCTTGGTTACTTTCCTCCTAAATAACTTTTAAAGAATTCATTCTAAAACTCCTGTGTCCTAGTAGGACACAGCTCTGAAAGCTTTGTAGTTTCTAAAACTACAATTAAGTTTGTGTATCTCTCTTCCAAGACCTCTAGAAAACAGCAGGAAGCACATATCATGTTCATATGGGATCCCCAGCACCTAGCACACATTAGGCACACAGATTTCTCCCTAAAGCTAGAAGGAGTGCCTTCACTCAGGAAGGTTTAATTTGTCCCACAGGGAAAAATAATAAACAAGGAGAATCCCTATGACTAGAGCCTAGAAGGAAATATTTTTTCAAGCCCCCCAAATTTTCTTGAAAGCAGGTTGAAAGTAAGCACTCCTCAGTAACTGCTGGCAGAACTATAAATTATAACCACTTTGGGGGGGGAGGAGGAGCACGTTACCAATTCGTGTCAAAAGAATTAAAAGTTTATACTTTTGAACTAGAATGAATTCTTGGAAATGAAACTAACAGAATAATCGAAATTGTATACTCAGATTTACAAATATCCTTATAAATGACCATTAGAAAATTGGTTACACACAGTACATTTATATACATATAATAGAACACTGAAGAGCCAGCAAAGCCATATTCTCATACACTATTAAGAACTTAAGAAAATGTTATTTTGTTAAAAGAGCAAGACATCCCCCTTTTTTTAGAACAAAAAGAGAGAGAGAGAGCAAAATATGGAACAGTAATATACTACATGACCCCAATTTTAAAAATACAAATATTTAACAAAAAACACAGAAGGATATATCCCAATATGTTAAGAGCAATTCTATTTAGATGACTGAATTATATCATTTGTACTTCCTTTGTGCTTTCCTACAGTGTCCAAATTTTCTACAGTTTATGTATCGTTTTTGTAACTTCAAAAAAATTAGTATTCCTAATATATAAATTATCGAAACATTCAGAGTAGTATGATCACACAGGAAAAAACCTCAATCTATTCCAATAATATATGAAAAAAGCTTTAAAAATTGTCTGTGACAGATATTTTTAAGAAGTTAAGCTTTGGAGGAGCATGACCATCCATCCACTGTCATGGCCAGGCCAGCAGCTGCTTTCCATCACTTGGGCACCTTGTCCAGAGCTGGGGCCTTAGACTTGGCCTCCTACGGGACGCAGGGCACCCAATTTCCAGATGCCTATGGGAAGGAGCTCTTTGACAAGGCCAACAAATATCACTTCTTACACAGCCTGGCCCTATTACAGGTGCCCCGTTGTAGAAAGCCCCTCAGGGCCGGGTTACTACTAGCCTCTGGAACCAGCTTATTCTTCACTATCTTTTACTACCAGGCCCAGGTTGAGTGGAGACCAGGCTGAGTGTTCAGACTTTGGCTCCTGTGGGAGGGAGCCTGCTAATCTTGAGCTGGCTTGCCTTGACTCTTTGAGCTTCCTTGTATTTAATTTCTGGGTACTTTTTTAAGAGCTGGAGCAGGGAGAGGATTAAAATAGAAAGGCAAATTAAAAAAATAATTTAAAAAAAAAGAAGTTGAGCTTTGTATGTTGCCATTATGGAACCCTAGATCCTCAGGGCTGAAGAGACCTGAGAAGTCGTTTATCCAAATACAACGCTCTCTTGGGGAAAAAAACAAACACAAGCAGGAACTGTGGGCCTATACCTGACCACCCGCCAGGTCTGAGATGAGGTGAGACACTCAGGGATAGCTGGGAATTGGGAACTGAAGCACCCACAAATCCACACTGGGTAAGGTGCTCATCTCCAAACCAAAGCACCACAAGCACTATCAATCAATTTATTCAGTACAACAGAGTAAACAGTTGAATGTTTGTCATCTGGAACCCTGGACTTCCATTTGGGGAGGTTCTAGATACAATGTGACAATTCTGAACAAGTTCTTATCTATACAGTCCTCCATCTGTATTAACTCATTCCACAGACTCAACAAAAAAATTGCCAAATTTAAGGCCAAAATAACATTTTATTTATTTTTTTAATTTTAAGTAAACTCAGGGGACCTGAGTGGCTCGGTCGATTGAGCATCCGCCTCTAGCTCAGGTCATGATCCCAGGGTCCTGGGATAAAGCCCCACGTCATGCTCCCTGCAGAGCAGGGAGCCCGCTTCTGAACCCTCTCCTCCCAGCTCCTGCTCTCTCTCCCTATCTCTGTCTCTCTCTCAAATAAATAATCTTTTAAATTTAAAAAAAAAATTTTTTTTAAGTAAACTCTACACTACATGTGGGGCTCAAACTCACAACCCTGTGATCCAGAGTCACATGCTCTACTGATTGAGCCAGCCAGGCACCCCACAAAATAACATTTTAGAGTACTGTAGTGACAGCTCCTTAGATGCCTAAGAGGCAAATGATCCCAGCGAAAACATCTTCAGGGCTAAAGCTTTATAACTGTTTCAATTTTCTTTTAAGGAAAACCAGAAAAAGGCAAAAAGCAAAAACATTCTTAAGGCTACCTTTAAAGATACCATGAAACATAATCCTCTGAAATTGCTAAATACATGTACAGAAGAATTTACTAAAATTTGTGATAAGTAGAGGCATTTGATAATAAGAAAAGACACAACAGGTTCCAGCATCATCAAATACTGTCACATGAACAACTACCCAAAAAGGTAACAAGTAACAATCAGAAGTTTTAAAATATCAATACCCAAATTTTGATCTTGCTTTCCCAACTATTTCATTAAGGCATAAACATGAAAAAGACTAAAGGGGAAAAAAAGTATGAAAAGAGTAGGCAACACTTCTAGATGGCCCATACTTCCAGTGTCAAAACTCCTGTCTCATGCTCAAGCGAGCACATGCATGTGGTGACTGCAACAAGAGGAAACAAAATTTTCAAACCAGGCATATCTAGCACAAGTGACTGCCAAATTCATGCCAAACTATAGTTCTGAAACCACCAAGTCATGGTCCTGAGCTGAAGGACAAAGTTAGATGAGGAGAAAATACACTATGGCTTCCTCAAGCCTTAGCAAGTTCCCTATGATGAGCTCTAGGGACAGGGCACAGGGAAAGAGAAAAAAAAAAAAAAAATAGCCCGACAGTTCTGAGAAAAAGATGAGGAAAACAGATAACAGGAAATGGCAGAGAGAGATAAATATTAACAATTTCTGAAAACTTGTGTATTGCTTTCTAGTGAAATTGTGTCAGGTGAAGGAAATACAGACTTTGCCATCATAAACAAATGTAACATCTTTATTTGAGAAACAGAACTACAATGTTAGCAGTATTCATACCACAAAGCACAAAACCACATTTCTCACCTGATCTTTGGAAAAAGCTTTGACATGAATATGTTTGACAGTCTGAACTACTCCATCATAAAATTTCACAGTGTAAGTACCTAAAATTCAAGAAGATATCATGATTTAACTTACAGTTTCATGAAAGCAACAAAACTTTTCAAAGCATAAACACAAGGGAGCTCCAACCACAATAATAAATGTATGAGAATTAAAATACTAAGAAACACACTCAGTCTTATTTATGTCCAAGGTAATAACTAGCATGCATGCCTTCATTTCTTAGTTAAGATTACATAGTAAGTTTTCTCTTTATACAGATCAAAATCCGTCTGCTTTTTGATGGAAAAAAAGAATTGCACTGAATTTAGGCCAAGAACAAACAGCAGTAAAACAATTAAGAATGTGAGGAAAAGGCAGTTTTATTTACTGCTTGGTGAATTATTAGGTTTCATCAAACTTTATTTTCTGGGCTTAAGGGTGGTAATATCTTTTAAACTTTAAAAGAAACATGTCTGCTTACTAAAGGTATCATATTTTTAGAGGTCCCATTAGTCTCATAATCCATATGAGTAACCTTCATGTTACAACATCTGAACAGACTTGGCCAAAACATTAACCAGTGCCTGCTACATTATCAGTTTTATTCCATTAGAAAAAGAAATCTAACAAAAATCATTCTGTAAGACCGAAGCTGAAAATCCAAATAATCTTCTTCCCAAATAAAGCACCAACTACAATACAAAAGTTCTCATTAGTTGCACTCAAACCAACTCTTTCAAGCTTCTGCATCTTAGAACCCACCTCTCCCCCCACCCTACCTTTTTTTTTTTCCCTTTTTATTTTTTGGTCCCAGGGATTAAAAAAAAAAAATCACAGTTAATCTTGTCAAGATTACCAGTGAACTACTGGTAACCATGTAATGGTTTACTGCTGGTAAACACCATCAGTCAGTTTTCAAGATCAGTTTCTCACCAAACAGGGAAGGTAAAAAAAATCCCTGGCAGTAAAAGAATGTAACAAGGAAGCCTGAGACCTTCTGGCTAGTTACCTCCTTCTCAAACATTCTCTCCCCTCCCCAACCCACCTCACCCTCCTCCACTCCACCTCTCCTGCAGTCCTAAATAGGGCCCTGTCAATGGCCAGCCACCTCTAATGAAAGCCTCACTCTGTAGTATTCAAAGTCCACTGCAATCTTAGCCCAATTATTTTCCAAACGTTGTTTCTCATTACCAACACAGAATACCCACCAACTCAAAGCGATGAGCTACTTGCCACCCAATGAAACTGCCTTGTGACATTTCCACCTCCACATCTTTATCAAAGTAGTTTCCTGCCTAGAACGCACTACTCATTGACCCTTAAGCACTCAGCTCAAATGACCACAATAGTTCTGTAAAAGCTTCCCAACTTCCTGGATAGAAAGATTTTTCCCTCCTCTGAACTTCTCAAAGACTCATTTTGGTACCTTGCCTGCAGGGCCTCAACTTAGTCTATCTTCATATAGAAGGCAGATCCCAAATCAAAGGCAGGCTCTCCAAGGCCAGGGACCACATCTCACACCAGTTTCTCTCTCACACAGCATCTGGTTCACTATAGACTAGGGCTTCTCGAAGTATGGTGCCCAGACCAGCAGCATCAACAACTCCTGGGAACTTTTAGAAATGTAAGTTACCAGCACCACGCCCAATATACTGAATCAAAAACTCAGAGTGCAACACAAAAATAAATGAGTGTTTTAACAAGTGTTTCAGGTGATTTTGGTGTACTGCCACAGACAATTAATAATTACCTACTGAACTTTACTCCTGGTAATTACAAAATAAAGTTGATTATCTGTCACAAGTGTCACCAACACAGAACAAAGTGGCTAGCAAACTAGATAGAAGGATATATGGTTATGCTTAGTTGGCTAAAACAAGCAGTAAGATGTCAGGCTATGATAAAGGATTCTACATAAGGCAGCTCATCAATGACTAATGAGTTCTTACAACAAAGGCCTGGGCTCCTGTCTCTATTTGGCAAGCAAAGAAGCAATGATAAGCAATGCTATGGAACTCTAAACACACCCTTTACAAGCAACCATGACATGGTTCTGGCCAGCCTGGGGATGGGGGTATTAAGAACCTAACTCTCATGAAATCTTAAATATCAAGTGTGCCAACAAGAAACCCAAGCCTATACCTCTTCAACTTCCTTACCAAGAAAGAAAGTCAGCATCAATTACATCAAGATGAAAACTGTTCATTTCTATAGACATTTCAAACATCCAGAAGGACATTTTCAGCTATTTGAGGTCAATTTTGATGCTTACTCCTGATGGCAGGCTCAAAATGGAGGCCTCAAATGAAGGGATGTACCCTGAGTTCCAAAAAGAGCTAAAACAGAGCTAAGCAGAGCTGGGATTAGAACCTAAGCCTCTCTGCTGACCTCTGACCAATTCTTCTTCCACCATTCCAAACTGCCTATTCCTCAAGTCCCTCAGCCTAAAGTCTAAACCACAGACACAGTGGCATCAATCGCCATTCTGAAATGACCCACTCTATGGTAAAAGGTACTCAGGAATCACTGTCCTGAGACAGTAATATCCTGGCCCTGACCCTTTTTACTTCCAAATAACTATAAGGGATCATCTCAAAACATTCTCCCTTGATCATGTACACAGCCTAACTTGGGCTTCAATAAATCAGAAGGAAAAAAACAACACATCCAATGGACAATGGTGGCCTAGGCTCACTTCTGGAAAGAGGCCCCAAATTTACTTCAATGGTTCTTGTACAACTAAAAGAATGTCTTCCTGGGGCACCTGGGTGGCTCAGCTGGTTAAGCACCTGCCTTAGGCTCAGGTCATGATCCTGGAGTCTGCTTCTCCCTCTCCCTCTGCCCCTGGCCCAGCTCGTGTGTGTGTGTGTGTGTGTGTGTGTGTGTGTGTGTGTGTGTGTCAAATAAATAAATACAATTTTTTTAAAAAATAAAAAATAAAAATAAATGTCTTCCCGTGGAATCCTCCTGTGGGTGGCTGACAATAGAGCTTTCCCATGACCATAGATAACATCTAACAAATAACATGTAAATGACACAAAAATAAGTGCATCCTTAACACAAAGGCCCCCTGCCTCAGGCTCCCTTAAGAAGCCCCTGTACTTACACATGCCAGGTGAAACAAAGCTTCCTGGTCTTGCCCCTCAGGGGGTTAAGAACTCAGCGTATCAGACAACCTTATAACAGTCAGTAGGTGCAAAAGGGAAACTAGAGATGCGAGGCAAGCTGATCTTCTGTAGGACCAAGGAAATAGGACGCACAGGTGACTCTGGATAGATATCTGCTGTTCTTGAGTTCTACCATAACTCTGACTCAAGGGCCCTTTCTCTATCCCACTCATCTCCAAGGGTCAAAGAATTCCAGAATGCCATGAATAGGAGACTCAAAGTTTTCAAATATGGATTCTCAAAGTCTTGAGGTTCCTGTACATGCGTCTCAGGGGGTGAGCAGAGGGATATGCACATGTTTGCAGGTATACCTTCTCCTCCCCATCTTTTCTTCTTAGCAATTTTACTAATGGGCTTAGGTTCTGTAGCCAACAACTTCTAAAAATGCTTTTCTGTTCTAATTCCTTCTTCTAATTCCTTCTGCTCAAATGAGCCCAGAGAACAGGTAGTGAACTGCCAATAATCATTGGCACGGACTGGGACCAGATCCTGACCCCCAATCGGGGCTCTCAAGACACCACCAGGCTCCAGAAAGTACTCACCATCTACACCCACCCTACCATCATATCAGGCATGTGTGCACGCACACCCAGTGAACACCTGCCACTGACAACTCCTGCCATTTTGGGAAAACTCTGCCCTAAGAGGCAGCCCGGTACTGTGGGAACTGCAGTTCAGGAACTTTGGACCCCACAGACCTGCATTCAGTTCACAGCTCTACGATTCATGTACGGGCTCTGTAACCTCAAGCAACTTCTGTGAGCTTAGTTCCTCATCTGTAAAATGATGGGGTTGATGGCAACAACCTTTCATGTTTGCGTGAATACTAAATGAGATCAGATATGGAAATTGCTTAGCAAAGGAACTGTTAACAAAGGAAGGGATCAATAAGTGATTCCAATTATTACCATCCATCAATCACTTTACAAGGGAAGCACCAACCCCTTCCCCACAAAGACAGTAAGAGCCACGCTAGCACCTGCGTGTGTGGGCCTATATCTTCCTTTTATCTCTGTGCAAAGCTGTTCAGTCCCAACATCCCCACATTTCAAATGTAGGATCAGTTACAGCATGAAGGAGACAAAAAATAGTAACTACTTCAACAAGAAACTCTAGAAATGAGACCATTTCCATAGAATCTCCTGTTATAAATGCAGACTTCAGGCACTGGCCCAAAGATTAAACTGAGGGAACAGGGGACACGTGATTTAAGAATATGAATAATTTTAAGGAAGAGGGATCTGATTCGCCTGTTCACTCAAGTTAAAGAACCACAGATCAACAGGAAGGAACAATTCCTCATTTTGTTGAAAATGCAAACCTACTTTCAGTTTCCCCCAGAGAATGCCTTGCAGAGCAGCAGGGTCCATGACTAGGGACACAAAGCCCTGACACACAAGTAGCCCTGCCATCCCCAGTGTAACAAAGGGAAGTTGAGCAGCCCCAGCAAAGAGCTGAGGTCAACTCACCAGAGATGGCTTCCGAACAAAGATTCCCTGGAAGCAGAATCCCATCCTTTACTCCAACACAGATGGAGGGACTAACAAGGCTAACCACGTGTGGCTGCGTTCACATGAAATGATGCTTACCTGCTACTGCCAAAGAATTATTCCAGGTGAAAAGAGCTAAATAACATTGCACTGCCCTCCCCAGTTTCCAAGTGCTTAATTACTCCCTTAAGAAATTCTAAAGTTGCCATTTAGTTGTGTTTCAATGATGCCAGATTCCCAGTGCCAGCAGTCTCAACGCTCAGCCTCGGGAAAACCACCAAGGAGGTTAAGAGTGGCAGGAAAATGAGGGCAAGCCTTCCAAAGATTAATCTATAGGGTATGACTTCACTATATGCCCAGCTACTCCTAGTAGCACCAACAAGACAGAATGACTTTTACAGGAAATAAAGGGGGTACCTTGCCAGCAGAGCTTCTCCTCACAGTGCCATTAGGCTGCAGTGGTCCCTGCTACAGATAAAACTGAGGCAGAGCAGAAAATACCAGAGAAAGAGTGGAAAAAAGAGCCCAGCACTGTCTCTCCCCATCCTGCGATTACTGAAATCATACTGAACTAGAAACTGTCCAACAGATCCCATGTAACTGAAAGGCAGCAAGAGTCATCATCTCTCCCCAAAATCAGACACAGATCTGAGCTCTCACAAAGGATAGCTTTCCTTCACAATTCACAATGTGGCAATAATACCAGCCTCCAATTCCACTAACTTTTAGGATTTCCCCTCCCCCATCCCCTTCTTCTCCTTTGCCTTCCAATTAGTCTCAAGACCAGTAAGGACTTCAGACCCAAGAACTCTGGGGAAAACTGGTTCTGGCAGAAATCTCCACTCATATTCAATGTCCTTCGATTAACTAAAATTCACTGGACAGAATTCAGAGCTTACAGGACCAATATTATTAGGGTGACAAATGACCGTTTTAGGGACAATCATTATCTGAACTCTTTCTCCCATGGTTTTAGCTCATGGAGGAAATAAACTGAAAATATTTTTTAAAACAACTTCCAAAGCTCTGGTTGCCCCAGTTTAAAAGACATTTAAAAATCTTAACTATGGCCAACAATTTGGCCAATGACTTTTAGTCCTTAAATTATTATTCCAAAAAAATTCCAGACCCATCCACATACAAAACCAACCAACCAACCAGTAATTGCAGACAGGGGTGCCCGCCCCCTCTCCTTATGATTTATCTGCACTGTTCTGTTCCTGTACCCCCTCCTCCTGGTGGCCACATACTTCACACTACTTTGAACTAGTTTTTGTTTGTTTCCCTTTAAATCCATGATGCCCAGCTCTGGGCTCTGAAGATTTTAGATGCAAACAGTAGGTTCCTAAGCCTCTACAGGTCCCACCAAGACACCACTCGACCCCTCTGCAAGACTGCTCCCAGGGTTCCCCAAACCCTTCTTCCACAATCTGGCTTTTCTTCTTTGCCACTTCCTCATCCAACCCCCCTGGCCTCCTTTCTATCTTCCATAACTCTGGGACATCACTGGATCAAAAGAGAAATGTTGCTTCCTTTCTACAACCTCCTTTATCTACAGAATTACCATGGTACTACTCACAACTTTTACTTTATCTAAGGGCCAGCCATTTCCCCAAGGGAGCACAACTCCAATGGATATTATTCAGGAGGAAAATATAATTGATTAGCATAAATCAACCTAACAGACATGCAAGAACACATCTATGTACATATAGAACACCTATATTTCATATCATATGATTTAAATCCAGTGAGAGCAGAAAACGTTGTTCACCTTGAAAATAAGACTCTAAAAAAGTAAACCATGTCAATTACCAAAAGGCAGTTTAATACATGTAAGCTTTCCTTTAAAATACGTTTTTAGGCTAAAGTGATACATATGAAAAGTAATAACAGGGGATTTTATTTCAAACACAAAATTATAAAAGAAATTTAGGGAAACAAGGACTATCCAAAAAGACTTAAATCAACCATGAGCTGGAGTATCACTAACTGCTTAAACATCTTTAAAAATACAACCTTGCTTTGGAAGCCTGAGGCAAGAGGATTGTGCATTCAGGATAACCTTTATCTTAGCAGAGTTAACCCATACTGGCCTAACAGCTGGGGGTGGAGGTAGAGTGAATGTAGCAAAAGAGAAACAAAGTTCTGCCATATGCAAACATATGTTCATTTTTTACCATTTCAACCCATTCTCAGACAAGGCTTGGTCAGCCCCAGGTCCAGCATTCAACAGAGTGCTGAATGAATACTGGAATAACTTCACTGTATTCAGTCAATCTGGCCCTAGAGTCACCACTAACAGCGGTACTAAAATGCCTGACTAGCTTAAACATTCACTGAAGAGATCATGAACATACCACAAACATCCTGACAGAAAATGCACAGCAGTAAAAGGTATCGCTCGGACCCAGAGTCTATTCTCTCATTGTGAGGATGCTGACCATGCATATTACCTTCTTGACCCTCCTTTTGCCTTTGTACTAGCAAAATGAGCCTCTTTAGATCATGCTGCCAGTCTTGATACCGCACGGGTTCTAAACTGGCTAAGGCGTCCCAACTCAGTGTTCTAAATCCCAGGGCCCCAATTTCACCTAGCGGCTTTGATATTACAGACCACCCTCAATCATGTTGCATCCAAAAAGCATTTTTTTTAAGTAGGCTGAACACCCGATGTGACCCCAAGATCAACAGTCACATGCTCTACTGACTGAGTCAGCCAGGCACCCCTCACAAAGCATATTTTTAAGAAATGTTTATTAATGTCCACTTCATTTCTAGGCTATTCACAAATAATTAAAAGGAATATTGAGGCTTATTTCATCAATTATATTAGGAACTCCTGGACAAAAACCTGCACACTTACCAGCAGAGTAAAGGATGAACCATAACTATTTTATGGGAAACTATTACTAAAATTTAGGAGGCAAAAATCAAATTCCTTGGGGCGCCTGGGTGGCACAGCGGTTAAGCATCTGCCTTCGGCTCAGGGCGTGATCCCGGCATTACGGGATCGAGCCCCACGTCAGGCTCCTCCACTATGAGCCTGCTTCTTCCTCTCCCACTCCCCCTGCTTGTGTTCCCTCTCTCGCTGGCTGTCTCTATCTCTGTCGAATAAATAAATAAATAAATCTTAAAAAAAAAAAAAATCAAATTCCTCTTTTTAACCCAGCTTTATCTCCATTTATAATTTCTTCCTAATTTCTGACATAGTGATTAACTTGGAGAGGATTCCTAGGCAATAAATATATACTGAAAATACACTATCGGACTCTAATATTACAAACTCCCCCCCAAGTCATGAATAAAAACAATAACAACTCAAACACCTTACCATCCTTGTTAACAGCAGTGACTTTGGCTGGGTAGAAACGACAATCAGACCAGCAAGCAAGGACCTGTTCGTTTATCTGAAATTCCTAAAAAGCATTAAAACAGAACAGAACAAAACAAAACAAAAAGATCTGTTACCAATCCAATTTCATAGGATGCACACAGTATCAGATTTCATGAGAGAAGCTGACTGACAACAGTGGGAAGGGGAGATGGCTACCGGGATGGAAGAAGATGTTTCTGCTGTTCAACACTGGGAGGCAAACCAAAAGGGCTGGACGGACACAAGACTCTTCTATCCTGGAGGTCTGGGCAGGCATAGCAAAGCACTGATCATAGTCCCCACCCTGTCCTTGAGCCCAGGACCACTAGGAACACACCCAGCATACAAGTTGGAAGGAGGGAACCTACCGCAGCCCAAGGGAACCAGCATTCATGCCACCTAATACCACCCACATTTTTAAAGGGTCTTCTGCCAAAGGAAGCACACATTCACCTATAATATTTCAAACTATTTTCCCAGCACACAGTTTACATTGATACAGTTTGCAGAATGAATACTGAGCAATCAAACTGGACAACAGTAAACAATTCTTTTTTGTTGTTGTTGTTAAGATTTGTATTTATTTGACAGAGAGAGAAAGCACACAAGCAAGAGGAGAGGCAGAGGGAGAAGGAGAAAGAGAAGCAGGCTCCCCGATGGGCAGGGAGCCAGACATGGGATTCAATCCCAGGACCCTGGGATCATAACCTGAGCTCAAGGCAGACACTTAACCGACTGAGCCACCCAGGCAACTCAACAGTAAACAATTCTGAATGGGGGTGGGGATGGGGGAGGAACGACACACACAGACAGCAAGAGTTCAAGTTTCCTGGCCAGGGTTAAAATGAAAAACAGAATCTGGGGCTGAGTCAGATCCAAAGGCAGCAGGATTTCTACAGATTTCTCAATGCCTGTTTAAAAAAACTCAAAACTAATACTTCATTTTTCATTCTGAAATCAGTAAGTGCTCCAGGCATAACGATGAAATTTAGAAAAAGGAATACAGTCCAATTCCATGATATTCAAGAGCTTTTTTTTTTAAGGTAGGCTCCAGACCCAACATGGGGCTCGAACTCACAACCCCAAGATCAAGAGTCACATGCTCTACCAACTAAGCCTCCCAGGCACCCCTCAAGAGTTTATAAAAGGGGGTGCCTGGGTGGCTCAGTCGGTTAAGTGTCTGCCTTCGACTAGAGTCATGGTCTCAGCATCCTGGGATCCAGCCCCACATTGGGCTCCTTGCTCAGCAGGGAGTCTGCTTCACATTTTCCCTCCTCCCCCCACCCACCTGCGCACGTGCACATGCTCACTCACTCTCGCTCTCTCAAATAATAAATAAAACCTTAAAAAAAAAAGTTTATAAAAGACCGTGATATGAGGCTCCACATGGAATGATTGCTTAATAAATGGTCAGACAACAAATAAGTTTAATAAATGATCTGAAGGGATATAGGGGTATAAAAGAAAGAGATAAGGTCCCCACCATTCATCCTTAATGCTTTTCAACCAAGTTAGTTTATGAGCTGTCACGTCAATCATATCATACACACAGATGACAACTGAGATTCTTCAAGAGCCCCATGCACCATGGAGATCTCAGGGTTGCAACTACAGGCCTAAATAAGGATTGGTTCCCCAGCGGCTACTGACTTTCACACCGAACATCAAAGGCTGGAACATAAAGTACCCAATGGCTTACCCAGCTCATTATAGATTTGATACTCACAGAAGATCCTTCATCTTCATGTAAGCCCTCTTTCCTCAGCTGTATTTTCTCTAAAGGGCGTAAATAAGGACTGTCCCAGCAGAACCACTCATCATAACGATGGTTCCAACGCTTGAAATGGATGAGTACTTTTCCTTCTTCGTAGTCAATGTCTTCTATGTGAGCTGGATACCTGAGTCAGAAAAAAAAGTTAAATGCCTTTAATACCTGCCCAAAATATCCAAAATAGTACCCTTTCAAACCTCTTCCCAAAGGACTAGGTTATCAAAGTATTAAATAAAGCCTACCATTTAGAGACTGTGATTGTGTCAAATTGCAAATTATGGAGGCTCACAGACTTGGGGCTCAAATCCCAACCTGGACATTACTTAGTTTATGTATTACTAAACTGACTTTTCAGAGCCTGAGTTCCGTCACATAGAGTAGAGGAAGGATACCCAGCATACTGGGTTACAATGCAAGTAAAACAAGATGACATACACACAAGAAGAGAGCACAAATGAGGCAGGAAGCAAACATTTAACAACTAGATTATATTTTACATAAGCCAATAAATTAGAATGACCATGCAACCCAGATTGTATTAGATAGCCCCAATTTAAGAATTGTATAATCCATATAGAATACCATGCAGCTGTTAAAAAAAAATAAATAACCAAAATGGTTCTATGTCATGATATCTCTCAAGATGAACTATTAAATGAAAACAGCAAGGTACAGAACATTGTGTATGGTAAGCTATTGTTTATTTTTTTAAAAGATGAAAAAGTAGGGGTGCCTCGGTGGCTCACTCAATTAAGCATCTGACTTCGGCTCAGGTCATGATCTCAGGGTCCGCTTTGAGCTCCCCACCCAGTGGGGAGTCTGCTTCTCCCTCTCCCTCTGCTCCCCCCTCATGCTCTGTCTCTCTCTCAAACAAATAAAATCTTAAAAAAAAAAAAAAAAGATAAAAAAGGGGTGCCTGGGTGGCTCAGTTGGTTAGGCGTCTGCCTTCGGCTAGGGTCATGATCCCAGGGTCCTGTGATGGAGCCCCACGTCAGGCTCCCTGCTCAGAGGCGAGCCTGCTTTTCCCTCTCCCTCTGCCTGCTGCTCCCTCATCTGTGCTCTCTCTAATAACAAAATTTTTAAAAAACAAAAAAAAAAGATGAAAAAGTATATTTATACATGCTTAAATATGCATAAATTATCTTACACAAGAATCTAACAAGGGTTACTTATTGAAGTACGTACGGTCAACAGTTCAACAGTTCACTCTCCTTCTAGACTGAGAGTCGGTAAAACAAACAACTACATTTCCCTGACTCCCCAACAATTGGCAATCAAGGTCATGAAGACCTGTGGGTTTAGAGGCAACTGTAGTGGCCCAACCCAGTGCTCCAGTGCAAGGCCTCTCAAACTTTCATGTAATGCAACTCATCAGAGGATCTTGTTAAAATGCAGATTCTGATTCAGCAGGTGGAGCTAGGGCCTTAGAGCTTTAAACAGCTCCCTGGTGATACTGATATACTGGTCTGCATTAGCAAGGATCTAATGTCTAGTTACTGGCTTACTAAGTAGTATCATGCAAGTGTTGCGGGTGGCAGTGGCACTGGCAGTAGTGAATTCCTGACCTCCAGAACACAGCTCCAGCGGTCCTCCAAATTGATACTTAAGGGCAGCAACCTGAGTCCCACTCCTCCAACGCTTCTAACAATTTTGTAAATACCCAATTTCTTGTGTTAAATCCTTTTGGTACTTAAAACCTAACTGACACAGTAGGGGAACTGGGTATGTGCGGGAGGGAAGGAGCGAAAGTGACAGGGAGACTTTTTGTAGTGTACCTTTTAATGCTCTTTATTTTTCAACCATATTATTGTGTTGCTCATTCCAAAAATAAATAAATGGTTAAAAATGAAGAAAAATAAATACTGTTTGCAATTGTTCTCTTAAATACACTTGTATTAATCAGATTGCTATTCTAGATTGAGAAAGTTCAGATTCTATCTATATTTTCTCTCTATAACTTGGATTTGTACCATTTCCAGCCTTTCTTAAATCAATCACCTAGTACCCCGCCAACCTAATAAATATATGCTACCTAAATAAACAGGCCTGCTTCCTTGTGTCTGTACACTATGTGCTCTTCAATCCTACACTAGTAACCTCTAAGGCAGTTTGCTTGCCATTTAACCTATCACAGTAGGTTGCAGATACTGAGCATACAATAAATGTTGAGCAAAGGAATCTTGCTTTCCCTATTCTTCCCAAAGGTCAGGTGTCCTGTCAATTCTTCAATCCCAAAGCTCTTAGACTCTAGCTACCCATTCCAATTTGAGTCACTCTCCAAGTTCAGGCCCCCATCACTTTGTATGGTTATTTCTCCAACAGGATTGACAGGGTAAGCTTTTCAAAATTCTGAATGGTACTATACATACATTAAGCGCCCAAAAAATGTTAACGGAAGGAATAAACAGCTTTGAAACTAGTGTCTCTACTTCAATACAATTGACATACAGCTGCTACAAACATAAGATATCCTGACAGCAGGCTAATTGTACGATCTGACAAACTGTGAAGTACAATTGCAGGAGACAAAAGGATTCCCTAAACCTATTCCTCTCTATAAAACAGGGTCAGTTGGTGGCACATTGAACTCTTGATCTTGGGGTTGTGAGTTTGAGCCCCACATTGGGTGTAGAGGTCACTTAAAAATAAAATCTTTAAAAAAAAAAAGAAGAACATGGATATTTCAATTACATTCCTCTTGCCGGGATGCGTGGGCTCAGTCAGTTAAGTGGTTAAGCATCTGCCTTCAGCTCAGGTCATGACTGGGATTGAGTCCTGCGTGGACTCCCTGCTGGGCAGGGAATCTGCTTCTCCCTCTCCCTCTGCGCCTCCATCTTCCCCCCTTCCCGTGCACTCTCTCCCTCTCAAATACATAAAATCAATATATTATACATATATATATACACATATATATATATACACACGTGTGTGTATATATATATATGTGTATATATATATTCCTCTTGCCCTCTCATTTGTTCAGTCTACCAGAAACTAGCAAGCCGCCCCCTAAAATAACAAACTCTGACCTAACACACTCCTATTCAAAAGCCCTTTCTTGAATGATTTACTATATCTAGCAATAGTTTTCAAACACAAGTCTTTGGACCAACACATGGAATTAATTTTTCACAGAACTGAATTTATTTAATTTGCGGAACTTTTCTTTATATTAAATCACATTCCTTCTAAATTTCTGGTGCGTATTTTTTAAATTAAAACAGTGGTAACTGTCTGTTTTTAATACTCTTACTAATATTATGGAGCCATTAAAAAGATTAAGTCAGCTCTCTATGTACCGATTTTAAAAGGTCTCTAATAAAAGTGGAAAAAAACCCAACAACTAAAGATGCAAAATGGTACTGAATACACTACCATTTATTTGGGGGAGGGGAGAGAGGCAATACATTCATACCTGTTTATAAATGCGTGGGCTATCTCTGGAAGGATGATCAAGCAACCCGGTTTGCCTCTTGGGAGGGGAACTGGATAGTTAAGGAACTGGAGAGGAAGTATGAGACTTATTTTATTCAATGTATATCTTTTTGTATGTTTTGAATGTTGTACCATGAGTATGTATTAACTATAAAAAATATATAATTAGATATTTATTTTAAATATCCTTATTTGGCAAAATAAAAAGTTGGCAACCTCAGGACAAACCCCAAATTATTTTGAATTTGCCCTAGTCAGTATCTTCTAAAAGTCTGGTAAGTCCAAATTCACAGAATCAACTCTAAATTCCTAGGTTAGCAACTCCAATGCATATACTCAAGAGTCTGAAGAAGGACCTCTAGGCCCTTGGCTAGCCTAAAGCCCTTCTCTGCTCAAGTAACTTCACAGGGCACAGGCATCCTACTGTCTGCAGACTACACAAACCTCTCCAGAAGGGTCAACAGTAACCAAGAGGTAAGCAAGATTTCCTAAGGAGAAGGCAGTTTTCCCTACTTTCCTAAAGTGCAAGGCCCTCATGGAGGATGGGGAAACCCAACTGCATTTCAGAGAAGAGGGCAGATCAAAATTGCTAGTTGCCTTGGAAAACAGCTCAGCTTTATCAGTCAACGGAACTTTATTAAGTGACTTTGATCTGCTCAGTCAATTCCAGGTCTTGAAAGGGATTATAAGACCTATGTGTTCTGGCTCCTGCCCTTGAGGAGAATCAAACATGTGAACCAATTAAGTTTTAAAACTATTAGGTGAAACCATATAAAACCACTGATAACTACTTTTTACCTACAAAAATAATCATTTTATCTGGTGAAACATTAATATCTGGACAACCATTAGGGGTACTGGAGAAGATGCCACAAGGTTAACAAAAAAGGTGTTGTGAATGGAATCTGTTTAGACAGAAAAAGGGAGAAAGAATTTCCAACTTCAACATGTACCCAACAGCCTCCAATGAGACTCTAGTTTCCAAACTAACATTCCAGCTGGGAGTCACATTTCTAATGGAAATATTAGCCAGAAAGGAACAGATATCAAATACCAAACTGATTAACAAAAGTAAGCTCTATCGAGGGAAAGAGGTACTGGAAATGGCCAAGAGATTTTGCCTGTAGTTTGAATTTTTCTTTCTTTTACTTTTTTTTTTTTTTTTAAGATTTTACTTTTTTATTTCTTGAGAGAGAGAGTGAGTGCAAGCGGGAAGGAGTAGAGGGAGAGGGACAAGCAGACTCCACTCTGATCATGGAGCCGGACTTGGGTCTAGATCCCACAACCCGGAGATCAGAACCCAAGCCGAAACCAAGAGTCAGACACCTAACTGACTGAACCACCCAGGCGCCCCTATAGTTTCAATTTTTACAACAATTTATTCACATAAAACTTGTGTAAGGAAAAGTAAATACTTTTTTTAAAAAAGTGGGCTCCACGCCCAGTACTGCAAGGCCTGAACTCACAACCCAGAGATGGAGAACCGAGCTGAGATTAAGAGTCAGACATTCAACCAACTGAGCCACCCAGGTCCCCCCAAAATAAATACTTATAAATTGAAAGTTCTGAGAAGTATGTAATGAGCAGACTTTCAACCAACAGCTTCATGGTTTCGGGATTTTTTATGCTGCTTGGCACTTCCACAAAACAGAATAATATGCAGCTATATACAAAAGAGAGAGAGAAAAGAGCGCCTGAGTGGCTCAGTTCGTTGAGCAACCGACTCTTGGTTTCAGGTCATCATCTCAGGGTTGTGAGATGGAGCTCCACATCAGGCTCCATGTTCAGCACAGAATCTGCTTAAGACTCCCTCTGCCCTTTTGCCCCTCTCTCTAAAATAAGTAAATCTTTTAAAAAGAGAGAGAGAGAACAAACTTGGTGAATTGATATAGAAAGATTTCCAAGACATGTTAAGTTTAAAAAAGGCAAGCTACAGAATAGTTCATATCTTATGATACCTTCCTTGTTACAAAAAAGGGAAATAAGAATATGTATTTGTTTTTGTTTGTATTTAAATGAACACTAGTAGGATGGATAGAAACTAATAAAACTGGTTACCTATAGAGGACAGAGCAGGTATAGGATAAAGAAATGGAAGCAATCATTCTCACTGTAGACCTTGTTACACTGTTTTGATTTTTGAACCTATTCAAATTCTAGCCAATGGATTACCAATTAATTCCCTTGCATTTCCCAGGTGGACTATCATATCATATTCAAATTATGGCTATACTATCTCACTTTCAATACTGATACCTACCATTTATTTTTCTTTTTTTATCACACTGATTAGTGCTTCTAAGATGATGTTGAAAATTAGCAGATAGCTGGCATCCTTATCTTTAATGAAAACGTCTCCAATATTTCATCAAGTCTGAAGTTTGTCAAATCTTCTAATCAATGCCTTTAATATGAAGTTTTCCTCCACACCTACTTACCAAGGATTCATCAGGAATAAATTGTGAGACTTTTCAGACTTAGACTTTGTCAAGATGAATATACAGCTTTTCTCTTTTATTCTATAAATATGATAAAATAGCAGATTTCCTAAGTTTAAGTTACCATTACCCTGCTAAAATACGTCATATTTGGATGTGTGTGTCATTCATTTAATAAGTGTCTATTTGGTGTTCTAGTATTTTACTGACAAGTTTTGTGTCTCTTTTATAAGTAGGATTTGTCCAAATTTCCTCATATTATGTCCTTCCTGCCCAGTTTTAGTATTAGGCTATACTAACCTCATAGAAAGTACTAAAAAGCTTGACTTCATTTTCTATTAACTGCCTACTCTGAGATCTTTCCAAGAAAATTCTTTTGTCTTTTCCATCACTTCTATGGTTACTAATCTGGTCATGTTTTCTACCTCTTCTTGAATTAATTTTGCCTAAATAAGGGAGTATGAAATGATTATCAGATACAATTTAAGTGTTCAATAGTTTTCCTTTGAAGAAAAGAGCTCAAGACTCAATAAAAACATTTCAAATTCAACTCACAAACAGGATTTTTTTAATAGATTTTATTTATTTGTCAGCGGGGGGGGGGGGACAGCACATAGCAGGGGGAGCGACAGGCAGAGGGAAAAGCAGGCTCCCTGCTAAGCAAGGAGCCTGATGCAGGACTCGATCCCAGGACCCTGGGAGGCGCTTAACCGACTGAGACACACAGGTGTCCCACAAACAGGATTTTTAAATGGCAAATACAAACACCAGATGCTAAGCACTTCATAGGGCAAAAACTACTCCCTATTGATTCTATTACTCAACAAACATTCCTAAATTTATATTCTTTTTTTTTTTTAAGACTTATTTACTTATTTGAGAGAGAGAGATTGCATTGGGAGGGGCAGGGGGAGAGGGAGAAAGAAACTCAAGCAGACCCCACGCTGGGTGTGGAGCCAACACAAGGCTTGATCGCACAACCCTGAGATCACAACCTGAGCTGAAAGCAAGAGTCAGATGCTCAACTGACTGAGCCACCCAGGTGCCCCATAAATTTATATTGTGAGACAAATGGCTAGGTCCTGGAGTTACAAAATAGATGACCAAACATCAGGCATTCTAGAGTAGCAAGGGCCCAAAGAGAAGTATGGTGGGTTCCTTGGAATTCGCCATCCATCTCTACAAAAAGACCAAGAACATTCTTGATCTCTGGAAGGAAAAGAGTAAAGGAGTATCAGGCCTAGAATTATCGGGCCTTACCTATACCCCATAACCAGAACCAGATAGAAGAGACAATATTTCCTATGACATACCTGGGCTAGAGACCAAGTTTCTGCATGCTCTCCTCTACCCCCTTTCGAAAGCACTTAAGTGGACACTATTTTTTTTTTAATCTTTTGTAAAGATTTTTTTTTTATGTAATCTTTGCCCCCAAAGTAGGCCTCGAACTCATGACCCTGAAATCAAGAGTTGCATACCCCACCAACAGTCAGCCAGGTGCCCCGGGCCCTTCTCTCTCTCTCTCTTTTTTTTTTTAAGATTTTACTTATTTATTTGAGACAGAGCGAGTGAGTGTGGGCAAGTGGGGGGCGACGGGGGAGGGGGTAACAGAGGGGGAGGGAAAAGGAAAAGCAGACTCTGCACTGAGTGCGGAGCGTGACAAGGAGCTCAATCCCAGGACCCTGAGATCATGACCTGAGCCAAAATCAAGAGTCGGCGGTTTAACTGTTTAACTGACTGAGCTACCTAGGGGCCCCTACACCCTTCTCTTTTAAAGTACATTTCATACCACTCGACTCCTAGTCTCTTCCTTCATTTACTCAAAACTACTTTTGCTCACCTCCCTCAGAGGCAGCAAATGAATGGAAGTCTGCTTCAAACTTCTTCATCAGGTACTAGAGGGTTAGGAAAACGGCTTTAAAGAAGAAGACTTAGCACTTGGGCTGAACCTTGAAAGATGAAGAGAGGTGTTTGCCAAATGTGTGAATTTCCTTCAGAGTGTTCTGCATGTAGAATGCATAAGCATTCAATAAATGTTCATCAAATGATGAACATCATTTTTTTTAAGATTTTTATTTTTAAGCAATCTCCACACCCAACACAAGGCTCAAACTCACAACCCTGAGATCAGAGTCACATGCTCCACCAACTGAGCCCCCCAGGTGCCTTTCTTTTTTTTTTTAAGATTTTGTTTATTTATTTATTTAAAAGAGAGGGAGTGAGAACGTGCACAAGGATGCACACAAGTGGGGAGGGGCGGAGAGGGGGATAGAGAGAATCCCAAGCAGACTCCACAGAGCATGGAGCCTGACACAGGGCTCAATCCCACAGCCCTGAAACCATGACCCAAGCTGAAATCAAGAGTCAGATTCTCAACCGGCTGAGCCACCAAGGCGCCCCCAAATGTACTTTTTAAAAAGATTTGATGGGATGCCTAGGTGGCGCAGTCTGTTAAGTGTCTACCTTTGGCTAAGGTCATGATCCTGGGATCATGTCCTGGGATCAAGTCCTGCATCACGCTCCTTGCTCAGCTGGGAGCCTGCTTCTTCCTCTCCCTCCCACTCCACCTGCTTGTGCTCTCTCTCTTTTTCTCTGACAAACAAATAAAATCTTTTTTTTTAATTTTTTTAAAAAGATTTGATTATGAATACCTAGAGCCACAAAAACAGCAATAGGAATATACACACAAATCAAGGTGAATCATCAAAATAAACCAATGATATCCATGTTGCAGATGTCAAAAAGACAAAAAGATCCCCATACAAGAATTGTCAAATTAGGGGTGCCTGAGTGGCTCAATCAGTTGAGTGTTCAACTCTTGGTTTTGGCTCAAGTCATGATCTCAGGGTCATGAGATCGAACCCCATGTCAGACTCTGCACTCAGCAAGAAGTCTGCTTGAAATTCTCTCCCTCTCCCTCTGCCCTTCCTCCGGATGGTGCATGCATGCTCTTGCTCTCTCTCAAATAAATAAATCTTTAAATAAAAAAAAAAGAATTGTCAAAATGGAGGGAACTGACCACAGCACCTAGACAAAATTAGTTACAAAACAGCTTTCTTCCAAAGGCCAAAAAGCATTGAAAACTCATATTTTTCCAAAATTCAAAACTGGCAAGGACAGATAACCTAAACTTCATAGTAAATTAGGTTATTATGGTGATCTTATTTTAAGCAAGGAGTGTAACTGTCCACTAAGCCAACAAGAAAGAAAGAAAGAAAGAAAGAAAGAAAGAAAGAAAGAAAGAGGAAGGAAGGAAAGAGAGAAAGAGAAAGAGAGAAAGAGAGAAAGAGAGAGAAAGAGAGAGAAAGAGAGAGAAAGAGAGAAAGAGAGAAAGAGAGAAAGAGAGAAAGAGAGAAAGAGAGAAAGAAAGAAAGAAAGAAAGAAAGAAAGAAAGAAAGAAAGAAAGAAAGAAAGAAAGGGAGAAAATCATCAATTCAACAGACATTTTCTGAATCCTACTCTGGAACAGGAAGTGTGCCAGGGTTTGGAAATACAGGGCCAAATCTATGAAGATGTGTGATCGCAGCAGCTGGCAGAGGAAGACAGACTCTATGTTGTAAGACACACTGGGCCTTTCATTTCCTCAGACTTATCACATACCTTCCCATACCCAGTCTGCTCCTTTTATACTTGAAACATCTCTCCCTGCCCACTCTTCCCAGGCAACAGCCTTACCCTTCTGCAGCCTCAGAATCCCTGACTACAATATCTCAAGTAGCCCCCATCTCCTTCCAGTCTATGTCAGCTTCCCACTTGATTCCTTCATAGTACTTACCCCAGTCTATAATTATTTCCTTTGTTCCTCCATTTACTTATTTATGTTTATGGTCTGCTTCCTTAAGACACTACAGAAACCTCTAACAGTATCTGTCTTATAGTCACTGCAGAATCCTCAGGGGAATAAACGTGTGTCTATACGCCCAAGTAATGATAATAAAGTATCAAGGTGCAACAACAGAAGACTACTTAAGGTAGAGTAGGGTACAGAGGACCAAAAGATCAGTTCTAGGGCCAAGAGCGAATAAAGAGGCTGAGGAAGAAGTGGGGGGAGAAGGGGCTCAAGACAATGCTAGTGAAGAAGAGACACTTGATTTTAATTCTGAAAGATGAAGAGGCATTTTCCAGGTGATCAAGGAGACAGGCTGGAGAGTGTTTCTCAGAGAGGTCGCAATATGAGTAAATCAGCATAGGTACAGAGGAAGGGAAGCACAAAAGAGGACAAAGTAGTGCAGAAAACTGAAGGTGAGAAAGGAAACAGTAATTCCACGCAGAATGCTGTACAGGAACCTTACAGATTCCATACCTGTAGTATGGATGGGCAGTTGGGCCCTAAATGACTATTTCCCAACAGCATTCCCAATGGCAGTCCATGGACCACTAGGTGTTGGTGAACAGAGTCAGCAGTCCATAGGGCTCCATGAAAAATGTTTTACGTGCTTTTCCATAATATGGGCCATCTTTATCACAGCAAACATAGTATCATTTTGTTCCAATGCTACTAAAAGTGGGATCCATAGATAGTATACAGGTTGGAGGTGCCAGTCCTCACATTTTTGAGTTTGAGAAACATTGCTCTAAACTACCAGATAAGCCAACCTACCCAACGTCTTCGCCAAGGAAAAGAGAGGACTGTGGGAGAGTGAAGCTCACACCAAATGAGAGAGAATAATGCCATTTACATGTCCAGAAAGGCAGAGAAAAGTCTAGATCTAACACAGGGAGACAATATTGGCTTGCCCACAGTAAATGACTTCAAATCTGCTCAGTCTTGGCTGCTCAGTCTTGGCTGCTTATGAGTAAAATTAAGCTTCCCGACCCCACACACTGTGCACATGCTTAAATTAGAGCAGCTAGACAGTGCTTGGCAGGAATCTGTTTGGTCCCCCCACACATACCAGAAATACAAACTGAAGAAACATTACAGAGGGAAAAAAAGGAGGACCAGAAAGGATAAATTTCCCTCTGATTTCCCACTCCAACTGGTCAGTGCTCACTTACAGGGCTATTAATAACCAATGTGTACCACTGACTGTGGGGGTTAGAACTCCCATTACATAAGGATCTCACTGGATCTTTACCACAATCTCAGGAGCACTTAGGCAGTTGTCATTACCACTGCACCCATTTTACATTTGCAGAAACAGAGAGGTTCAAAAGAGTGACTAGGAAAAGGTGTAAGCAAGATCAGTATCCAGATTTTCTGACTAAACCCAGTGAGGAGCCTTCTGCTCTTGATTTGACTTCACATATAAATATCCTTGTAGTGACACAGGTCCATAAAGGTGTCTCTCGTCTTGACCACCTAATAGTCTACCTGATGGCTAGCCCAAAATCTACCTAAATTTTCCCCAGGGGCTGGGCATTCAGGCTGCTTCCACATTCTTACTTTATATAAAAATAGCCTTTCTGTAAATATACACGCATTTACTTCAAGAATCAGAGTGCGCCTCTATTCTTGGCTCAGTGCACGCACCAGAAGCAAAAGTTCTACACACAAAAGTAACATTCTAAGCCATCCCCAGCCTTTGCTGGAGAGAGGATGGAAATGGAAGTTGTATTTAGTGAAAAACAAAAGGCTAACTATTAAGCTGCAGAAAATCTGTGCTGTTCTTTCCCTACCCCTTCACCACCTCCACCTCCATTAGTCAATATCTGACACTTCTAACTCCAGAAATGTCTTGAATTCATCTCTCCTCTCCATTCAAATCATTTCTCACCAGCAACAATTAAATAGTCAGTACATCCAGGCAACCTATGCCCCTCTATCAGTACTGGCAAAGGGCCTGACACAGAGACACTCAGTAAATATTTGGTGACTGAATGAACACCACCACTTTTCTGTTCCTAAGAGGGATCTATGTCTCTCTCTCTCCTAATTAACTTCTCCCTGTTTAGCCCAACCTCCCAGCACTCCTGATGTGTTCCCTCTCCAGATTGTGGGAATACATCATATTCCTTGAGCCCTGAATACTTATGCTTACACTGTTCCTTCTGCCTGCCCTCACCCTCACTTCCATCCTGGAAATCTCGTCCTTTGAGCTCACTTCCTTCCAATTCCCTGGCCCCTGTCTCCCTCCATCATACTTGCCTGGATAAACCCCAACCCTAGGTAAATCGGATTCTCCACATTCTCCAGCCAGGCAGCTAATTATGGCTAGATAATGCACTCAACGTGCTGATGCGTCTCACTTGAAATGCATGACCACAAATAATGCTTTCCTTGGGGATGGAGCAGGCTGTGTGACTGAGTGTGGGAACATGTCTATATCTTGATCTGGGTGGAGGTCACACACACACGTATCCATGTTAAAAAGTTCATCAAGCTATACACTTGAGATCTGTGTACTCTAATATAAATTATACCTCAATAAAAAGTTTTTTAAGAATTTAAAAAAAGAGAGGGGCACCTGGGTGGCTCAGTCAGTTAAGCATCTGCCTTCGGCTCAGGTCATGATCCCAAGGTCCTGGCTCCCTGCTCAGCCGAGAGACCGCTTCTCCCCCTGCCCTTCCCCTTGCTCCTGTTGTCTCTCAAATAAATAAATAAATTCTTTTAAAAAAAATTTTTAAAGAGCAGCATAATCTTTGCTCTCTATATTCAATGTCTTACAACTGTAAACTACCATGAAAATTATTATCAAGAAAGTTTTTTAAAAATTCAGGGTGGGGGGGGGACCCTGGGTAGCTCAGTCAGTTGAGCGTCTGACTCTTAGCTCAGCTCAGGTCTCAATCTCAGAGTTGAAAGTTCAAGTCCCGTACTATTTAAAAAAATAGTAATAATTCAGGGTCAAAGGGAAGAATAAAATTAAAAACAAATAAAAAATAAAAATAAAAGAAAGGAGAAAGGAAGAAAAAAATTTTTTAATTAAAATAAAAATCCAGGGCCTACCACTGGCTGTTGAGTGGAAAAGAGCCTGATGAGGAAAGGAAGCTTAGTCCAGAAGGATATAGGAGACTAGTTAGGTGGCTAGTGCTAGCCAGGGTCCAGAAGATCCATGATAGAAGCTTTAGGCCAGAGGGGGAGGGTGGAGGTGGCAGCCAGTGTGAGAGTCAGGATAGATTCTGCATGCGGATCAGACAATTAGCTGATGGAATAAGTGATGGGGTGGAAAAGAGGAACTAAGGAGACTCCAAGGGGGCTCTACAGGTTCTAGCCTTTTGAGTTCTGTGACACTTCATTGTTCAAAAAAAAAAAAAATACATCCTACCATTGTAATAAAAAATATATATATATTGGGGCGCCTGGGTGGCTCAGTCGTTAAGCGTCTGCCTTCAGCTCAGGGCGTGATCCCGGGGTCCTGGGATCAAGCCCCACATCGGGCTCCTCCATTGGGAGCCTGCTTCTTCCTCTCCCACTCCCCCTGCCTGTGTTCCCCCTCTCGCTGGCTGTCTCTCTCTGTTAATAAATAAATAAAATCTTGGGGCGCCTGGGTGGCACAGCAGTTAAGCGTCTGCCTTCGGCTCAGGGCGTGATCCCAGCATTATGGGATCGAGCCCCACATCAGGCTCCTCTGCTATGAGCCTGCTTCTTCCTCTCCCACTCCCCCTGCTTGTGTTCCCTCTCTCGGTGGCTGTCTCTATCTCTATCGAATAAATAAATAAAATCTTTAAAAAAAATAAATAAATAAAAATAAATAAATAAATAAAATCTTAAATATATATATATATATATAT